>NC_134788.1:30441784-30444284 GCF_046742065.1 Oratosquilla oratoria
ATTCCGATATAGAAACGAATATAAGGAACCGTATACACCTGATACGCGCATGCGGATTTCTTCACACTTTTTTTTTCAACAAATATAGATATCTTTATCCCTGTTGCCCCTTTTTTGGGGATCACTGGGATGCTATAATTTAAGAACTGGGGAACATTTTCAAATATAAGAAATATAAAATCAAAGAATATTGCAAGTGTGATTTGTAAGTTATCTTAGATTAGATGTTAGATTTAGTGACGTCATTTTTACTTAAAAGGTCTGTAGTGCAAATCTGCCAAATGTTCATGAAATTCGATCACTAAATGTTTAGAATAAGAAAAAAGTAGACCAAATTTTCAATTACACATAAACTTAACAGAAACTTAGGTTTTATAACAAATATATTGAACAGGCATCAACCACTTTTGATATATCTTCAATGCGGTCATTGTAAACGATGTAATCACTGGGTAACTAAAGCATTTTATGATATGGCATTTGCATTTCATTCATATTTAAATCTAAGCTGAAGGTGGACTTTGCTTGCCGACGATTTTATGACTTACAAAACATGAAAGAATATAAAGAATTGTGGTAACGGTGAATGGTGCAACAATTAACGGTACACAAAACACTGTTGCTATGAGCACTAAAACTGTCGTATGCCGGGCTTCAAATTTAACGTTTTAATTAAGTGTGTGTGTGTGTGTGTGTGTGTGTGTGTGTGTGTGTGTGTGTGTGTCCATGAAATTGATCAAAATAATTTTCTGTTCAGCTGAAATGTAAAAACCCGCAAAAAGTTGGCAATATTTCACGTACCAGAGATATGTCGTTGGGGTATCACGTTTATCACGCGTGTCAATGATACCCCTAACGTTTTAACCCATTAAACTCCGATGACAAGATTCTTGTCATTTGGTCAAATAAAACAAAAAATCATAAAACACCAAAATGTTTGATCAAACATCAGAAAAATATGACGTCAGTCCTCCTCGCTTCGCTCGCAAGCGAGCGAAGCGAGGAGGACTGACGTTATATTTTTCTGATGTTTGATCAAACATTTTGGTGTTTTATGATTTTTTGTTTTATTTGACCAAATGACAAGACATCTTGTCATCGGAGTTTAAAGGGTTAAACCGTCCGAGCAACTGATCCATACTACCAAGACTATCTTCAGAATACAAAACATTTGAAGTAGCATTGATGAGCCCAGTTTTCTCTTTGTACTCCTTTCCTGAACCCATGGGCAAGTGAATTATCTGAAAGAAACGTTCTCCTTTTTTTTTCTGTTATTGTGTAGTCCTATTAGTTCCGTCTCCTATACGGAAGAGATATTTATTCTAGTATTTGATCACAAAAGATGATTACTAGGTCATCCAGTCACACTGACACGATTATCGTCAAAGGTAGTGAATTTGAAAAGCTACAGGACGACTTCGCTCACTAATTCTACATTTCACTAAGGATGACTCAACAATGTATCTAATATTCGTATAAGTTTAACCTCTCTCAGTTCGCAATTTAGCTTCTTAACATATGACGCAAATTTGACATTTGGAGATTCGAAAAATAAAGAATTGTAATAGAAGTCGTTTCTACTGAAACGAACTCACTTGAGTAATGTATACGTGACCGGGGATTGACGCAAAATATCCTCAGGAACATGTTTACTAAAATTGTATGTCCCTCAAAAGGAAGTACATTTTTCGCACGATATATTACACAAACCTAGTACCTGGAAAAATCTAAAATGGTAATTGTTTTCTTCCCATTTATAATAGTGATCTTCAGATGCAATAATTATGAATATATTGATCTACTGCAACATAATTTAACTGATATACCAGACAAATGATAATTTTCAATAACTTTGTAGCCATATTTTCCATCTGCAGTGGTTCTGCTGATACTTTCATCGTAGTTTTCAATTCTTTTCGAACTTGAAACTAACATAATCATAGTTGATGCATACATTATAGATCAAAACTTGCTGCAAAATCCATAAGA
Source organism: Oratosquilla oratoria (assembly GCF_046742065.1). Classification (NCBI taxonomy): domain Eukaryota; kingdom Metazoa; phylum Arthropoda; class Malacostraca; order Stomatopoda; family Squillidae; genus Oratosquilla; species Oratosquilla oratoria. Next base: position 30,443,774 of record NC_134788.1, read on the forward strand.
TGTAAACAGTGTCTTTCGTGAATAAAGGACACAGTTATATACCATGACCATTAGAATGTAATCCTTGCCTGCAGGTACTGGCAAGCGGTGGTTATAAACTGGACAAATTTAGATTTAAAAAGGAAATGGGCAAGAATCGATTTACTAATAGGGTGGTCGACGAATGGAATAAACTCGGTAACCATGTAGCAAGCGCTGAAACTATCGGTTGTTTTAAGAAACGATTAGACAACTTTATGGATGGGGATGACAGGTGGTGATGGATACGGAGCTGCCTTATGGTCTCTTGCAGTCTCCTTCATTCTTATGTTATGTTCTTATGTAGTGTTGGTAGAACACCATTTTTCAGTTTCAATTTGTTTTTGGGTACTGACTGCCCAAGCAATTCATACATCAACTTCCTTTAATAGTCTAATCATGTGAAGTACAAACAGCATATTCTTGCATTGGCAGGAGGTTCTTCTGGCTGTTGGTAAAGTCTCATCCATTTTCTTTTCTGGTCCTCATCTCT
>NC_134788.1:30451784-30539284 GCF_046742065.1 Oratosquilla oratoria
ACGATTAGACAACTTTATGGATGGGGATGACAGGTGGTGATGGATACGGAGCTACCTAGTGTGGGCCTTATGGTCTCTTGCAGTCTCCTTCATTCTTATGTTCTTATGAATGAATGCTTATATGCTGAACGATATTTCTGTGTCCTCATTTGGTCATTACCTTTGGTCCTCTATTGTTTCCATAATTCTGACAAACGTGATTAACTTGATATTGATTTATGCAAGTTCAACTTATCTTTATTTCCTTTTCCTTTATATATTGATTTCATACGTATTTTTCTGTCCGTAAAACGTAGTGAACGTGTTCATATCTGTAAATCCAAATAGATATTTTTCCATGAGATGTTTTTAGTTTTCTTTTCTCGTTTCAAAGGTGGTTCTTCGACGATATCCTACCATATGTAGATATGTAGATAAAGCATTTGTTATAGCTTGGTATGAGTGAATAAAAAAATATTCGATAGAAATATAGGCGATGGAAAAATAATATTCTCACCATGCCGAATAATTTTGTTTAGGCCACCTGGTTTGCTACCTTTTTCTGAGGATTCCCTTGGAAAAACACATTGCATATTTTACAAATATCAAAAGGTATAGTATGTTAGGCTAGCCAAACTGACCACGCACAGGTGTACAATATGTTGGGCCGGACGAGCCGAACTTGCGCAAGCGGTAACCACCTTTGGGCAGTTGATCCCTGGGGTTAAACAGGAACGCTCATGCCCAACCTGGGGCTAATCAGGAACGCGCTCTCTACACGCGGGAAGTGAACTCTACTCACTTCCCGTAAGATACATACACACACCTCTCACGAACATAGCCACGCCCCACGCACAAACATCTACACGTACTTTTTCTTCGACTAAAATTCGCTTCCTTTCTAACTTTCTCTTATACTACATCTTCTCATTTCAGTTTACCTCCCACTAAAGATTTTTCCGTTTTTCCACCTTTCTCTACTACTACGCCTCCTACCATTTTCTCAACTTTTGGTGATTCTAATCCCAGGCGTCGGCGCCGCCGTCCAAGTTCCCTGCCCATTTCTCCTGAGCCACGACCACCAACCGCCCCTAATCGCTCACGAAAAAGCGCGCTGGCAATAGCCCTCTTTTATACACTACTATCTTTTCATTTTCTTACAGACCTTCTTCCCCTCCCACAAAAACCGATCTCGCGTGAGCGGGTGGTCTTACCTTGCTAATCCATAATCCAGTTGAACCCCAGGACCCAGTAAACTCAGAAAGCATACGGTCGTGTTTCATTCAACTCGTACATAGCGCAGTGAGTGGAGGGCCTACGTTTCTCATCTTGACTAGACGTCACCCACGAGTACCAAACAAGACTCCCAGGTCTAACAGTCGGTCGTCACAGACACTACTTGAGCAAGCTGGTCTTGGCACAGACTGAGGCCATATCTACTCTGTGGCGGCAGCTGGTGGTGCGACCAAGCCCTCACCCATCAGCCCCTCGGTCGTCAGATCCGGAAAAAAGTGTGACAAGGAAATTTCCTCGACAACACTCCGGTCATGGAGGTGCTCGATGGAATACTGGCTAAACCTGAACGGTTGGACACCGGCGGAGGCTGTCCTACACATCCACCTCTATTGCACTCCTGTTCTACAGCTTCCCCTAAACGTTCGGTTCATTGTAAGGGGCTGGCAAGCGCTGGCCACGGGAGAGGCCTTAGACGCCATTGGTCGTATTGCTCTCCAGGAGACCAACCAAGCAGTTGACTGGAGTGAAGTCTTCACTGCCAACCAGGAACACAGTGAATCCATATGTGAGTACTTCACCCGGTCAGACCAGTGTACGGCGGAGTGTGAGGTCAAGTGCCTCCATTGTAATGGTAGTTTGTCTGAGTATGTACTGCTGCATAAGCCTGTGAGTGATCTAGCTAGTGTAGAGATGAAAGAGGTGTTCCGTAAGTGTGAAACTTTCAGTGATGTGGACTCGCTGCGCAAGTTTTGTGTAGTATTCGAAGTGGCTCGCAAGGACGCCGCCCGTTTTGGTATTGGGCGGAAAACCATGGCGTAGATGGTTGTAGTGTCTCCGCTACTAAACACACTACAGGGTAAGTCCCGCCTCAGGCCGCGGTCGCCCACCGGCCGCATCACAAACCCCACTGTGGTAATTGTGGGCTAAAGCACAAACCTGGGAGAGGTTTGTACCCTGCGGGGATGCTGGCGTGCCACAACTGCGGTAAGAGGGGACATGTTCACAAAATGTGTAGTAGGAGGAGTAAGCAGGCGGCAGTGACCAAGGAAATGGAAGCCTCGGGTATGGTAATCACCTTCACAGGGAAAGCACAGAGTTTGCCATCTATATGAGTGACCGTCAGCGACGCAAGTAACAGGAGGAAGTCGGTTCAGAATCCAGGTGGTGCCCAAGTGTGTGTGATTGAACCAAGACTGCTTGACATGCTCGCCATTAAGACGATATCGTCAATGCGCCGAGGAATATTGCGGGATGTGGCCTTAAGCCCATGGGTTCATTCACATGCAGTATGGTAGCAAGTCCACGACGCATGAAATGTGTCGTGGAAACTGCTACTCGTTCCTATTTATCAATACAGACATGCAAAAATCTGGGCCTTAAGGACATAAGAACATAAGAATAAAGGAGACTGCAAGAGACCATAAGGCCTACACTAGGCAGCTCCGTATCCATCACCACCTGCCATCCCCATCTAGCGCTTACTATATGGTTACTAAGTTTATTCCATTCGTCGACCACCCTATTAGTAAACCAATTCTTGCCTATTTCCTTTTTAACCCTAAATTTGTCCAGTTTATACCCATTACTGCGAGTCCTGCCCTGTTGTTTTAATATGATGAACTTGTTTGCATCACCCTTGTTATAACCTTTCATCTGGCCTTGTGCATGCTGACTTCCCTTACCATACTCCAGTTGTAGCATCGACTGTCGCTGATGTTGACAACACTGCTCCATAGTTTGCTGACCACTGCCACCGACAACTACAGTCCCGCTCTCCCCACTAGAAGAATAGGTGCCGCAGCTAAAGGCCTAACTTCTTCGTCACTTGTGTGGGTTCACATTCAACACTGACAAAAGCCTTCTACCAGTAAAAACAGGCCAATCACATGTCATCCATCTATTCCCGGACACCAAGCCCTACGCCTGCCATACACCAGCTTCTGTGCTAAGTTATTGGGAGGTAGAAGTTAAAAAACAGATGGGTGAGGGTGTTATGAAGGGGATTTTAGAGCCATTAGGTGAGGCAAGGGAGTGGTGTGCAAGGATGGTGGTGATTGAAAAAAATGCCAGCCAAGACGCACCATTGACTACCAGACGCTCAATGCTGTCTGCACAAGAGAAACCCACCACATCCCTATACCATTTAACAACATCTCTGGCATCTCACGTCACATTTACAAAAACACAGCAGACGCACACTGGAACTTCCACCAGGTGGAGTTGCAGGATGCCATCAGGAGGCTTACGACCTTCATTACCTCTTGGGGTAGGTATTGGTATCGTAGAACTCCCATGGGCCAATGTGCTCCTCCAGATGATCATGCCAGAGGGTCTGACGATGCCATCGCGAGGATCCCGAGAAAATCTAAGTGTGTGGATTACACTCTACTGTTCGATGCCGATGTGGAGGATACATTCTGGTACACAAACGATTTTTTGGTGACATGTGCCAGGAAAGGATTGACGCTCAAGCCAATAAAGTTCAAGTTTTGCAGGAATCAAGTGGACTTTGTGGGTTTCATTTAAGCTGGGACGCTTTCAAGCCTACAGAAGAAAGGTTGGCAGCCATTAGGAACTTTGGCATGCCCACCAAACCATTCCTAACTGATAACCACTCCTGGCACGGGTTTGTCAACCATCTGGCACCCTTTCTCGCCACTGCGCCGATTATGGGACCCTTCAGGGAGATACTAAGAAAACCACAAAGAAAGAGGGTCTGCTGGGACGAGAACCTCCAGGAGAAGTTTGGGCAAACAAAGGATGTGATTTGCAAGGTCACCATTGAGGGCCTCACATTCTACGACATGGACAGGCCTACTGTTATGGTGACAGATTGGAGCAAAGTGGGCATTTGGCTTCGTAGTTGTGCAGCAACATTGTTACTGGCCCCTGAAAAACGCACTCTTGTAGTGGCTGGCGTCAGGCGCTGTGTGGCAGCCGTCACCTCAACCGCCTTTTCCTGCTCGGTTGCCCTAATCTCGTCATCACCACAGACCCCCCAACCCCCACCCACCCTGCTGGTGAAGCTCTTGGGGGACAGAAAGTTTAATTAAAGACATCGCAAGCTTAATACTGTAGTATAGATTTCAAGTCAAATTATATCCAGGGGAAACGCAACTCCGCAACAGACTTCCTGCCTTTCTTCCCAGCCCTCTGTGCGCCGGATGATGAAGAGCAGGGTGCTATGGCGGATGCACTCAACAGTGATGACCACATACTTCTAGACAGTACATCTGTGGTGCAAGCAGCTACCGAGAAGTAGACTATCAACTGCTCGTTGCCAAGGTAACAGCAGGAGACTGGCACTCTCACTAGGGTCCATAAGAGTCTAGGGGCCCATGAATATCAAAATTGACAATTGAAATGGGCAATTATGCATGATTTTTTATTGTTGCTTTGAAGCTGATAGGGATTTCCATGTGCCAAATATTTTAGCGACAGCCAACATACACGATTTCTTATCTGCGACAAGCAACATCAGCCCCCCACCCCCACACACCCCTCAGGGGTCCTACACTAGCCGTGGCCAGACCAGTCTCGCACCAGCACATTTTGCTCCTCTCGGGGACCCTGCTCTCACCGCTAGTTCTACTGGATAAGGGACAGGCTGGCAATATCACAAGGCCTGATGATGTACTGTATAGGTGTAAACAGGGGTCAGTCCGCCTGATGGTATCTGCTGCGCTTAGACAATCAAAGGCGGTAAATCTCAACGCAGGGCATGAAGGCTTGGATGGAATGTTGAGTAGGGCAAGGGAGGCTGTGTATTGGTCCGGAATGGAAGGTGATTTGCAACATGACAGAAAACGTCTGTGTTGTTTCCAACGCTCACTCACCCTTGCAAGCAGCTGGGTCCCTCGATCTTACACTCCCGCACTCGTACCCCTTTCAACACACAGTAACGGACCTGTTCCAACTCGACGGGCAAGTGAATTTAGCATACACCGCGGGATGGTTAAAAATTATAATTTCGGTATATTTCTAATAGATTATTAGACTTCACTAAGCAACTGAAAGATATGTATTTAAATAGTATGATTGTAGGCTCAATTGATAGATAACACATGATAGTCTGAATAAGATTTTTTTTTTAACTTCCTAATTTTGACTTATCTCGTTCTTAATTGACCTAGTGGAGACTAGAAAATCGTATAATATTTGAATGTAGAATTCCTATGCACAAAGTAGAAAAATATAGAAATAAAATCACACAATTTAATCACTCCTGTATATAAAATTTCCTCATTTCCTGGATTTCTCTGACTAGGCTAAGGCAAATTGAACCCCTAGTCAGGGTTGCCGTTTCGTAGAAATTTGTACCAAAAACATAGAAAAATAGCGGCATGTGGTAACTGCACGAGGACAAGAGGAATTTTTTTCTACGTATCAGTAGGCTGTTCAAAACATTAAAAAGCTCAAGCTGTTTAAAAAAACATTAAACTATTTATCAAATAATAAATGGTACATCAAAATATGATTTTTATTGGTAATTATGTTAATTATGATATACAAGCACCCGGCTGACGCCGGCCGTGGCTCCGCCATGGGTGCTTAGCCTGCGGGCGCCGCTCGCTGCGCTTCGCCTTTTCATCGTCTTGACGGATTTTATTCAGTCTCCTTTGGTCACGGGAGTCTTTCATAGCTTTCCTGGTGGCGCATTTGTTTCTTCGTTTTGCCTGGTTGAACGTTTTGAAGGCCTAATACATTTGATATGTTTTGTGGTCGGGTTTTCCGCCCGATTTCACAAAGTCTTTTTACCCGACGAAATAATGTTTCGAGAAATTTTCAGAAACGCTGTCTTCAATTTCTCCGTCAAAAAGTTCAAAATTGTCCAACATTTCGTCGGAATACTCGAAATCTTCAACTTCTCGTAGCGTCTCGTTGAATTTAAGCACTTTTCGTTGGAATTCTCGAACAGATGCTTTGGCTCGGAAGGTTTTAACGTCTCTGTACAGATCCGGGAAAGCTTTTGTGAGTTCGTTACGTAACTGGGCATGCAGGTTCTTGTCATTCTGCAGCTCTGTTTTTTATTTTTTCCGGTTAACCGTAATCCATTTCCAAAAGTGGCGAAGACGCCTTTTCTTGTTAGCGTCGGGTTCCCTGGCGGGCATGGTGCCTAAGATAAAAAAAAAAAAAAAAAAAAAAAAAATAATAATAAAAAAAAAAAAAAAAAACACGACCACTATCTTAACCCATTAAACTCCGATGACAAGATGTCTTGTCATTTGGTCAAATAAAACAAAAAATCATAATAAAACAACAAAATGTTTGATCAAACACCAGAAAAATATGACGTCAGTCCTCCTCGCTTCGCTCGCGGCGAGCGAAGCGAGGAGGACTGACGTCATATTTTTCTGGTGTTTGATCAAACATTTTGGTGTTTTATGATTTTTTGTTTTATTTGACCAAATGACAAGACATCTTGTCATCGGAGTTTAATGGGTACAACGTGACGTGGCCCAAAAACGCCGGACCCCTTTCCGTTTTCGCTCAAGCTCACTATGGTTTTCTGAAAACTGACAATTTGAGAAAACTCCGCGCTTTATAGTAAGTAGATTGTACCCCCAAAGAGTTTTTACGGTGTAGAAAAAAAATTCTACGTTCAAGTTTCAGCTTTCTTTTTGCGATAATAATATAAAAAAAAATTATATGTTGCTGAATATGTTAGGGCATGGGGTTCTTATATACATTCAAGAATAAAAAACCCCCACCTAGAACCAACATTTTGTCAAAGTTTGACAAGTATATCTTGCTATGAAAGTCTGCACACACCCGAGAAAAATGTATGACCCGGTATGGCAACACTCCCATTCTACACGGCATCCCTGCCCCTAGTGGCAGAGATTAAAACTAACGAGTGTATTTGAGTTGGGGGGGAGGGGAATTCTTGTAATTTTTTGTAATAGATAAGGATAGACTGTCAAGTTTAAACAGGATATTAATACATTGCCTCATCTTGTAGTGGCCAGATCTGTGTTATTGTTGAAGGAAAACTGAAGATACGCGAGCCGTAGACACCTAGCGGCTACTGTATGAATTAAAACTTTCAATAGTAAATGTAAGTAGCTGTGATTAATTAACGTGCAAGTGAAAATACCCATAAGAATTAAATCTGTCTCGCGAAAATTGAAACGTGTATATATATATATATATATATATATATATATATATATATATATATATATATATATATATATATATACATATATCTTTTTCTTTTTCTTTTTCTTTTTTCTAAATGATCGCACAGATTTGGCCCATGGCCTACAAGGGAGAGAGCATGATAATGCTTGTGGGTGCTGGTTGATGGCGGCGGGAAACACTAGTATTACATTACTAATAACTTAATACTATTACATGTTGTAAAATTCAATAGCTCCGGCGCCTATAAAATTGGCACTGTACCCCAGGACATAAATAATGAATGCTGTATACCCAACTACGAGATATTGCAATTTAATTTAAGCATACAATTGTAGCTATATTTACAAAACACGAGTTGATAATTTTAAATTTGTTCATACTATTACCTTGTTTAATTCTAAATAAAATGTTCAGAATTAACCAAAAATATTAAACATATACCGCACGGCATTATATTGTTTAAGATGTGCATTTATATCTAGATGTCTGAAATTTAGACATTTATTACATTAATGTGTCTTAATGGTAAACGTGAAACTTTTTATCATTATTACTTGTATTATGATATTATCGTATACGAAGCTATCACGATTTGTCAGTAGCTTTGTTTTGGTCTGTGTCTGTGTGTCTGTATTATCATAGTTTGCTGACGAAATGAATCAACGTTAGCTGGGAACCCCACCCTATGTACATGCTGGTGGAAACTAAGTATACTGTCAAAAAAAGACGAAAGAACAGATTTTACGATCTAAGGTAACTTTTTTGCACAAAAATTTACATCGTAGCTTTGTTTATCAAGTAAATATACCCCGTGCATATTGTTGTAAGACACACAGAGGTAACAATTGTGGAAACCTTGCCACAATTGAGTTTTAGAGACGAGCTGGGGGGGGAGGGGGGGTGATACTAACCAAAGGGAGTTTTATGGTGTGAAATGGGGGAAGTCTTACCCCAAATGCTTTTGACTTTATTTTCTTCATTTTAGTAGAGTGATTGGATTTTCTAGGTGTTTCTGATTTGTTTAAATAAGAATATGAATATTGTTATGTTCTCAAAGGGTTAACTGAATATCTCTGTTGTCAGAATACAATGATGCATTGCAGTTTCACTGACAGAAAATTTGCCACGTCACAGTAGCTGCCAACTTTCCTGGGCCTTTACTTTCTCCTGGGTAAATATACAAAAGTATTTAAGCAGTGTATTAATATCAAAGACAAAGTAACGGAAGTCTGATAAATTGATCTAGTCCAACCTAACCAAACCTAACCTACCCAACCTCATATGGGGTATGCATTTACCATCCCTAGAGGTCTTCAAACTAGCCTAGGCCAGTTTATTAGAATTCCGTTAGTTTGTCTTCAACAACAAACAAAAATAGACATGACATCTGGAAGCTCGCCAACATCCAAGTTGTAGCTAATGTATTGCTTTTGGCAAATTTTTTCGTTATTGATTTTCACAAAGAAAAACAGGTATTATGTTGATGTACTAAAATATACCAAATTAATATTTACTTATGTACTGATATATTGCATAGGTGTGCACTTCCTTAGCTATACTTTCTCTTGAAAATTGTGTTGCTGCCTACATTGTATTAATATGGGTCAGATTTTATATTGCCATTTAGAAAGAGGATGAGAGGAGCAGTTGCAGTTTGACATATCTCTCTCTCTTTCTCTCTATTGGCATGTGAAGATCTATAGGGAAAATATTAAAATTGTCAGGTATCTTAGACTTAGTTCCAAAATGGAATGTCAACCCCTCAGTGCTCACCTAAAGAGAGTGAGGATATTGACGGATTAAGAAGATGGGTAAAAAGATGGATGGGGTAAGAGGGGAATGTCTGTTGAGGAAAGATGGGAGAAGACAGAAACTAAGGGTGAATGGAGAATGGTTGTGTATGGATGTTGGTTTGATTCATGGAAAGGAGGGGGTGGGAGATCGGGGGTGAGGGAGTATGTGTAAAAAGAAAATTTGACACAGCCTGAAGGGATTTCTCCCCGTCTTCTCTTTTCCTGCATGAGGGTACATAGAGGGTTGCTGATGTCGCTGATTTAATGAAGTGACCTTACTGTGGATGTGCTGTCTTGCAACACTACTTCTGACCCAGGGCAGTGGGCGAGATGCAGGGATGACCTGTCATCAAGGAGGAGCCAAGATAAGAGGGAGGGGGTGGAGTATGTGGGGATGGAATGGGTGGGAGTGGATTTTATGCCTTTGTTTTTTGGCTACCCCCTTGTAAAGGGTGGTAAAAGCTTTTGGTATATGTATATCCACCTCGGGACCACTTGTGGGTACCCACCACTGAAACCCCGGAGCGATATCTGTTTTTCTTGTCTGAAATCAATAAAAAAAAAAAAGGGAAGCTAAAAGCAGGTCTTCTTGACAAGTACAGTAACATTCCAAACATAGGCCAATCATAATCATGACTGTGTGGTTAGGTTAGGTTCCATAGAGTTTTTTTTTTTTTTTTCATTATTATTATTATTATTATTATTATTATTATTATTATTATTATTATTATTATTATTATTATTATTATTATTATTATTATTATTATTATATGTATAGAAATTAATTGATCAATTGATTTGTGACCCTGGTTTCTCTTGTAGAAGACCCACAGATTTCAGGTAGGCAGGAACAGCCCCCGGGCGAGTCCGCAAGTTACTTGGGGAAGATGTGCTGTCTAGATATTGTTAGTGTGATGCTTTGTAGTATGAGGTATTTTGGGTCCTCTGTGTGGTGGCTGCTTCTAGAGTAGTTTGAATTCTGTGTCAATGCTGTTTCAATACTAGATGATGTCATGAGCAGTCTTATCCTACTAGATAATTTTTTTTCATCTTCTTCTTTATCTGGGGTGCCTGTGTGGGTTGTTGGTGAGGTATTGCATTTGTTTGTCTGTCTTGAATGGCAAGTTTAGTGATGCAAGCAGGGTTGCGGAGTCGGATGGTATAAGGTCCAACTTCAACTCCGACTCCTAGAATTCCTAGGATGCCGACTCGGACTCTGACTCTCGACTCCTTAACTCCTTGACCCCTATGTGTTAATCTATTCTGCAGATTCATATACCAGCCTCCCACACCTATTCATATATATTATTTTTTACATGAAACATTCACTTACCGTATTTTCCGGCTTAAAATGTGCATCGGGTTATAATGCGCACCCATGCACTTCGTTATCTCAGTACACAGATAGCGCGCACTGACGTATAATGCGCATGCCCGATCGCATTTGTCTATAATGCAGTTTTACCTCGGTATTTATATTATGTGAACGAGGTTACATGGAGAAGTATTTTTCATTGGCTAGAGCCACCGCTGGGAAATCTGTTAATTTGTCACTAAATTAAGTGTCAGTTTAGGCATCAATCAGGACACAACTAAGAAAAAGTCGGAACTACATGTACCGGTAGATAACTCATGTTGTGCGTTGGTCCCTTATTACTTTGTAGCTTAAATAGTTTGTAGGAAATATGATCTAAAAAAAGTTTATTGAAAGTAAAATATACAGAAAAATTTTGGGATTTTTACAGAAAATGTTCATTTTATATCTTGAGGAAATAATTCGTCTTTTACCATTTTTTATTTAATACTGAAACAAACCACAGACTGTTTCGTTTTAGCTTTGAACCTGCAATGACAGTGGTGAAATAGGACAGTCTCTCATCGAGGTGACATTTAGTTAATATAACTCCTGAAAGAGGGTGTTGTAGTCAGGTGTTTGACATGAGTTTATGAACGGCCGCAACGGAAGTTGTACCATACCTAAAGTGAAGCAACAAAGCCAACATAAAAATTCAAACTAGGATGCTATGAACATGGGCAAATATCATGAATATTGATCATGTTTCATGGTGTTTAGGCCTATTTAAACATGAAAAATAAGATTCGATAGATACCTACCTATACCAAATATTTATATACGGTAGCCCATGCTGGCGTATTCTTTCATGTCACCATGGCTGTTCTTCTTGTCCTCACAAAACGTCACGGAGAAGTGTGCCTCCCGACTTTGTGACGGCCAACATCGTCACGTTGTTGTGAAAAAAATTACACACACAGCCGCAGAATTTTTATTGTAGGCCGTAGATAATGCGCACTACCGGATAACGTGCACCCTCCATTTTTAGGCCCTTCCAACAGAAAAAAGTCGTGCACTATACGCCGAAAAATGCGGTAGATGATAGATATACTCATATATACACACACCCAACTTTATATATATATATGTACACAAACACGTATATTTATATAAACATATATATATATTAGATATATAATGGTATTATTTATGCTCATGATAATCTACCAGCTTATGAGCTCTTTCAAATCTGTCATGGCAGAGTTGCCACTTCAAGCTATATATTTTCTTTTTCCTTTGTGCCCCTCCCCTCACCCCCCCCAAAAAAAAAATCATCTGTTATTTCATTTGTCCATTCTCATAAACCTTCTATCACAATATTAGGGAAAAATGTGACAAATCATGATGAGGAAAGGTTAATGGGAGGGTGCCCTACCTAGTACATGTTAACATAATTTGAATTAATGAGACGGTCAACAAACGTAAAGTAGCTAGTTTAAATTATTTAAAGATAAAAATCATCTGTCACTTGACAATTGACAAATTATTCAGGAATTTGAATTGATAATTATATTTGTTGAATATTTATTGAAAATAGAAATACATTCCACTGGCTATAACTCCCATAGTATAGAATGAATGAAACATTGATACAAACTACATTCTGGAAACTTCTATAAATGGTATATATCCAGTAACTAGCTATAAACCTATTCTATACTGGATGGTTATTAAATTTTCTCAACACAAAACATATAATTTTTTTTTTTCTTTTTAAACTTGGAATAATGAGACCTACTGCTTATGCCTTTTGACTTGGCTACCTCCCTGATAAGGGGGAAAAAGCCTTTTGTATATAGATAGATAGAATTATGGTTATGGGTTAATGCATAAATATCTGGTACACTTAGGCCTAATTTGCAATTGTCTTTATAACATAATCATTTTTATTTTAGATTAAAATGGTTCGTCATTTTCTTTACTCTGATTTCTATTTTTCATTAATTCACTTGTAGGCCTATCGTATTCACTAGTAACCATGATCAGTAACCTGTTTCTATTTCATATATTTCAAACCACTAAATTTATTTGATGGATGTATGATTTTCTTATTCTGATATAGCTTTATCATAATCTAGCAAACTTCTATTAAAGGAAAAGGTGATAAAACTACTGAAAATGAAGGAAAAGAAGATTCACTGGGAGACACTGCTTCAGGCAGAATCTGCAGCTGTTGCTTGTTTGCATTAGTTAGTACTAGTAGTACACAATGCTGTCGCACGGTGGCAGCACGAATTGATGTTTATTTATGTTGAAGTAGAAGCATTGCAGTATAGTACAAAATATGATATATATATATATATATATATATACAGTATATATATAGTATCACTCTACAGGAAACAACTACAAATACATGACCACAGACACTTTTACCCTGACTGACAACGATAGCTTGTCAGTACAGTCGAACCTCGAAAGCCCGGACCCGGAATGCCCGGACCCTCGTATGACCAGTCGAAATGAACAAAGGGCGGACTTTTCAAGCAAAGTTCCCTATTTGTCTGGTAGGTGGCAGCGACGGTCGTACACGTGTACTCAAGCCCGGCCCAGTCAAGCCGCCACCAGGGCTACCGTTTTGTAGAATTTTGTACCAAAACGCAATAAAATGGCGGCATGTGGCAACTCCACAAGGACATAAGGAAATTTTTTCTACATATCAGCAGGCTGTTAAAACATTCAAAAACTCAATTTTTTTTTTTTTTAATCATAGAACTAGTTACCAAATAATAAATGGTACATCAAAATATGACTCATTGGTAATTGTTTTACTTATAAAATATTATACTCCAAAAGATACGTTTTTACGGTGTAGAAAAAATTCTACGCTAAAGTTTCAGCTTTCTTTTAGCACCAGGGCTGCCGTTTCATAGAATTTTGTACCAAAACGTAGTAAAATAGCGGCATGTGGCAACTGCACAAGGACATGAGGAAAATTTTTTCTACATAGCGGGCTGGACATTCAAAAACTCAAACTTTTGTTTAAAAATCATAGAACTAGTTATCAAATAATAAATGGTACTTCAAAATATGACTTTTATTGGTAATTGTGTTACTTATAAAATATCATACCCCAAAAGATACGTTTATACAGTGTAGAAAAAATTTCCACACTAAAGTTTCAGCTTTCTTTTAGCAATAATAACATAAAAAAATAATTTTTAAATTTTACTGAATATGTTAGGGCATGGGAGCCTTATATACATTCAAGAACAAAAAAAAAATAGAACCAACATTTTGTCAAAGTCATGTATACGTATACCGCTACGAAAATCTATGGGTGTTAGGGCGACATTTTCGATGATCGGACTTTTGGCATGACCGGACCGCCCTTACCCCCAATTAGTCCGGGCTTTCGAGGTTCGACTGTATTGTGTATTTTTCTTTTTTTTATTATTGATGGATTGTTTTTTGTTTCCATCTGGAGAGACCACTTAGTGTACATATACACTGCACACACTCACTATTGCCTCCAAAAATAAAAGCAAAACCATACAAAAACTGCTAAATTGTGCAACTGGTAAAACCAAACAGGGAAACCATGTTAAAAAAATAATTTTATTGGACTTAAGGAGTCGGAGTCGGATAAAGAATTCCGACTCCGACTCCTAGTATTCTTAGAAATCCGACTCCGACTCTGACTCCGACTCCCAGCTAAAACCTCCGACTCCCTCTGACTCCGACTCTGCAACCCTGAATGAAAGCTTGTGAAATTTCCACATTTCCATGAAATTCCATATATTTACAAATGCTTTCTCCTGGTCTGGCATTATTATTATTATCATTTATTTATTATTTATTTAATCTTTTCTAATGAATCTGCATGAGGGAACACCTTTGATGTATATAAAAGAAATAATAACATGTATAGACTTGTAACTGTTTCTCACAGTAATTGTGTGTGCTGTTTTGGATTCATATTCTGTGCAGTACGCTCCAGATTGCACTATTTGAAGCTAAGAAATGCAAAAGCTCTCTTCTATGGGAGGAAGGATCCCACTCTTCCCACACTCTCTCACCGCTCTCCTTCTGCTATTTTCAGATCCCACTCACATACCTGGTGATGTGAATGCTTAGAGTGGTGCAAATGGTAGGTGTTCTTATAATGTTTGAGTAGTATGCTGTTGGTGATGTTTGTGAGATGTACAGATTGACCTCTCATTAACACTTGTTAATTAGCTGTGTTTTCGCTGTGTTTTTGGTGCTGTTGTTTAGTGCTGTGCAATCACTGTGGCCCCCCAAAAACCACTCCAAATCAATGGATTATTCACATCAACAGACACCGTTACCCCCCTTTTAGTCCATCAATGAGAGGTCAATGTGTAGTGTTATGGCTGTAGTGTTAAGGGTTCTGACATAGAATTGTGTTCCTGTCATTTTCATGTAGTGTTCTGTGTGGAGTATTTTGGTTTCTGTATAAAGGTGTCCAGTTATGGTGGTTTTGCTGAATCCTATTGTTGCTCTCGTTGCTTCATTTCTCTAAAGTTTGTAAAAAGAAAAATCATCTTGTTGATCGTTAACCACTTCAGCATGACTCAAATTTTTGTGCGCAGCATTGGCTGCCATATGTAATTTGCATCACACTATTTGTATTATTAAATATGTTGTATTACTCATTCTCTTTTACTCTGGGTAATAATAAACACAGAAAACATGATCAAACCAGTTCACAGAATCTAGGGGTAACTCGTGTACAACAACAAAAAATATATATACCGGTAATCAAGATGCCGATGCAGCATCCCTGTGTATCCACTTGCACCTCATGATGCCTACATAGGCGTCATCATACCAAAGTGGTTAAGCATGCTGTAGAGGCATGATTAAAGGTGGTTCTAAAGAATTGCTTGAAGACAGTTATTAGACTTTCTGTTGGCCAATTATCAGAAATTAGAATAATTATGAGGTGTTTATTAAAGCAAAACTTATAAGAATAAAGTTATCTCAATATTCTATCACTGACATTTCATTTCAGACTTGAAGGTGATTCATCACTATGGCTGCATCTTCAAGTGATGAAAATAACCTAAATCAAGTTATCAGAAATCCAGCAGAAGATAACAAAGTTATGACCACTGAATGTAAAAAAGGTAGGAAAAGGAAATTGACTTTTTGTGCTCCAAACGTTAACTGGAGAAAGCGTCTTTGTGTGAAACCACAGAAATGCCCAGTTTGTAAAATCACCTGTGTAGATAAATACGTCTTGAAAAAGCACTTACTGACCCACACGGGCGAAAGGCCCCACAAATGTACGTTTTGTGATGATGCTTTTGCGAGTTCTTGTACGTTGAAGAAGCATTTACGTATACACACTGGAGAAAAACCGTACAGTTGTTCTTTTTGCGATACGGCATTCGCTCAAAGAGCGACGTTGACAAAGCATATGAGGACGCACACGGGTGAAAAGCCATACCTCTGTTCGTTGTGTGACGCTTCATTCTCAAGTTCCTCTTCTCAGAAGAGACACATAAGAAGGCACAAAGGAGAGCGGCCTCACAAATGTGATCAGTGTACTGCGGCCTTTAGTGACGCGCATTCTCTCAAGATTCACATTAGAAGGCATACTGGCGAAAAGCCGTACGTGTGTGCCGACTGTGGAGGCACATTTACCCAGAAAAGTAATCTGGTAAATCACATTCTCCTCCACACGGGCGAAAAACCGCACAAATGCCACATATGCGATGCCTCGTATAATCAAAGGTCATCTTTAAGGAATCACATCATAGCTCAACATAAGGCATCATTGAAATGTACGGAATGTAAGGCTACCTTTATAAGTCCTGTATCACTAACAGAACACATCAGGTTGCACATGGATTATAGTGATAGTATGGAATATGAAGCTGAACCTATTAATTCATCTTTGCTACAGAAGCACAATTGGGAACACAAAAGTGAGAATCCGTGTAAAAGCCAGCCGTGTGATGCAGTATTTCCTAGCAAAAGGAGTTTAGGGCCGCGTATCAAGAAACACACACAAGACAGACCATACAAATGTACAGTTTGTACTGCAGCATTTGCTCAAGAATATTCATTGGAAGTACACTTCCAAACTCATCCCACAGAGAAGTCTTGTAAACATAGTATTCAAAAGACTTACAGTTGCAAATTTTGTCATGCCGTATTTTCCCTAAAATCATCTTTGAGGGTTCATGTGCTGACACACAGAGGTGATGAAACTAATATATTTCCGCCCACACCCCATGTGAATGTCGAACAGGGAATGGATAAACCTCATAAATGCGCATATTGCAATTCTACATTTACTCGAGCATCTTCCCTGAAGGGTCATATTAGGCTGCACTTTGATGATGAGACAGATATATATTCTTACAGTGAATACCCAGAAACAAATAGTTTACCTAAGTACAATGAAGTTAAATCTGATAAATTTCCCAATGCTCCTGATGGTACATTTGAGTATTCTGGTATTCCTACAGAGAGTATTCAAGAAAAAAATTGCGAAGAGTCAAACTGTGGTGGTACAATACCAGGTTCAAGTAATATACAGGGTGATAATTCCATGTATATTCATGGAGTGGTTAAAGAGGAAATGACAGAGAATTTAGATATGTGTTATCCTAAAATGACTTGGAATATGGAAGAACTGGAATTCAAGATTAAAATAGAAGAGCACGATCCTGAAATGTCCTGGTATGAGGAAGAGTTAAAGATTAAAGTAGAGGATGATGACTTGGCTAAGGAAATGGCATAGTGTGCCATGTGGAAGAGGAGCAACGTATGAATGTTAGATTCTACAGAACTTAGTTTGCTGAAGTGTTAGTCGGTGTAATGATAAAGGAAAATATGTGTGATGTTGGATACTACAGCACTGGATGTAGTAATCAGTGAATGCAGTATTATAATCAAGACTTTTTTTTATCAGTTAAGGATTTGTGTAAACCTAATAATGTTAAAACACTAGTAAAAAAACCCACAATTCTATAACCCTGTTCTTTACCATATTTCATTAGATGGCATATATCCTAAATTTTAATGTACCAAAATGTGCCTTTAATATGCAGCTTTATTGATTGATTGGTTGCTCATAGTGCTATATGAAATATTGATGTATTTAGTACATAGTCCTACATTAAGTTCTGTTGAGAGATCTCAAAGGAAAATATGTCAAAATGTAGATTATATTTTGAGAATAAACTTTAGTCACTGTATGATAAAAAAAATTGTATTTTATACAAGGGTTTTTAAAACCAGCATGATAAGTTTGAAAACTTTGAATAGGAAGAAATGTAAAGATAAAATATGTTGTTGCCTATGAATATTCTTTTGAGTTCTCTAGTACTGAATGTATGTACATATAATATCAAATCATAATGAAATGGTTGTTGTGACTCGTTACATTTTATATTAATGTTGATTTAATGAGAATTATGTAGCTGCCACATGGTTGCATAGACTTTAACCTCTTTCGTACGAGTCAAACATTCATACGCACATCAGGTTGCTTGATGTACGATGATGCATCATAATATGCGAAATACAAAATATAAAGTTACTGCTGTACTTGTTCTCTTTCACCCTCAATAAATATAATGTCACAGGAAACGAGATCAAACCTGTTCATAGAATAAGAGGGTCAGCTGCAACAAAATAGATATAATCAGGAAGCCAAAGCCGGTATTCTCATATATCCCATTCATGGCTTATGACACATAGGTATCACCGTATGAAAGAGGTTAAAGCGAAATGAAGGTGCTAATACCAAGGTCAGTGTTAATATTAATAAACCCATCCTTCAGTTAATGGACAAAGCAGGGGATGCAATGGTTTAATAGATATAACATGTTCAACATATATATACTATAATCTTTAGATTTACCAAAAATTGTGAAGATAGGTTCTTGATAAAGCATGATTGGATAATTGGAGGTCCCAAAAATTTATGCCAAGGATGAGATGGATGGGGTCAAAGGGACATTGAGAAAGACAGGTGTCTATTGAGGAAGGAAGGGAGAACACAGATGATAGTGATTGGAGAATGGTTGTGTATGGATGATGCTGTGATGCATGGAAAGAATGGGTGTGGGAATATGCTAGGGGGGTTAGGTAGTATGTGTGAATTATATTTTGATGCAGCCTGAAGGGATTTCTCCCCATCTCTTTCTGCATGAGGGGATGGAGGGGGGGGGGGGTGCACCGATTAAATGAAATGGCTTTGCTGTGGATGTGTTTTGTCTTGCTGCATTGCCTCTGACCCAGGGCAGTGGGCAAGATGCAGGTATGACATGTCATTCAGGAAGGCCCAAAAGAAGAGGGAGATATGGATGGTGAATGGGAGTGGAATATATGGGAATGAAATGGGTGGGACTGGATTTATGTCTGACTTTGGCTACCTCCCTTGTTAAGGGGAAATTCCTTGGTATATGTATGTATGCACTAGATTTTATCTGTTGCCTCCAAAGTCTGTTAGATTGAGGGCTGAATGTACAGGTAATTTTCAGCCATTTAATTCTCTGCTGTTGTTATTAGTACACTGCTCTTCAGATTGTGCCATACATAGAAGCTGCTGTTTAAAAATAAGTGCCTTTCTTTGCCTCATGTGAGATGGTGAGGCAGCTCTTAGTAGTTCATATTGATCAGGTTTCAAAATCCTTGGCTGCTGAAGCATTGAGTGCAATAAACTCATCCCAGATCTGGGAAATATGAACTCTTATTTTGTATCAATTTAAAGTGTATTCTTGGCCTGAAAAAAATAAATTTATACATTGATATTAAAAAATTATGAAACAGTTGATAGTTTTCTTTAAAGCTTTACCACAGTGGTACATGAAATAGTTGGGAAGGGTATTACATGCTTGCCATACACCTGAAAGTTGACTGCATTCATGCTTGTTTATAGGGTATTTTTATTACTATATGAACATGTATATGTTGCTAACAGTTCACCAGCACTTAAATCCTTATAGACAGTATTGTGCAATTGTCGAGATATATTTTATGTTCATTATGTTGATTTACCTAGCAGGGAGTGGGTTATATGGGGGCATATTTCTAAACTATGGGAATGTTGATGTCATGTTAGAATGTGTCTATGATATGTGGCAATCATAATCTAAAAAAAGATGGAGTGTAGAGGTCTTGGTGATGATTTTCTGAGAATTAGGTGTAGTGACATCATTGTGATGTGAATGTGGCTGTAAGGTGGGGTAGGTGTTTCATGGAGAATCTTATTGATAAGAAAAAATCCTGGAAGGAAAAGAAAAGAGGAAGGGAGATTGAGTCAGGTAGGAAGAAGGTGAAGGGCATAGGTGAAGTGATACAGTACTAATTGAAGTGAAGGCAGTAAGGGGAATAGGGGTAGGATATCTTGAGCAGTTGATGGATGTAAAGAAGGATAGGGAAGCTGTGTAGCAGTTGAAGAGAACAGGACTGTGATGGGAGAAGAGAATGACAGGGCAATAGAAAAAAAAGATGATACAAAGACACTGAAAGAGATGAGACACTTTGGTTATATGGTTACCACATGGAATGATGAATGGAAGATTAATTGTAGTGGAATTGCTTGGTGAGGTTGTTTAATGTGTGTTTAAGAGAAGAAATGTACCAGAGCTGAAAGAGTGTGTATATAGTTCCACTATACAAGGGAACGGGGGACAAGTATGTAGTAGATTTAGAGGGATCAGTCTGTTAAGTGTAGATGATAAGATGTATGGAGGATTATGAGGGTAACAGTGTAAGATGGGAATAACAGTGTGGGTTTGGAGTGTATAGCTCAAGTTTTTGTAGTAAGACGTTTAAATTGTTTGGCAAAGGGTAAGGGTCTCTTTTGGGTTTTTGTAGATTCGGTGGGTATGTGGCAAGGTTGACATAGAGGTACTGTGGGGATGTGTGGCAAGGTTGGGATAGAAGTACAGTGAGGTCTCTCATGAACGGACATTAATTAGCTGTGTTTGCGGTGTTTTTGCTGTGTTTTTGGTGCTGTTGTTTAGTGCATGCAATCACTATGCCACCCAAAAACCACTCCAAATCAACAGATTATTCACATCAACGGACACCGTTACCCCCCTTTTAGTCCGTTAATGAGAGGTAGTACTGTATTGTGGGGTGTGCTGCAGATTTATGATAAAGGTGGAAATTTGTTGAGAGGAGTCAAAAGGGTTGGGAAAGGAGTGAGTGGTTTGAGGTGAAGGTAGGGCTGTGCAAGGGTTTTGTAGTGTTGACATGGGTGGTCAATGTGTATATGGCTGATGTACTTATCAAATTGTAGTATACAGGAAAAGAGCACTTGATGGATCCAGTCTCCTGGTCTCTCATTTATCCTACCTAGCCTCAAATTCATGTACAGATTCCAACATAATCTGTATCCTTGATCTCTAATTATCATATATAGATTTGAATTTAAGTTTGGGCTACACCACCTCCTAAGCCAGCGTTTCTTAACCCATTAAACTCATATTATGACAAGATTCTGGTCATTTGGTCAAATAAAACAAAAAATCATAAAACACCAAAATGTTTGATCAAACACCAGAAAAATATGACGTCAGTCCTCGCTTCGCGAAGCGAGGACTGACGTCATATTTTTCTGGTGCTGTTTGATCAAACATTTTGGTGTTTTATGATTTTTTTCTTTTATTTGACCAAATGACAAGAATCTTGTCATCGGAGTTTAATGGGTTAACCTGGGGTGCTGAAATCAATTTCAGGGGGTGCTGGGGAAGGTCACATACGTCTTTACTTTATCTTTATAGTAACCAGGTGTTAGCCAATGGTAGGGGGTGCTGGACTGTTTAGGCCTGACCAAAAGGGGTGCTGAGGTCGAAAAAGGTTAACCCATTCAACTCCGATGACAAGATGTCTTGTCATTTGGTCAAATAAAACAAAAAATCATAAAACACCAAAATGTTTGATCAAACACCAGAAAAATATGACGTCAATCCTCGCTTCGCTCGCAGCGAAGCGAGGATTGACGTCATATTTTTCTGGTGTTTGATCAAACATTTTGGTGTTTTATGATTTTTTGTTTTATTTGACCAAATGACAAGACATCTTGTCATCGGAGTTGAATGGGTTAACCCATTAAACTCCAATGACAAGATTCTTTGTCATTTGGTCAAATAAAACAAAAAATCATAAAACACCAAAATGTTTGATCAAACACCAGAAAAATATAACGTCAGTCCTCGCTTCACGAAGCGAGGAGGACTGACATCATATTTTTCTGGTGTTTGATCAAACATTTTGGTGTTTTATGATTTTTTGTTTTGACCAAATGACAAGGAATCTTGTTATCGGAGTTTAATGGGTTAAGAGGACACGGGAACAAATAGGACATGTCTAAAGCATGTAAGGACATATTTTTCCATATAGATGCATAAATACTTGGAATAGCTTAGGACAGCGTTCCTTAAAGCCCCTCCCATCATTAATCAAGAGATCTCTTTCATCACTGCCGTTTATTCCCTTTAGCGACCTGAATACTCTAATCTTGTCGCCTCTTTCTCTTGGGTCTTTCAAAGTCAGTAGACCCAGTGCCTTTAACCTCTTCACATCGCATGTCTGGCAGCATTAGCTGCCCGACGTGCAATGTTGCGTCATAATAATCGCATTATAAAAAATAAAGTCGGTGGTCAATCGTTCATTCTCTTTCACCCGTGTATTTTGATAACCGTAGAAAATTGATGAAGCCAGTTTAGAGAGAATGGAAATGACGTAGGTACGACTACAATAAATATAATCAAGATGGTGACGTCGGCATCATCGAGTACCCACTTGCTCCTTATGCCGCCTACGTAGGCGTCACCGTATGGAAGTGGTCAAGTCTTTCCTTATATGGTTTATTTGCAAGGGTGGGGACCAGTTTGGTTACAAAGGATTACAAAGGTGGAGTATGCTGACAGGAGACCTTTTGGTCCATATCTAGGTCAGATGCGAAAAAAAGAAAATAATAATAATAAATGAATAAATAAAAAACTATAATAATGTAAATAACAAAGAAAATACATAAATGCATAGGTATTGCTAAACAATAAACAAACAGGTAAATAGTAGTAGTTGTTGCCCTTTGCATTCTATCTCGCTTATATCCTACACTTTGTGTAGGGACCATGCCTCTAATGTATATTACAGTCTTGACATACAAGTTTTTTCGTCATTTCTCCATCCACGTAATGAAAACCCACTTTGATTTTCTGCAGTAGTCCATACATCTCTCCCACAATCCCGCTGATATGTCTGTCAAGTGACAGGTTGTCTTTTATAAACACTTCCAAATCTTTCTCTTCTTTTGTAATGGGTTCTCTTTCCTTGGAATAGTTGTTGAAGATGATCTTTTGCTGTTATTGCCCATTTCCAATACAGCGAGACCTCTCATTATCAGACATTAATTAACTGTGTTTACGGTGTTTTTGGTGCTGTTGTTTAGTGCGTGCAATCACTATTATGCCACCCAAAAACCACTCCAAATCAACGGATTATTCACATCAACAGATACTGTTACCCCCCTTTTAGTCCGTTAATGAGAGGTAGTACTGTACTTTAAATTTTTTGGGTATTTAAATTAATTTCCTGTTCTTGAGTCCTTGGAAAAATAGTGTCGAGACATTTTTGCAATTGTCTACAATCCTCCTCATTTTTCACTCTTCTCATGATTTTGGCATCATCTGCAAATATGTTTGCTGTTCCTTCTATCATATCATTGGCATAGACAGGAAACATCGTTGGTGTAAGCACTAAACCTTGTGGCACTCCACCTGTGCTGCTCTCTGTCTTGACATCCTATATTGTTGTGGTGAAGGAGGTGGACTTGAAGGTATTGGGCCAGGGTTTGGAATTTGTGAGTGGAAGTAGAAGAAAGTGAGGTGGGCCAGTTGTTGTCTAATGGTGACACTGCACTTGTAGTTGAGTCATAGGATAGACTGAAGCAGTTGGTGGCAGAGTTTTGGTGTGTGTGTGTGTGTGTATTTACCTAGTTGTATTTTACGGGAAGGGGAGCTATGCTCGTGGTGTCCCGTCTTCATATCTCATTTTATCTAAACTATTTTTAAATTCATGTATTGTTTTTGCACACACCACTTTCTCATCTAACTTGTTCCAACTGTCTATTACTCTGAAGAAAGCTGTTCTTTTTCACATCTCTTCTATAGCTGTCTTTTTTTATTTTCTTTCCATGTCCTCTTGTATTTCTGTCATCCCATTTTATCAGATTCTCTCTATCAGTAATTTCTATGCCTTTCATGATTCTGTAAATAGCTATCAAATCTCCTCTCTCTCTTCATTGCTCTGGTGTCTGTAGTTCAAGTTTTGCTAGTCTCTCTTCATATGATAGTTTTGAGTGTTGGTGCCAATTTTGTAATTGCTCTTTGTATTCTTTCAAGTTTTTTTATACATTTTTTTGTAATTGGTGACCATATCATTGCTGCATATTCCAGTCTTGGCCTTATCAGAGTGATTAGAATTTTCTTCACCATTTCTTCATCCAGGTATGTAAATGCCACTTTGATTGTTCTTATTAGATTATAAGTTTCTCCAAAAATCTTATATGTTTCTCAGGTGACATATTATTCATAACAATGACTCCCAGGTCCTTCTCATTTTCTACTTTTTTTATTCCTTCTCCCAATTTATATGATCCTGTTATTCTGTTTTTGCTTTTTCCAAATTCCATTATACTACACTTTTTTGTATTGAACTCCATCTCCCACTTCCTACTACATTCCTGTACTTTATTTAGATCACTCTGTAGTGATTCACAATCTTCTTCCGTTTTCACTCTTTTCATAGTTTTGCATCATCTGCAAAGAACCTCATATAGCTTACAATTCCTTCATCCATATCATTAATATATACAGCAAACATTATTGGGGCCAGAACTGTTCCTTGTGGAACACCGCTTATTACTTCATCCCATTTTGAGTGTTGGTGTCTTATCACTACTCTCATTTTTCTTTCTTGCAAAAAGTCTTCCATCCAATTTAGCAGTTTGCCCTGTATTCCTCCTTCAGTTTCTAATTTTTTAAGCAACTTCTTATGTGGTACTTTGTCAAAAGCTTTTTTTAGGTCTAGAAATGCACAATCAGCCCATCCATCTCTTTCTTGTATTATATCTATTAGCCTTGAATAGAAACATTAAATTGGCGACGCATGATCGTCCTTGTCTGAATCCAAATTGCCTTGGATTTAGCATGTTGTTTTTTTCTATATATTTTACCCATCTACTTTTGATAATTCTTTCACAAATTTTTGCTATTGTACTTGTTAGAGAGACTGGTCTATAGTTTGTAGGTTCTTCTTTATTTCCTCCTTTATATATAGGTACTACCGTATATTTGCTTTTTTCCAATCTTCTGGAACTTTTCCTTCTTTCAAGGAACTGCTTATTATGCTATGTATTTTGTCTGCCAGTTCATTCCTGCATTCTTTCAAAATCCAGTTTGCTATTTCATCTGGTCCATGCGATTTTCTGACATCAAGATTACTCAAGTGGTTCAATATTTCATTCTTTGTTACTTCTATTTCTTACATAGGGAGGACTTCCTCTTTCCATTCGATCTCTTCCGGTTGTATGTTCTCCCTTGTAAATACTGATTTAAAATGTTTGTTCATAATTTCCGCCATTTCATTTTCCTCTGGGTATTCAACTCCTCCTTGTCTTAATTTTTCCAAGTCTTGTTTGTTTTTCAGTTTGTTAGTTACAAATCTGTAGAATAATTTTGGTTGATCTTTACACTTTTCTATGACATCTTTTTCATATTTTCTCTTTTCCTCTCTGCACGTTTGTACATATTCATTTCTATAACAAGTATATATTTTCCATTTTTCTGGCCTTCTGTCTTTTCTCAATCTGGTACAAGCTTTGTCTCTTTTGTCATTTAACTCCCTACAACTTTTGTTGTACCAGCATTTTACATATTCTTTTTCTTGTTTTTGTCTTGGGACATACTTTTCCACTCCTTTTTTGTAAATTTTTGTCAAAATATTCCATTTCTCTTCCACTGTTGTTTCTTCTTTGTATATTTCTTCCCAGTTTTCTTTTTGAAAGAATTCTCTTATTTTATCAAAGTTTGTTTTTTCATACATCATTCTTCCTTTTCTATATTGTTCATTTCTTTTCATGTATTTTTCTTCATTAAGTTCCAGTTCAATCAATATGTGGTCACTTTTACTTATTGGTGTTTTATATTCAATCTTGTCCACTATTCTAGGTTCAGATGTAATTATTAGGTCTAGTCTCGATGGTTCTTCCTCATTTCTATACCTAGTGTTCTCCTGTATCCATTGTGTCATTGTATGGTCAGTAATCATCTCTAGTAGAGCGTTTCCCCATGAGCCGTCTCCACCCTTTACTGTCATCTCTTCCCAGCAGATTTCTTTGCAATTAAAGTCGCCCATCATAACTATTCTTCCTCCATCTTCCATTATCTTATTTAATGTTATCTTTGTGTCCTCTAACATACTTTTATGTTCACTCTCTTCCCATGAGGCTGTTTTCGGAGGCACATAATTTATCACAAACTTTCTGCTCTTCTTATCTCTGTCTTCCACTTCGATCATAATCATCTCTACTTTATTCTTTCCATATGTGACACACCTCATGTTTATATCCTTCTTAGGAACATAACTCCACCCCTTGTTTTGTCTTTCTGTTTCTAATCCAATAATTATATGCATCATGTCCTACACTGTTGGGTGGTAGTGGACCTTTTAATTTTGTTTCTACAATTCCCATTATGTCCGGTTCTTTTTCCTTCAAATAATCATTCAGCTCATTCAATCCTGTTATTAATCCATCTATATTTGTGTAAGACACTCTTAGTTTTCTGCCACTTCCATTGTGTTCTCTGTTTCCCTTTTGTTTTTCTCTTGTATGTCAAATTTCCTTAGTTTCATATTCACTACTCTCCAATAGAATCTCACTTTTTCTGACTCTGTTCTGGTCTCGTTTTTTTCCTTAGCTTCAAGTCTATTCTTTTTTTCTTCCTCTCTTTCCTCTTTATTCATTTCCCTTTTTATCCATACCTTTTTATATTGTTCACTTGTTGCTAGTTTCCCTGTTTTGGATAAGATATTCTCTGCCGTCGTTTGTGACCTGAATTTAATCTTAATTGGTCTGGTCTTATCTGTACTATACTTTCCGAGTCTAAATTTTTCTTCAATTTGTTTAATAATTTCCGGTTCATCTTCCTGAACTGATTCTAGTAATTGGCTTACTTTTTCATTTTCCTCCTTGATTCTTGTGGTTCTATCTGGGTTGTGTTTCTCTTCCATTCCTAATATAATTATACATTTCTTTTTATCTGCTAAATCTCTTACTATATTCTCCTTTTGTCTTATCACTTTAATAACTGAGTCTTCAGTTTGTTCTTTCATTTGCTGTTTAATTATGTCAATGAATGCAACTTTAGTGTCTTCTTGGGTTGTCTTCCAACTCTTAGCTTCTTTAGCTATGGCCTCTTTGTTTTCTTTATAATTCCTCTTTAATTCTTCATTCTCCTCTTTTACTTCTTTTAACTGTCTTTTTAGTTCTTCTATTTCCTTAGTTAAGTTTTTGTTTGCCTTCTCTAGTGCTTCTAATCTTTCAACCCTTTCAGCCATTTTTGAAATTATATCAAACCTACTCTCCCAATGTTCGGTCATTTGTTCAAGTTTTTCTTTGAGTCTTGCCAGTTGGGGGAGGTTGGTATCCGCTCCCCCCCCCCTCATTAAATCCATGGAAATTATTATTCTCACCTATTGTGCTACTCATATCTATGTTTCTAATCTTTACATTTTTGTTAGACCTTTCGTCGTCACTCAGTTGGTCAGGACCCCTTTTGTTTACATGGCGCCTGCCTGCCTGGACCAAGTCCTCTCCTTCCTCATTTCCTTCCATTTCCCTCAGTTATCCTTCCCCTTCTCCTTTTCCTCTCCCCCTACACCACGAGCAATTTCTCCCCCCCCCTGTAAATACAATAGGTACTTCCTTTGCGTTGGGATCCACGAAAATTTCACTTTTTCTTCAGAACGTCCTCTACGCCGTCCATTCGGTGTGTGTGTGTGTGTGTGTGTGTGTGTGTGTGTGTGAGAGAAGAAAGCTAGGAGGTAAGTGTGGGCAACAGTAAGGTGATAAGATGTGTTGGGGGTGATGGTGGTAGTGGGTTGGAGGTGAGTTTCAAGAGTGTTAGGCTGGAGGAAGTAGAGAGCTTTAAAGCAAGGAATGCGGGAGTGGAGGTGGAAGTAAATTATAGAGTAAAGGAACCAAGTGTCTTGGGGAATGAGAAGTATTATGAGGAGGTAGCTGGGGATGAAGGTAAAGAAAAGATTGTACACGGAAGTGTCCATGGATCTGTGGAGTGGAGACTTGAATTAATTAATTGTTGCCATGGGTTTCACTAAGTAGAAAACCCACAGCCCCTCAGATCTCTCTGGGAAGAAACTTTGGACTGTTGTCTTTGTTGTATCAGTAACTATTCCTATGTCACTGGCTCAAAGAGGTAAGGAGAGGAGAGTAGTTGCTGGTTGTCAGTCCTCCATGTGAAAAAATGTAGAAAATACAGTTGAGGGCTTCAGTCGATGGAGGTGAGGGGGTTGACATGTTTTGAAAATGGGCAGCTTTGCTGTCCATCTTGTAGGACCACTACATGGAGATACCCATCATTGATCTCTAGTGTTTGAAGGAAGCAGGCAGGAAGAGCCTGAATTTGTTTGGTATAAAAGTGTTTCAGAAGTATGATGCAATGAGGTTGGGTACATAAGAACATACATACATACATACATACATATACCAAGGCTTTTTTCCTCCTTACCAGGGGGGTAGCCAAAAAGGACAAGGCACAAAAACATTCCCACCCATTTCATCCCCGAAAACACTCCACACCCCTCCACCCTCCCTCCCATCTTAGCACCTCCTAGATGACGGGTCATCCCTGCACCCTGTCCACTGCCCTGGGTCAGAAGCAGTGTCGCAGGACACAGCACATCCACAGCAACGCCGCTTCATTAAATCGGCGACCCCCCCTCTCCGTCCCCCCATATAAAGGAGAGGACGGGGAGAAATCCCTTCGGGCTGCGTCAAAAATTTTTGCTCACACACACTACCTCACCCCCATTCCCCCGTCCAATCCACCTCATGCATCACAACATTTTCCATATACAACCATTCTCCATTCACCCCTGTCTTATGTCCTCTCCCGTCCTTCCTCAACAGACATTCCCCTCTTCCCCAAAGCCCCTTCACCCCATCCATCCATCTCATCCTAGGACGTCCCCTCATGTTCACTCCCTCCACATCTGCCTTCCATACCTCCTTTACTAATCTCTCCTCACTCATTCTTTCCATGTGTCCAAACCATCCTAATACTCTTTCATCCACCTTATCTCCCAGCTCCCCTTCCACCCCCGTTCTCCTCCTCACTTCCTCATTTCTCACTCTATCTAGCCTAGTAACCCCCATCATACTTCTCAGACACTTCATCTCAAACACATTCAAGTTCCTTCTCTCTTCCTCATAAGGATATAACATAAGAATAAAGGAGATTGCAAGAGACTATAAGGCTTACACTAGGCAGCTCCGTATCCATCACCACCTGTCATCCCCATCCATAAAGTTGTCTAATCGTTTTTTAAAACAACTGATAGTTTCAGCGCTTACTACATAGTTACTAAGTTTATTCCATTCATCGACCACCCTATTAGTAAACCAATTCTTGCCTATTTCCTTCTTAAATCTAAATTTGTCCAGTTTATACCCATTACTGCGAGTCCTGCCCTGTTGTTTTATTATGATGAACACCCCGCACTCTGCGTCTTTCCAGAGAGAGTAAGTTTAGGTGCCTAAGCCTCTCTTCGTAAGGCAAATTTCCGAGTCCATGTATCCTTTTGGTCATTCTTCTCTGTACTGATTCTAGTGAATTTATGTCCATTTTGTAGGATGGAGAGAAATGTGGAGGTGGGGTGGAAAGAGGTGGTGGATCAAAGAATGCTGAGGTGGTTTAGGCATATGGAGTGGGGAAAGACTGGCAAGGAGTGTGGATAACACACATGGATGGAGTGAACTTAGGGGGAAGGTAGATGGATGGAGTGAAGAGGCATCGGGTACAAGAGAGTTCTTTGTCTAGCAACGAAGAGAGAAAAGAGAATGCAGGAAATGGGAGTCAGTGGGGAATGGTAGCTGGATAAGGAAATGATGTGGCCCAAAATAATAAACTTCTTGTTTACTTCAGAGATTTCTGAAGTAAATGAGGGTGTGGTCAAGGAGTGCCATACAGATTGACCTCTCATTAACGGACATTGATTAGCTGGGTTTGCGGTGTTTTCGCTGTGTTTTTGGTGCTGTTGTTTAGTGCTGTGCAATCACTATGCCACCCAAAAACCACTCCAAATCAACAGATTATTCACATCAACGAACACCGCTACCCCCCCTTTTAGTCTGTTAATGAGAGGTCAATCTGTATAGTGAAGCAAGGGGTTAATTCAGCTCATTGTTAATTGTCTTTTATCTTACTGTTTGTATCAAATATCTCCCAGTAAAGACATCTTCTGTATTGTGTGTAAGCAAGGCCCTGGAATATGTGATCTGTGTTTTCTATTTGATGTAAGCAATTAGTGCATATATTTTCTTGGATGGAACTGATGCTTTTTACTGGAAGTTTTTATATAATGTGGGGGACCAATAATGAGAAGCTGTATAATAAAGTGGTCATGGGAAGGACACAGAAGAGGACTATCTATAGCCTGTCTGTGAAACCAATCAACACACTTGCCTACACTCAAATATTTATTCTTAAGGAGTTAACATTCACTCTCTGGACCAAGTGAAATTTGTACATCAACTTTTACTCCCAATACTTTTTCACATAAAAGCTAACAACTATTCACCTCCTCTGATCAGCTAGTGACATTATAATAACCCAAAACTGATACAACACAATGGTTTATGTCTCTTGGGATCTATATAACTATTGTTGGGTCACAGGTTTCTGGTCAAGGAAATATAAGACAAATGACAACTGTTTATTGGTCATCTTTTATTCCTATTAACTGGTACCACAGAAACTGCATTTCTCCCACCTGTGTTTAACACAGATAATTCTCTGAAGAGGTGAATTGATGAACCTTGAATTGCTGGCAGCTCTTCTGGGGTCATAAATTTGTGGTCAGTACAACTACATATTGACTGGTAGACACTGTACGAACTATGCAATGATCAAAGAAAACACATTGTTACATTATTCATTTTAATCAAGTAGAGTATTTTTATAAAAAAAAAAAAAAGAATACCAGTTAATGCATTCATTGTGCCATTTCATATAAAAGAATTCCATCAGATATAATATTCTATACATTTAATATCAACATTATAACAATGAATGCAGATCAAAGTGTGATTTCCAATTCACAATATGAGAAAAATTACATCAGAATAGAACTGGAAAATATTATAAAGTATGGTGGGTGTCATGACATAAAATTACTGAAGGAAATTCTAAAATAAGGCTAATTGGTAATCTAAAGGATACTAGTTCCATACAGAAAGCATATGTTTATTCTGAGCCACAATCAGCTCAAGAGAATTCTTTTCTTTATAGTATGTGAATATGTATTTCATGAGAGAGGCATATGGTTTTTAAACTTCATTTTTGCAGTCAAATATCTCACCAAAAATATAATTAACATGATAGCCATTACAGGTCACACAATTCAACAGCCCACATTTCAACAACTCACAGATTTGACCTCAATAAATTTCTACCCCTGAACCTTAATTCAACGCTTAAACTTGCAAATTTGGCATTCAAATTTCACCACAGCAGCAGTAGGTTTCACCACAGCAGGAATTCTGTGCCTTCTGATGTGTAAGTAAATGTATTCTTTAACATGTACTATTAGTATTATTGTATTACATATTTAAATGTTGAATATAAAGGCTTGTAATTGAATGGCATCAGTAAAAAGTCATTTTTATTGAGTGTGTTTTTCAATAGGGGTTCAGAAAGGGAGGTTGGGACAGATCTCCCCTAATTACAACAAATTGTGTTTTAGTGCCTTGAAAGCCACCTGAAAGCCCTGTTGAATTGTGATACCCCAGTGTATTAGCAAACATTAACTTGTAACACCAGACATCTACTGTGTTTGCCCGTTTTAAGTACTAACAACTGTGTTGGCTTCTCCACACAACACCACATGAAATGATAAGTACACAGTTCTTCACAGAGAGTCTCAATCCAACTCAACTCTCATTGCATCACATAAGTATGACCATCTGGAAAAAATACACCAGCTACATATCATTCAAACATCTATAACAACCTACTGTCTGTATTGCACGATATCCATGCATAGACATATTCACACTCAGATCACAAATCAACTTCTACAAGACTAATCACTAAACTCCCTTTATACTTACAGAAGTATATGGTGGCTGAATTTGAATGTGTGGTCTTTAGTCCATTTACTTAGTTGTATTACACAGGAAGGGAGCTATGCTTGTGGTGACCTGTCTTTGTATCTTTCAGCATTAAGGTTTTTCTTAAAATCTTGAATAGTATTTGCACACACTTTCTTTATCTAAGTTATTCCATATATCCAGCATTCTGTGTGGGAAGCTATTCTTTTTCCTATCTCTTCTATAGTTGTCCTTTTTGAGTTTCTTTTCATAACCTCTTGTTTTTCCCATTGTCATTGTTTAGTAAATCTTTTCTGTCAAGGATTTCCATTCCTTTCATGATTCTATAGTCAATAGATCACCTCTTTCTCTTCTTTGATTTATACGAGATGTTCTTTGGAGAAGGGAACTAGTATGGGCTGGGTGGGTTCTTATGCAGAAAAGGGGGTAGATGATCTATGTAAAGACTAAAAGTCATTTTAGGAGTAATTTGGTTGTATCATCAATTGCTGTGGTAAAAAGAAAGAGGCTGACAATTTTCCGTAGGGATTCTTTCTTTTTGGTTATGTGGAGAGGATTGGAGTATTCCTATGCGTACTTTAACCCATTAAACTCCGATGACAAGATTCTTGTCATTTGGTCAAATAAAACAAAAAATCATAAAACACCAAAATGTTTGATCAAACAGCACCAGAAAAATATGACGTCAGTCCTCGCTTCGCGCGAAGCGAGGACTGACGTCATATTTTTCTGGTGCTGTTTGATCAAACATTTTGGTGTTTTATGATTTTTTGTTTTATTTGACCAAATGACAAGAATCTTGTCTTTGGAGTTTAATGGGTTAAATGTTCAGTGGGTTAGGAACTGGAATATAAAAATGGACAAAGCTCCATAGAAGCCTAGAAGGAAGAGTTAATTTTGCTTCTGTATTTTCCAGGCTATGTCATGTGCTTTTCCTAGTCAAAAAACAGTAGATATGTTGATTGATAGTAAATGCAGTAGAAACAATCATTTGTAGTAATGTTTTCTGAGGGGATGGGGGGAAATACAGAGAACAGATGGCAATGCTGGAAAAGTTGTGATGGCTTTGAAGAGTTATGATGTGTGAATGGTAATGATAAAAGACTTAAGCAAGTCAGGATTAGTTTCTCCTTTTTCTGGGTTAAAAAGAAAATAGATGGACAAATATGAGGAGTAGGTCTCCTTCACAATATGACTGGGTTACATTCCTTAAAGTCCAAATATGTTGTGATCAATTATATAGTAAGCTTATAAACTTAAGGGGAAAGTAGGTGTATGTTCCTGAACCCCTTTTACCTCTTCTAATGTTTCTCAATAACATATATTATCTATAATACACAAGTTAAATATTGATGCAAAAAGTAATATAAGCATGAAGGTTCATACATGAATACAGTTGTAAAGGCCTTTCAAACTAATGAAAATGTATTAGTGCTGTATCATTTATGTACTATATTGTCCAGGGGATATCATGTTGAACTCGTGAGCAGGTGGTTATGAGTTAAACTCCATGGACCTGCTGTGTGTTTCTTCGTTGGTTCCCGACAGCCCTGGCCAGGCAGGGAGGCAAGTTAAACTTTGGCCTAAAAAACCCAGCAGCTTGGTGCAACTGACAGGGCTTGCCCTACCAGGGGTTTTTCACTTCCCTCTTTGTGGGAGTGGGATGGTGAGTTTTTGAGTGTCCAGTTGGAGTCCATCCACTATACTCCATGAGACTGGAGGAGGATGTGATTTATGTCTCCATCTGAGGTTGGGAGACATTATGGGTTACAATACCACCCAATTCATAATCATCAGCAGAAAGGTCAGCAGAGGCTGAGAGAAGAGAATCTGCAGAAGTCGATGGGGGTGGATCAGCAGAGGGTGATGGAGCAGGTCACCTTAGAAAAGCTGGAAATGACTGCCCAATTGTAAAGCTGAAACTGACTGAACATATAGCAATATAAGGATATTAATATTAGAGTGATTGTGTGTACTATTAAATACCAATGCATCACACAGTGCAGGAAACCTATACTGCCACTTGTACAGATGTTTGGGCCCAGGACATAAACCCACTTCAGGAGATGGTGGTCTTTTATGTCCTGGGCTAATTCCCAAAGTGGGATTATGTCCTGGGCCCAAGCATCTTCACAAGTGGCAGATGGTAAGTGTTGGACAAGAGATCTGGGTGTACCTGCATTTGGTGGTCATGCAAAATGGACAGCAAAGCTGCCACTTTTCACAACCCATCAACTCCTTCACATCCATCAGGAGTTGCAGCCATGAGGGGTTGACAGTTGATCTCTGGACTAAGCCCTGGAACTCTATGAACTTCATCTACATTCCTTACATTTTTTCCCACATGGAGAATTTGCAACTAATGACTACTCTCCTCTTCCTACCACTGAGCTGGTTACATAAAAACAATCTTACCCTGAACAACACAGACAACAGGCCAAAGTTTCTTCCCCGAGAGGTTTGTGGGAGGCTCCAATAACCAGTGCCAGCTACTATGGAACTGTGGGTTTTCCACCTCATGAAACTTGAGGTAATAATTGATTGAACTGATTGCACATATACCTAATAGTGTTTCTTGGAAGCAAATGCAGTTAGTTTTAAGTTGATGAAGGAATATTTTTTTCCTATTCTGAGATGAGTCCTTGGTAGTTCCTATGCTGGACTGGGTGCATTAATGTTTGGTTTGATGAGATAATTGTTGATATAGGTTGCTTGTCATTGGGGTATAATGAAGGCCACTGTTATCAGAGGCCCTTCAATGTGCATGGGCATTGTTGGGTCATGTTTTTGGTGGGGAAAGTTATTTATGATAAAGTGAGTGGGTAGTTCTTTGCAAGTTGAAGGTGGGGTGGTTAAGAGTGTATGTTGAGGAGGGATGGGCGCATCCATGTTTTTCTGGGAGAGTGGTATTTTTGATAAGTGGGTGTTTGAAATATTTGGATTCTAGAGATAAATTTGACCAAATATACATTCCAGTTACATCTGAGGACAATGGGATTCTTAACCCCTTCGTTACTGACCCGTCAACCTTACATAAACAAACGTTTCAAACTGTCCCACGAATGGCTGGAGCCTTATGTTTGTAAACACAAACACTTGCCACCACGTGGGTAGAAATAACCTAGAAAATGAGGCCTCGAGAGCTCTCAATATCCACAGCTTACAACTGTGACACGTGTGTGTCACGGGGAGCACGCTCGGTTCCTGGCGGGTGCACTCAGCCGTGACACGCAGGTGTCACAAAACACACATTCGGTACTCAAGGGGTTAAGGGACTAAGGTGAAATATTGTGGCATGTGGGGTTTACATTGGAATGGAGGTGTATTCCAACGACCTCTTGTTAGGGGCAATACAACCTCCAAAAGACAAGAAGAGTGAGGGTGATGGACTAAAGCTGTTTATGCAGGAGTTGGCTTGATGACATATTTGAAGTGCAGGAGGATGCAAGAGGGTGATTGGAGGTGATAAAGGTGATGAGTCTAGTGAATGTGGTTAGTTGGGTTGGAGGGAGTGACAGGTTGTAGAGGGTGTTCTTATGTTTATGACTTCTCTTGGTGAGACTGGAGTGAGAATATTAGAGGGGGGCTTGTGTCACAATGGTGGACTGCAGTATTTACCTAGTTGTATTATACGGGAAGAGAGCTATGCTCGTGGTGACCCGTCTTTGCATCTCTCAGCATCAAGTTTTTTCTTAAAACCTTGAATAGTGTTTGCACACACTGTTTCATTGTCTAATTTGTTCCAAGTATCTATCATTCTGTGTGGGGGAGCTGTTCCTTTTCAGATCTCTTCTGTAACTATCCTTATTTAGTTTCTTTTCGTGTCCTCGTTTTACCATTATCCCATATTAACAAGTCATTCTTATCTAAGACTTCCATTCCTTTCATTATTCTATAGATAGTCAGCAAGTCTCCTTTTTTCCCTTCTTTGTTCTAAAGTTGGTAATTCTAGTTTGGACAGTCTGCTCCATGTTCATGTATTCAAGCTCATCCATTATAGATCTTACATGGACTTGAGCTTCTTGGAAGCTGACGAGTTCCCGAGTCTTGAATCCAGATAATTTGTCATTCATAACAATATACAGGTACTCCTCGTTTAATGACCTACTCGGTTAGCGACGACGCGGAGTTACGACGGGCTTTATGACATTCGTTTAACGTAAATCTCCCGACGTCGTGTACGATAATTAAGTTGGCTGAGGCAAATTTGTATGTTATAAATGAACTTGTACGGTGGATATTACCTGTGGGGTACAGTATATACCGGTAGTGGTAAATTTTTAGTTTCGACCATGGGCGCAATATAGCAATAGAAAATTAATTATTAATTTTGTAAATTATAATGTATCAAAGTAATATACAATTTTGTGAGCGAAAAAAAAAGGTGCTAAAACAAATTTCGTAAGTAACGAAGTCATGTCGGACGAATGGTACACCATGTTTGTTATGATAGATGCCGATGTCGAAGAAATAAAAGGATGTTGAATTCGTCTAACCTAAACTAAACTAACCTGACCTGTGTTTGATAAATCATTACCTGCAAATTAAATGTCATCCGGCTCGTCCTCGTTGTCGTCGTCGTGAGAGACGTTGGCAGACGACAAGATGGCGCCCCGAGCCTATGCTACCGACTTCGTTCATTAGCATATTTTCTTGTAGCATGGTATCTTTTACTTTCATTTCCGCCCACAAAATTGCATATTACGTTGATACATTTTAATTTACAAAATTAATAATTAATTTTCTATTGCTATATTGCGCCCATGGTCGAAACTAAAAAAAATACCCCGGTATTCAATATGGAATGCTAGCATACGCGGATTTGGTCATATACGGTAATTTCAGGAACCTAACCACCGTAAATAAACAGTAAATAAAGCTTTAATGTACTGTATAAAAGAGGGAAAATACACGAAAATAAAGATACATGTATTGCTGGACATTGTACATACAGTACATGTTATATGTATACACTTTCGCTTAACGACCAATTCGGTTAACGACGGCGCGCTGGTCCCAATTGTTGTCGTTAAACGAGGAGTGGTTGTATTGTAAACTGTGACGAGGATGCTGGGTGTTTTTTTTTTTACTACAATTTGCACATTTAGCTGGGTTTAGGTATGGGGAACCAAACAATACAAACATGTGCTTGTTGGGCAGCAACATCATTGTGTGGTTTGTCCAAAGTCAGTCAAAAGTCAATATCAGTATGGCAGTTGGGATCTTTACATCATGTATTTTTCATTTTTTATATACTCTCGCTACATTTTTTTTTTTTTTTTTTTTTTTTTTTTTTAATCAGAGCTATTCAAAAAGTTCTGTCTCCAAGTATTCCTAGTCATGGAATGTTGACTATTCCCATGATGTTGCTGAATGTTGCATGCAGTTTCATTTGGACTGGGGCATCTGCAAGGGTTGAGAGGGACAGGACTGTCATAATGTTTTTCTTTTTTTTAATTCAGTTCCACTAATAAAGATCCTTTTGGGACCACACTTTGTTGGATTTTCTGTATGAAATGATGAAATCTGTCCACTTTAAAAGGATTAGTGGGTAAACTAAGGGCATACTATTTCTTGACAGGTTAAGATAGGAGCTGGTGTAATAGGTCAAGTTTAAGAATGCAATTATGCTTAGTGGGATTGAAATGGTGATCAACAGCTCTACTGTCTGTAGTAAGTTCCCTCATTGAGGGTATGGATGGGGGAATCACCATTGTATTGTCATAATGCATTGTTTGTATTGTCATAATGCATTGTTCCTTGGTTTTATTATGACTGTTCATAGTAAGGGGTGGTATTGCGGAGTCCTTGGAACTTACTAAATTAGCTTTGCACAGAATAAGTGGTACCCTATTAAGTTGGACTAGTAATTGGTTGAATGATTGAAAATAGAGATTTGTTTTAAATGGAAAAACTTCTAGATGGAAAAATGTTACGAGTGGAGTTCCTCAGGGTTCCGTTCTTGGGCCACTTCTATTCATATTATATATCAATGATATAGACCATGGACTAAAATCTGTTTCCAAATTTGCTGATCATACAAAACTGTGCGTAATGGCAAATGATCAGTTAAACCAATTAGATATTCAAGAAGATTTAGATCAATTACAGCAATGGTCTGAAAAGTGGCTACTGAAATTTAACACAAGTAAATGCAAGGCAATGCACATAGGTAAAAATAACAGTAAGTGTGATTACAAATTATTTGGAAATTTTTTAACAAAAGGGGATAGTGAAAAAGATCTCGGTGTAATTATCAGTAACGATCTCAAATCATCCAAGCAGTGTATTTCAGCCTCTGAGAAAGCAAATAAGATTCTAGGACTGATTGCGCGAGCTTTTGATTTCAAAAGTCCATCACTCACTAACAAGCTATATAAATCGTTGGTTTGTCCACATTTGGAATATACTGTTTCTGTATTGTCA
Source organism: Oratosquilla oratoria (assembly GCF_046742065.1). Taxonomy (NCBI): domain Eukaryota; kingdom Metazoa; phylum Arthropoda; class Malacostraca; order Stomatopoda; family Squillidae; genus Oratosquilla; species Oratosquilla oratoria. Next base: position 30,490,063 of record NC_134788.1, read on the forward strand.
CCGAATCTCATTAAGACATTGACAGACTGGAAAAAGTACAATTGCGAGCCACAAAACTGATTCCAAATATCAAAAATACATCATATGAAAATAGACTAAAATATATGAATCTGTTTTCCCTAAAAAAGCGTAGACTCAGAGGTGACTCGATACAGGTCTTTGAAATTCTAAAGGGAATTGACATCAAAAGTGACAAAATTTTCACACTGAATGAGAATCAGACAAGAAACAATGGTCTCAAACTGTCCAGAGATAGATTCAATTTGGAAGTAGGTAGAAACAACTTTGCCGTGCAGTTAATGAATGGAATAAACATCCTGCACAGGTAGTGCAATGTAGTTCAGTTCGAAGCTTTAAAAATCATTTAGATAAACACCTAAGCAAGATGCTGTAGTGACTATAATTTATTTTACATTATTTGTTTTTGTTTTGTTATCATTTGTCTGTTTGATTTTCATTTATTTAGTTATATGTCATTTTATTATTATTTACCATTTACCTGCTTGTTTATTATCTAACTATACCTATGCATTTATTTATTTATTTTATTTGTTATTTACATTATCATAGTTTTCTATTTATTAATTTATTATTATTTTCTTTTTTTTTGCATCTGACCTAGATATGGACCAAAAGGTCTCCTGTCAGCATGCTCCGCCTTTGTAATCCTTTGAGTAGTTTTGTTGTCTTTACCACAGTTCTTGCTGCAGCAAGTATGACCTTGCTAATGTGTGTGTGTGTGTTGATCTAATTGTAGTATACAGGAAAGGAGCAATGCTCATTTGGTCCTGTCTCCTAATCCCCAATTTTTTTCATACCCAGGCTCAGATTCATGTACAGTTCCAGCTTAATATATATACATACATACATATATATACATATATATATATATATATATATACATATGTATATATATAATTTTTTTTTTCTATCAACCACAATGCACTTTAATTCTAAGCCATCTAGGAGCATGCAGAAATTGAAATGTAGTATGAGGTTTGAGTCCTCGGGCATACTAAGTTTAAATTTCTGCATGCACCTAGATGGCTTAGAATTAAAGTGCATTGTGGTTGATAAAAATGTATCTCTAATCACTGGCACCCATTCAGTGTTGGACATAAATATAATTGATTTCTAATTATCATATCTAAATTTTAATTCATGTATTATTTGAGCTTGGGCTATATCACCTTATTTATTCCAAGTATTTATGGATCTATATGGAAGACTTTTTCTTCACATCCTTTAAACATGTGGATTTTCTTAATTTGTTCCCATGAGCTCTGTCTCCCTCATCATTAACCCATTCAACTCCGATGACAAGATTCTTGTCATTTGGTCAAATAAAACAAAAAATCATAAAACACCAAAATGTTTGATCAAACAGCACCAGAAAAATATGACGTCAGTCCTCGCTTCGCTCGCGAGCGAGGACTGACGTCATATTTTTCTGGTGCTGTTTGATCAAACATTTTGGTGTTTTATGATTTTTTGTTTTATTTGACCAAATGACAAGAATCTTGTCATCGGAGTTGAATGGGTTAATCAAGAGTTTGTTTCTGTCAGTGCAATCTATCCCCTTTGGTGACCCGAATAATGTAATCACATCACCTCTTTCTCTTCAGTCTTTCTAAGTTGGCAGGCCTAATGCTTTTAGTCTATCCTCATATGGATTATTTGTCAGGGTGGGGACCAGCTTGGTTATTACCTTTTGTATTCTTTCAATCTTTCACTCTGTGTGGGGACCATATTACTGATGCATATTCCAGTCTTGGACGGATCTGGGTTTCATTTTTATTTTATTTTATTTTTTTATTATTATTTTTTTTTATCATGATCCATACACTGAAAAGCCACTTTAATTTTCTGCAGTAGTTCATACATCTCTCCCACAACCCTGCTGATATTCCTCTCAGGTGACAGATTGTCTTATAAACACTCCCAAATCTCTCTCATTCTCATGCCTTCTCTTCCCAAGGAATAGTGTAAGAATTGTCTTTTGCTGCTGTTGTCCATTTCCAGTACTTCACATTTTTTGGTATTTAAATTTATTTTTCATTCCTTGCTCCATGCAAAAATAATGTCTAGATCTTTTTGCAGTAGTCTAAAGTCTATTTTTCGCTCTTTTTATGATTTTTTGTGTCATCTGCAAACATGTTGGTATAGCTTGTACTTTCCATTATGTCATTTAAACAAGAAACATTAGTGGTGCATGTGCTGAACCTTGTGGAACTCCACTCATATCTGCTGTCCATTTTGACATCTTATCCTTTACTAATGTCCTCATGTATCTTCCCTTCAAAAAATTATACATTTGAGTAGATTGCCCCGCAGTCCTCCATCTTGCTCCAGTTTCTACATAAACTGACTACGAGATATTAAATAAAAAGCTTTCTCTTGGTCATGGTACATACAGTCCACCCATCACTCTCTTGTAGCACATCACTTTTAAGTAAAGCTCAAAAGGTTCAACACACACAATCTTCCAGATCTGAAGCCAAATTGACTGTCAGAATGCTCATCCTTTCACATAATTTTACTATTGTGCAGGTCAGTGATACCTATAATTTAGTGGTATCTCCTTCCACCTTTGTAAATTAGTACCACATTTGCCCTTTTCCAATCAAGTGGCACTATGCTTTCTTTCAATGAACATATAAGATTGTGAATCTTGTCTGCTAGTTGTTCCTTAGATTCTTTAAGTATCCAGTTTGAGGTCCCATCAATTCCTGTAGCTTTTGACCCATCCAATGTTCCCAAAAGATTGAGCACTTGATGCATGTATAAATTTCTTCTGAACCCTGAACTTTTGCTCCCCCTTCTTTCCTTCAAAAAGTTGCTCTCTTTTGTTGAGACTAATTGGAAACTTTTGTTCTCTCTGCCTGAGCTCAGGCTTTTTCAATTACCTCACCACCCATTGTCATTTACTTCCCTGTGTTTCAATTTACCATTTATAAACCTATAAAACAGTTTCAGTTCATCTTTGCATTTATCTACTACACTTCTTTCAAAATTGCATTTTTCCTCCCTGCAAACTGCTGTATGATTATTTCTAGCTTGTATGTAAGCTTTTATTTTACTGCCTCTTCTCTTTCCCATCCATATCCCTGACCTTTTGTTAAACCAGTCCTGTTTTTGCTTCTTCCTTCCATTAATCCTTGGCACGTGTTTGTTCACTCCCAGGTTGTAAATGCCAAGAAAGATTTCCCGTCTCCTTATTCCTGTGATATTTGTAAATTCCTCCCAGTTTGCTTCTTCAAAGACTTCCTATTTACCCCTTATTCATGTGGTATTCATAAATTCCTTCCAGTTTGCTTCTTCAAAGAACTTTTTCAACCTTTACTATTAGTAAATTACTAATCTGCTGTGAAGCTCGCTGGGTGAGCGGGTTAGGGCGTCGTTACTTGTGGCGAAGGTTGAGGGGATCGCAGTTCGAATCCTGCCACCGGCGATGTTGAACCAAGGGCATGCTTTATTAAATTCCAGGCTACAAAGTCCTCTGTAAGGGGCACCTTCCTAGCCTTCCGATGGGAGGAGTATGTGATGTTAAACCATATCACCAATCTGCTTTCCCAAAATCGAGTCTTCCTTGTCAGTGTGATTCATTCCTTGGCTCTAATTCTTCATCCTCTAGCTGAAATTTAGTTGTTACATGGTCACTTTTTTCCTATGGGGCAAAGAAAGTTCAAGGAGCTGATAATGTCTGGCTCTTTGGTTGGTAGCAGATCTAATCTTGTAGGAATCCCATCTCCTCTTACTAGAGTCACCTCCTTTACCCATTGGATCAGTATTCTTCATTGCTATAATTAACAGGGTATTTCCCCAGACTTTTTTTCACTTGCTTCCTATTCCTCCTAGTTGACCTCATTACAGTTAGAATCTCCAATAAGGAAAAAATGGCTAATATTTTTAATACTTTTCTTTAGGAAAAAGTTTTTGTCTAATAACATTTCTTGATATTCAGCTTCATTCTTGTCTTGGGAGTGGGGGTACATATGCCACCATTAAGTCTTTTCTATCCTTCTCATTAGTTCTAATTTTCAGTTGGATTGTTTCAGCCTTGCTTTCACATAATTTGCTTCTTCCACCTCACAACAAACATTACCCCCTCCACCCAATCTGTCTTCTCTTTCTCATCTCTAGGTATATCTATTGTTTCCCAACTGTAATTGAATTTTTTTGAGAGTTTTGTATCCACTAAGCACAAAATATCAGGCTTATCTTTATGTACACCGTTAGTTCCAACATGGCCAACAGTAAACCATCAACATTATCATACACTACTTTAAGTTACCGTATGTTTCCTTTGCGGTACTACCTTCCTGTTTTAGGAACCATTTCCTCACATTCTGATTGACAACTTAAAATATTCTGTCGGATCATTTATTGGCTTTGGCTTCCTGTAAAGTGGCCCATACACGATCAATTATATTGTGCAATTTCATTGTCAATACTCTGAACTGACAATTAAATTGACCGTATATGGGTGATATATCGCCCATACACGGTCAATTTAATTGTCAATTCAGAGTATTGATAATGAAATTGCGCAATATAATTGATCGTGTATGGGCCGCTTAAGAGCTTTTGTGTCTTTGCTTATTCTTCTTCATTAACATCTTTCCTAATCCTAAGTTTTTTTAACTTCCCCTCTCATACTAACTTCCAAGATTTGCTAATTACTTCATTTGCCATGGCTCGCAACTAAAATTTCATTTTTATTTAGACATGCACCATTCTTCTTATACTGACCTAACCTAAACATCCTATCAATCTGGTCTGTTACATCAGTCCTTTCCTAGAATCATAGAGGTAATTTCCCAAAGTTTTTGCACCTGTTCCTGGTGCAACTTCCTTGAGGTGATGTGGTTTTCTTACCATCCAAAGAGTATGACGCATCTAGTCTTACCAACTTGTCTCTGAAAAGAGATTTTTTTTCTTTTTTTTTAATAACCTTCTCTATTTCTTCGTCAAGAATATATCTTCTCCATTGCTCCATGATCTCTTTAAAGGTTTCTGCATCTCTCCCACCTTTTGCTGTTCAACTCTCCTTGCCTTTTTCCATGGTGTAGAGATGATTTTTTCTCTCAAATGTCAGTTTCATTTTTCCCCTCTTAGTATATTAGTCTCTACTTCCTGAGTCTGGTATGTTTCCTTTACTTGCTTAGGATTTCCCTCTAGCCCCAATGGAGGAAACTAAATCTCTAAATCTTTTCAACTCTGTTGGAGTTTCACTTATCTCCATGGAAGACAAACTTGAAACTTGTCTTTTTTCAGCACTACATTGATCAATGGTGGAATGGGTGGGAATGGTTTTTATGCCTTTTTCTTTTTGGCTACCTCCCTTGTAAGGGGGAAAAAGCCTTTGGTATATGTACATTTATCAAGTTTTTCATTGAACTTGCTCCTCCTTTTAAGTTGGAAACCTTCAAAATCTGCCATTATTATAAAAAAAAAAAAAAAAAAAAAAAAAAAAAAAAAATTGCAATGTAAACAAACTAGAATAAATTTTTAATTTTAGTTTCCTATCATGAGCGACTTTGGAAATGAAAACCACAATTTTGCCTCCCTCTCTCCCATAGTTGGAACCAGCAATCTTTTGTCTCTAATGTGTCCCTGAATAGTGTGTAGTATACAGAATAGGAACAATGCTTGTTAGGTTCCACCCACTACTCTCCATTTTATCACACCTAGCCACAAATTCATGTACAGTTCTAACTTAAACTATATCCATGATTTCCAATTATATTTAAATTTTGTTCATCTATTGTTCTAACTTGGGCTGTATCAGCTTCAAAGCTATCCCAAGTATTTATGCAATTTATATGGAAAAGTATCTTATCACATCCTTCAGACAAGTGGTCTTTTTTAATTTGTTCCCAGGACCTCTTAAAGTCCTAAAATCCTTAATCAAGAAACCTCTTCTGTCAATGCAACCTCCTTTAGTGATCCAAACACTGTATATAACTTCTTTCTCTTCAATCTTTCAAGGTTGGCAGACCCAGTGATTTTAGTCTTTCCTCACATGGTTTATCTGCCACGCTGCGGGCCAGTCTGATTGCTGCCCATTGTATTCTCTTGGTTTTTGCTCATATCCTTCAATGCTAGTCATTAACTCATTAAACTCCGATGACAAGATTCTTGTCATTTGGTCAAATAAAACAAAAAATCATAAAACGCCAAAATGTTTGATCAAACACCAGAAAAATATGACGTCAGTCCAGGACTGACGTCATATTTTTCTGGTGTTTGATCAAACATTTTGGCATTTTATGATTTTTTGTTTTATTTGACCAAATGACAAGAATCTTGTCATCGGAGTTTAATGGGTTAACCTAACATTATTGACTTCCATGGTGAGGGATGATCCCAGAGAGTATCACAGAGGTGATACACATATTTGGATGAAAAAATGATTAAAAAAATATTGGTCACACTGATAAGGCCTAGACTAGAATAGGCGGCGACACTGTGGTCACCCAGTACCAAAAAGAATATAAAGAAAATAGAAAGAATCCAGAGAGCAGCAACAAAAATGGCACCTGCACTTGCAAACTTGTCATATGAGGAAAGATTGGCTAAACTGGAGTGAACAATTTTGGAGCAAAGAAGAATCATGAAGTGTACAGAAATATTCGATAGAGAGGACTTGTTAAACTGGGACAAGAGAAGCACAAGAGGACATGGAAAAAAGAAATAAGTAAATAAAAAAACATAGATACAGAAGAGATCTGAAGAAAAAGTCTTCCACATAGAGTGGTGGACACTTGGAACAAACTGGACAATGAAATGGTGTGCGCAAAAACCATTCATGAGTTTAAGAGCAAACTAGACACTGCGAGATACAAAGGCAGGACACCATAAGCATAGCTCCCCTTCCCACAAAATACAACTAGGTAAATATAGCTAGGTAAATAAATACAAGTTTGTCTTCCCCTAGGAATTAAAGTCTGAAGAAAGCATAATAGTGTTTACGAGTTGTATCAAAATATACGAATCAACAATGGGTACCTGTTTTTGGTGGTCCTACAAGTTGGACAGAAAAGAATCATCTCCCAGGTGCCCACAGGCAATTTTCAAAATCTACCAACCCCTTCACATTTATCAGTCTTGTGGAACCGATATTCAGTCTCTGGACCAGTTATATCAACAGGCCTACAAATTTCACCTGAATTTCTTGAACTTTTTCATCCGAAGGAGAACTGAAAACTGGCAACTGCTTCCTACTACTTTCAGCCAATGACAAAGAAACAGTCCAAAGTTTCTTGCCTCAATAACCTATGGGAATGCTCCAGGATCATTGCCAACCACTGTAGGGGAATGGGTTTCCAGACGGCAAAACTCAAGGCAGCAGTTATTATAAAGATAGGTTAGATTGCAATATTATACAGGTAAACTACACCATGAGTTTATGAGAGATATACATGGAGATCATGTAGACACAAGCTGTCTCATAAGCAAAAGTCAACATACATGACAACCTAGAGCAGAAGTGTCCTAAGGGGACTTTTGCATGGGGCATGTTTGTGTCTGGTAAATCTGCCTAAAAACAGTAGAGACAGTTTGTCTCCTTCAACCATAATCCACTCAGTTTGTTGGTCTGGGATGATTCACAGGAATTAGAAGTGTTGGCACAGAATCTAGCCCTACTGGTGACTCCAGAGAACATTTGGACAATCTATATGGACGAAGAAATGATAAGGAAAATACTTACTACACTAATAAGACCAAAACTCGAGTACGCAGCATCACTTTGGACACCTAGTACCAAAAAGAATATTAAGAAACTACAAAGATTACAAAGAGCGACAACAAAACTAGCACCAACACTCGCCGAACTAACATATGAGCAAAGACTATCCAAATTGAACCTACCAACTCTGGAACAAAGAAGAGAAAGAGGAGATTTGCTAACTATCTACAGAATAATGAAAGGAATGGAAGTTTTAGACAGAAACGACCTATTAATGTGGGACAACGGTAAAACAAGAGGACACGGAAAAAAATTGAAAAAGGATAGTTATAGAAAAAACTTGAAAAGGAAGTTTCCCACACAGAACGATAAATACATGGAACAAATTAGACAACAAAACAGTATGTGCTAACACTATACAAGATTTTAAAATAAAACTTGATGCAGAGAGAAACAAAGACGGGTCACCACGAGCATAGCTCCCCTCCCGTATATTACAACTAGGTAAATATAGTGTTTACATTACAAACATTAGATATGTAACAGTCTAAGAATTTGTACACAATGACAATAAATGAATAAAGAAAAATGGCAGTGAGAAAATAATTTAAACAGAATTTGAAAAAGAAAAATAATAATAATAGATAAAATATCATAACATCTCATTGTGACAAATCTTTTTTCTGAATAGTATGATTCAGTACATGAGATATATCATAACTAGTGTGCCTCATAGGTCTTTTCTGGATCACCCACATTAATATTACATACAAATTACTTTTACTATTGCTTCTTGAACTGATTCCAACAATGATACAGGAAAATCTCATCTAATTTGGCTTAGAATACAATTTGGGCAAGCTAGATCATTAGTCAGAAATTTGGATGAATAATCATACAATGTCATAAGAACATAAGAATGAAGGAGACTGCAAGAGACCATAAGGCCTACACTAGGCAGCTCTGTATCCATCACCACTTGTCATCCCCATCCATAAAGTTGTCTAATCATTTCTTAAAACAACTGATAGTTTCAGCGCTTACTAAGTTTGTTCCATTCGTCGACCACCCTATTAGTTAACCAATTCTTGCTCATTTCCTTCTTGAATCTAAATTTGTCCAGTTGTGGGATATGAACACAAAGTTTCACTGTACCTAGGCACTTTAATCAAACTGACAATTTGAACCTATGGTTCAGCTGACTCCTAACTGCTACAAAACAAGAAAAAATGGGTGAAGAATGAGGAAGAGGGGAAAGCAGCAGCTTCAAAAGTTGGTATGGAAGAAGAAAATAATGACCACGATGAAAACAATAATGAAAGAGATGACAATGGAGATTCTGATGTTTACTTGAGAACTAGAGACAAAGAACTCTGCTTGTTTTGTGTCAATGTTATGACACAAAGTGAAAATGGGAAGCCAACATAAAGATAGCAGACAGGTCCCGTCTACCTTTGCATATTCAAAAACAAGAGAAAAGTGGCAACATTATGTGGTTGGGGCTTAGTGCAACAATAAAGCTGGCAAGAACTCCAGAACACTTAATCAATGTGCATTCCTTGCACTTTTCCACATTCTCGTATTTTCTATCTGTAGGAAAACAAATCACGACTTTCTTAAAGGCCTTTGGATTTCAAAACCATATGAAATGCTCAGCCTGTACATAAATGTTTAACATAGAGAAACTGATGAACCAGCCTTTCCATTTAAGTAAAGCAATTCCAGGCCTAGTCAGTATCTAAATTATGGTATAACAAAGGTAAGTTTGAATAAAAAACAAGAGATACCATAACCAAAGTTATTATTCTAAACAACTGAAAAATATGTTTTTGCATTCAACAATAAACATAAATAATAATAACACAATTCTAGAACCATGGAAAAATAAAACATAGACAATATAATGAGCACAGCTTGGTTTAGCTTGGTGATAAATGTATACCAATGTTAACATGATCATGGGGCAAGTGATAGGTGCTTATGGTGCTCTTGATAGATGGACATCAGAGAATATCATTTATCTGCCTCTCATCTTCAATTCTCATCATTATTCTCAACTCCACCTAGAGAAAACCTAGTGTTAGCACTCTAGACTGGGCCCAAAACCTTTATCAACCTTGAATGTCTTTTCTCCATTTTATCACACAAGTGCCATCGACTAGTGACTGCTCCCCTCTTTCTACCAGTTAGTACCCATCACTAATGCAATACAAACAATCCAACATTTCTTTCCAACCAGATCTGTGGGAGAATCCAAGGACTGTTGCTTATTAATGTGGGGCTGGTTTCCAGTCAATGAAATTTGAGGCAACCATTGTTATTATTATTATAAAAGATGATTATAAAAACAAACATGAATGAATATTTAAACCAAGCAAGTAGAATTATAGTATACAAGCATAAATTACTTAGATGGCACTTGGAAAATGTGAGAGGCCCACTTTTCCTTTGGAGTGAACCACAAAATACAATTGGATGTCTTCCTCTTTTTTTTTTTAATACTGAACTATGACCAATAAGCTGGTTCTCATGACCAGAAATGTCTGTTAATGTTCCACTTTAATTTATATTTCTGTGTACTGAAATGCATGGATAATATTACCCAAAACTAGAATTGTCTTATACAATTATTGAATAACAATGTCTCAACACTTGATCCTTGTTCAAAGAAATTCTTCCTACAAGGACTCCAGTTGCTCCAGGAGTGAGTGTCACACAAATTGTCTTATATGAATATATACAAAAGTGTGGGTGTGAAGAAGAGTATATGCATATCCACCCAGTTTTATATACATATGTACAGAAATCCCACAGGGATATGTACGATGGCATCTATAATGCTCCATATATCACCTGTGTCAGAACGGTTACAACTTAAATGTCATGATGTTTCTAACTTTCTACTTAAAGTTAATATTAGTCAAGTTCCACAGGACCCAAATCATTTCAACATCATTATGTAAATTATGGACATTCTATTTTCCCTTGTCAGATTTGCCATATTGCTTCAAATCCTTTGTCGTATTTCTTTTGATGTATGGACATTTATCTTCTCTCAAGTATGAATGCTGATAATCTTTAACTTTTCCTAACCCTTCTGCTACCCTCCTTAAACCCATTAAACTCCGATGACAATATTCTTGTCATTTGGTCAAATAAAACAAAAAAAATCATAAAACACCAGAAAAATATGACGTCAGTCCTCGCTTCGCGAAGCGAGGACTGACGTCATATTTTTCTGGTGCTGTTTGATCAAACATTTTGGTGTTTATGATTTTTTTGTTTTATTTGACCAAATGACAAGACTCTTGTTATCGGAGTTTACCATCTCTATGACTCCACCTCTTCCATGCAATATTGTCCCCAAAGGTGCACTGGCTATTGATAACAAAATACAAACGTTTGTACATTCACCTCATTCTAGACATCCTCAAACAAATTAACACCTAAAGCTTTTGGGAATTCAAAGTCAGACCTCATTTCAGACTATAAAAGAAATATATATATATGATATTGATTCAATTTTGTAAATCATAAACTAATCATACATAAACAGCAGCACCTCCCCACAAGTTGGGGATCATCAATCTATCCCATGTGAGAACAAAATCCTCATTTACATATCTAATGTGTCAGAGCTTATGGACAGGGATTACCAATTTATACACTTTCATGAAGTAAGGGTGGTAGATGTTAACCCCTTCCATACGGTGCCGCACACGTAGGCGTCATGGGGAGCGAGTGTATTCGCGAGGCTGCCATATCGGCGTCTTGATTATATTTATTGTAGTCGCCCCTCCATAATGACATTCTTTCTAATTCTTTTGTAATCACATTTTCTATGGTTATCAAAATTCACGGGTGAAGAGAGAACGATCGATATAAGCGGTGACTATATTTTATGATGCGAGTATTATTACGACACGTCGTACGGCTGGCATTGGCTGCTGCCACTGAGATCTAAGTCCATGACGCCTACGTGTGCGGCACCGTATGGAAGGGGTTAAGTGCATGCAGAATCACAAACATAATGAAAGTGTAAAGAACAAATTAACAATGCATAAAAACAAGGATGGGCATATATTAAATATCCATATGTCACTGGTACATAGTCACACTATAGCTTTCAATCTCTCTTACAAAAGGAACTTGGTTATGGCCATTGGGATGGCTCACAGGTCACTCATACAAGAAACCTTGAAGAATTGTCTGAAATGGCTGTGTTGGGCAGTAAGTTCTGTCTTCTGCATGGTGTACACATTTGAGGCATATCGTATCAATTTCCAGGCCATTTCTGTTAATTCAGTGCTACGTGATGACCTGAGTATAAGTGGGTTAGTGCTATTTTTATGTCTTGCGTCTCCTCTGGTTACTTGATTTGGTACTACATTAGTTGGTTCTGGAAGTATTACTTACTGATCTGTATGTTCCTGTAGAGAGTAGCTTAATGTATCAGGGGGAAATTATAGTAAATGCATTTCCATAATTGCACTATACAGAAAAGGAGCAATGCCTTACTAATTTTCTCTTTCTTTCACCAATTATGCCTGGGCGTAATCTATTTTATGGTCTTAACTTGGGCTGTATGATCTAGACTATTCTTTGAGTACATGTGTCTATACAGAAAACTGTTTCTTTTGAGACTGTATGCTGATGTTAATTTCTTGTATTATCATATAAGCTGAGATTATATGATGTGATGTAATGATGGGCACGCGAGTGTGAGAGCTCTTACATATAAATGCAACAATTACTTTTCTGTACTCGTTTAGTTTTGACTTGTCTAGTTTGTTTATCATTTTCCTGAACTCTTTTAGTTTTGTCTGGTGTGGTAAGCTATTGGATGTCATCAACAAGGACTTCTATTTCTTGTCATGTATAGTGCAGGTGCAGCTTTAAGAGGAACAGGCAGTCAAGTCCCATGTTAAATAATTCTTCTTAGTATTTAGTGAGGACCAAATGCAACAGTGAAGAGTGTGGACCTCATGTCAATTGCATAACAACAAAAATAATGTGACACTTAAAATGCCACCTGAGCAATGGATCCATTAAACCATTAAACTCCGATGACAAGATTCTTATCGTCATTTGGTCAAATAAAACAAGAAATCATAAAACACCAAAAAGGACTGACTTCATATTTTTCTGGTGTTTGATCAAATATTTTGGTGTTTTATGATTTTTTGTTTTATTTGACTAAATGACAAGAATCTTGTCATCGGAGTTTAACAAGAAAAGGAAGTAATGAGATCCTTACAAGTTATTATTCCTGGAAGCCCAATACATCCAAGCCAAATAAGCAACCATAAATATCCAGATTGATGTTCTAGCTTTGCCTTCCATATCATGACTAGCGTGAAGAACACTAGCATGCCCCACTGCTAGCTTCAGCTAATCAGAAACCTAAACACTTTTTCATTAGGCTGTGGTAGGCAATGACAATATTTTACACTTTCTGTGATCTACATGACCCATACATAAGTAGCAACCCAGATCACAAGCACAGTATTTAGTCTTTGAAGATGAAATCATACAGTTTTGAAATATTAGCAACCATTGGAAAACTTAAGTAAATTTAACCAGCAAGACAAGAAAAGTGCATTGTATACAGAATACCCACAGCAAAATGATTACGAATGAATCATCCCTGGTCTTTAACCTCCAATGTTTTTAAAAATATATACTGCCTGCTGCCTGGCTACACATCATGCACCTGTGCACACATATACACATGCAAATATTTACACCCGAGTTCCTAAAAGAGAAATTGTGCATGGTTTATGAGAAACTAAAAGACTATCCCTTCGGTGGAGAAACCTCGTCTTTGCATGGAGACAAAACCTTCATTTCATGGGGAGGTCTACTAGCATTGCAAAATACACACACAATCACACATATACACTAGCACACACACTGGTATAATTCTATTAAGTTTCAACATCTCTTTCAACACATTTATTGCATCTTCCCTGGCATAAGTGTCCAAAATTATTACAAACCCTTCTTGCCTAGTTCGCCTAATGCCACCAGTAACCTATGCCTAATAAGATTATATACAGGGTTCATATTATTGACAATGCAATAGTAACCCTATCTGCTTTCTTACCCCTGACTACTGGCAAGCCTACAAGAGAAAATATGCACCATCTACAGTTATCCTTATGAGGAAAATTCTTATCGAAGTAATTATCTTTCTTGCTTGTGACTCCCACTGTGTCTCTTAAGGTCCCCACTCCGACTAAAGGTGGCCCCGCAAAGGTTACAGGCATGCGGCCTCCCACCTGCATGGATCTTGCAATGTCTGCTTAGGCTACCTCTCTGGGAGAAGGCTGCGTCACACTGGGAGCACTTGAAAGGCTTTTCTCCTGTGTGTGTCAGAAGGTGGTGTTTCAGGTTGCTCGTGTACGAGAATGCGGCCGAGCAGAGGTGGCACTTGTGCGGTTTTTCTCCTGTATGGGTCCTTAGATGGTTTCTCAAATTACCTGCATGGGTAAAGGTCGAGCCACACACCGTACAGCAGTGTGTGCGTTCACCCTTGTGAGCCTTGATATGGTCCTTGAGTGTGTTTGAATGCGAGAATGCCGCATCGCAAAGGGTACATTTGTGCGGCCTCTCGCCCGTGTGCGTCCGCTTGTGGCGCCGCAGGTTGCTCTTCTGGGCAAAAGCAGCACCGCAGACCTTACACTTGAATGGCTTTTCTCCCGTGTGAGTGCGGAGGTGGTTCCGCAGTTCCTTCTTCGGTGCAAATTCTGCATCACAGTGCATGCACTTGTGAGATTTTCTACTATTATGGGTTTTGACATGATCTTCAATGTCACTCTCTTCAGAAAATGCGGTATCACAAGGTTCAAAAGCATGGACTTCCTTTTCTATTTCAGATATACACAGGTCTCTGAGAGTCACAGATTTGTGTAAACTTGCGGCCCTACATGACACTGCAGAGGAACAAAGGTGCTGCTCGGATTTAATGACTGGTATTGATGGAAAATAATCTGAAGGAGTGGTTTCAATAAAGTCCCCAAATTCTTCAGTTTCTTCCATCAACATATTAAATTCTTCAGGTTCTTCCATTAGCATATTTAATTCTTCAAGTTCTTCCATCAATATATTCTCCATAAATTCTGGTTCCTTCACACTGGATAGCATGGTGTTGTCATTTGGTGACATTATCATCTTGTCTATCATGTCTGACTTTTCTCCAATGCCAACTGAAAATAAAGAAGAAAAAATCAAGCTATGTAATCTGAACACCTAGAAAAAATTAATGATCAAACTTAAGTTAAATTTATACTATATTATTGGACATTTTTTTGTCCATCCAGTCATACACAGCTGGAGAAACTCTTTACATAATCTAATTATGCTGAAACAAAATATTCTTTATATTAATAAAGAATTGCAATTTCACACAAAAGTTTATGAGATTCTTCAGTTTCAGCAAAAGGGGAGCTCATACATGAATTAGTCCAACTACATCCCTACAAATCTTAACAAGTACACATGCATGTGCAGTGTAGTGAAAAATTAATGTACTAGGTAGTGTAATATGAAAGGCTACCATGCTGTATCTGCAAAAGGATACCCTGTTGGTATGGGCAAGGACAGAAATTGGATGAAAGTTTGGAGTATCACCAAACTTCAATCAACTTTAGGACATCACCAGACTGCAAAGCAGTACATAAACCCCCCTCCACTGGATGCTTGAGATCTTATCTAGGCCTTTCGTGTAACAAGTTTCCAATTTATTTCCTTCCCCACATCTCAGCTGAAGAAAATAGGGATTGGAATATGGCGAATCAATTCCCCCCCCCCCCCATGGAGTTGCGGGTTTGAAACTTTTTTTTCTTTGCGGTATTACATTATTGTTTTGGTAATGGTATTATTCCTTGGGGTGCTCCAACTAATTCATGGGTGGGAATTGGGTTTATTTTTAAGTGTTTAACGTTTTTAACAGTTTCCCCACATTTTTGTTTTCCTATCTATTGTATTTATGTATTCTCTCCAGTTTTAACTGTTGTAACATTTTTTCTTGTTTTTTGTTTGCTGTTTTACTTTTTCAGGATAGCTATCTCCCATGCATATTTATAGTTTCATTTTTTCCCTTAGATGCTTGCAACCTATCTCTTGCTGTCTGAATGACCATTGCTACTTCTTCCGCCATTCTCTCAATGGATGACAACAGATCTATGGGAAAGGTACCCAAGTTCTTATAACTTTCTTCTACATATTCCTTCCTATCTACTTACATGGAATACCACAAATACAACCTCTAGTTGTATATATGAAATTTCTATTAATGATGTTCTTTTACCGATATCTTAAAGATCACATCGATACTAAACTCTGAAAATGTTTGAAAGTTTCACACTATTTTCATGAATAGGAAATATATTGTCAAAGATTTCTAACATCTTCATTTAGAAATTTGGAATTACAAATTCTAAAGTTCTTAAAAATATTGAAGAAAAACTGACAGTTTACTTTTATGATGATTATAATGGTGAATATATGAGAAGTGGACTTGGTGTCTTCATGAAAGACAACCTTTATTTGTCCAAAATTGCTGTGTTCTACATCTGGTGAACTTGATATTAAGTACAAAGTTACTTTAATTAAAATGTAAACATGCTTCCGAGTGTGTTCCACAGAGGTTGATTTAGTGCTGCCATATACTATTTTTAATAAATGTGTTGTTTGTAGGATAACATTTTATTGACAGTTACCATGCTGCTGGAGTGTTGTTGTTGTCGTTCCCTAGACTGTCTGTCCGAGCAGTCCCGTCTCCCCAAGGAATGCCACTGCCGAAACTGGGTTTTCCCACAAATCCTTTATAAAGTGTATGTTGTGTTGTTTGCATGCATGACTGTGTATAATGCAGTCTTCCATTATGTGTTGTATGGTATGGGGTGAAGTGTTACATCCTGGGCAGCTGTTCACAATGCGGATATCAGGGGGTCTCCAATCCCCAAGAGGTGCTGCTGGAGTGTAGTCAAGTGTGGTTCATAGGAGTTGCCTGTACACTCACATTGTCTCTTACTACTGATCAAATCTTGTCTCACTGTTGCTCATGTTTATTTTCTCTTTTTTTGTTGTTATATTTTTGATGTGTGAGCTGCAAGGTATATCAAAATTGAGACCCAATATTTTAGGGATTTTGTCAAATGAGAGAAGATACCCATTTGTGTGCTTGATTCGCTCGAGTTAAGCAATATCAGTGTTGTCCCTGAATGAAAGCTGACATTGTCTCACCCATAACTCTAGACTGTCAAGATATGTATTTACCTAATTATATTTTACGGGACGGGAGCTATGCTCATAGTGACCCGTTTTCGTATCTCTCCACATCCAGTTTATTCTTGAAATCGTGTATAGTTCTGGCATTCCCTGTTTCTATGTTCAGTTTGTTCCAGACATTGATCACTCTGTGTGGGAAACTATTCTTTTTCAGGTCTCTTCTGTAACTGTATTTCTTTAGTTTCTTTTCGTGTCCTCTTGTTTCTCTTTTGTCCCATTTTAATAGGTTGTCTCTATCGAGAACTTCCACCCCTTTCATAATTCTGAAAAGGGTCAACAAACCACCTTTCCTTTCTTTGCTCTAGTGTTGACAGCTGTAATTTCTCCAATCTTTGTTCATATGTCAGATTTGATAGTGTGGGTGCCATTTTTGTTGCTGCTCTTTGGATTTTTTTTTTTTTTTTTATGGTGGCCACACTGGTACAGCATATTCTAATCTTGGTCTTATCAGTGTAACACTTATTTTCTTAACCATCTCATTCATGTAATCGAAGGCCATTTTCATTGATCTTAATAAGTTGAAAGTCTCTCCAAATAATTCATTTACATGTTTGTCAGGTGTCAAGTCACTAGAAATGATTACTCCTAGGTCCCTCTCCGAGTTTACTTTTTTGACTTCCTTGTTTCCAATCGTATATTTTCCTGAAACTATTTTTACCTCTTCCAAATTCTATTATGCTACATTTTTTTATGTAGAAGTTCATCTCGTGCCTCCGGCTCCATTCCAATACTTTATCCAGGTCATCTTGTAGCAATCTGCAATCTTCTTTTTTCACTCTCTTGAGTAATTTGGCATCGTCAGCAAAAAAGTTCATGTAACAATTTACTCCATCCATATAATTTATATGGGAAACATTAAAGGAGCCAAAACAGCCTTGGGGGACGCCACTTTTTACATCTTCCCATTTTGAATTTTTGTCTCTAAGTACCATTCATTTTTCTCCCATTTAAGAAATCCATCACCCATTCCAACAGTTTGCCTTGAATTCCTCCTATTTTTTCAATTTTACTTCTTAATTTCTTATGTGGTGCCTTGTCAAATGCTTTCTGCAAATCCAAGAAGGTGCAGTCTGCCCATCCATCCCTTTCTTGTATTATCTCAATTAACCCATTCAACTCCGATGACAAGATGTCTTGTCATTTAGTCAAATAAAACAAAAAATCATAAAACACCAAAATGTTTGATCAAACATTTTGGTGTTTTATGATTTTTTGTTTTATTTGACCAAATGACAAGACATCTTGTCATCGGAGTTGAATGGGTTAATCTCAAGTAAAAGCAGATCAGGCTTGTGGGGCACGATATTCCACTTCTAAAACCAAATTGTTTGGGGTTTATTATTTTGTTATCTTCCAAGTGTTTGGTCCATTTGTTCCTGATGCCTTTTTTGCATATTTTTGCTACTGTGCTTGTGAGGGATACTGGTCTGAAGTTTGAAGGAGCTTCCTTATTTCCTCCTTTAACTATTAGTACTATGTTTGCATCTTTCCAATCTCTTTGAGTGAGAAGTCTATCATCCTGTATAGTTTGTCTGTCAGTTAATCTATACACTCTTTTACTATCCAATTTGCAATTCCATCTGGTCCATGCGACTTTCTGACATCTAGGCTTCTTATTTCCCTTTGTGTTATCTTTATTTCTTTTGTCATGGGTGATCTTTCTTGTTGTCCATCCTCCCAGGATTGTGAGCTCTCAACTGTAAAAACAGACCTGAAATGTCTGATCATAACTTCTGCCATCTCTGTGTCATCTATGTATTCTTTATCTCCTTCACGCAGTTTTACTATATCATGCTTACCCTTTAGTTTGTCATTTATCTATTTGTAAGAGTTTTGGTTGATCCTTTCATTTGTCTATGATATCCCTTTCATACTCTTTTTTCTTTCCCGCGTATACTTACATATTCGTTCCTAAGTTTAGTACAGTGAGACCTCTCACTAACGGATGTTAACTAGCTGCGTTTGTGGTGTTTTCGGTGTTTTTTTAGTGCTGTTGTTTAGTGCGTGCAATCACTATGCCACCCAAAAACCGCTCCAAAACACCGAAAACAAAGGGAAAACACCGCAAACACAGCTAATTAACGTCTGTTTTTCTGTCTTTTTTCCAGGCTTTGCCTCTCCTGGCTTTAGCCTCACTTCATCTTTTGTTGAACCAACACTTTATATAAATCTCTTTTTCTCTTTTTTGGTACATATTTGTTAATTCCTTCTTTGTACTTTTCTTTGAATATGATCCATTTGTCTTCCATCTTTGTTTCCTCTTTAGAGAACTTATTCCAATTTGTGTTTTGGAAAAATTTCCTTAGTTTTACAAAGTCCATTTTGTTGTACATAAATCTTCCTTCTCTATGTTTATCATTCCTATTTATGTTGTTCTGTTCTTTTAATTCAAACTCTGTTAGTATATAGTCACTTTTTCCAATTGGTGTTTTATACTCCATTTTGTTCACAATATCTGGTTCAGAAGTTGATATTAAGTCTAGTTTCGATGGTTCCTCATTGTTTCTATATCTAGTATTTTCCTTAACCCATTGCGTTAGGGTGCATTCAATGGTCATATCTAGTAGAATATTGCTCCAAAGTTCATCTCCCCCTTTAACTATCATTTCTTCCCAATTTATGTCTTTTGCATTGAAATCGCCCATGATTACTATGTTTCCACTTTCTTTCAGTAACTCTTTTAGCACCTTCATTGTTTCTTCCAATAATTTGGAATGTTCATTGCCTGACTATGCATGGTTTTTTGGTGGTACATACACTGCTACAAATTTTCTGCTTTTCATCTTTTGGTTTGCAATTTTAATCATAATTAATTCTACATTGTCGTGGCCTTTAATAATCTTTGTCATATTTAGTTTTTTTTGGTCAATATTATGACACCTCCTTGCTTTTCAGTTCATTTTTTCGCCCAGTGGTTATATAGACCATATCCCATTATGCTTGTTGATAGTGGTCCTTTCAATTTTGTCTCTACTATGCCTTTGATATCAGGTTTTTCTGTTTCTAGATAGTCATTTAGTTCCTTGATTCCAGAGATCATACCATCGATATTTTGGTATGCCACTTTTATTTTCATATTTTCTTTTCTTTTTTGGTTTAGGTTTCCATTTCTTTGATGTACTGTACCATTTTTTCAGTCTCAAGTCCAGCACTCTCCAATTTTTTTTTTTTTTCTGTCTCTGTTCTCTTTTCATTCCGATCATTTGCTTCAATTCTGAGCACTTTGTCTTTCTCTTTTTCCTCGTCACTCATTTCCTTTTGTATCCTTATATGGTTGAATTTCTTGCTGTTAGCCAGTTTGACCACTTTCAATAATACTTCCTCTGCTATCATTTGAATTCTTAGTTTTATTTTCAGAGGTCTATGATGTTTTTCTTTTGAATATTTGCCTATCCTGTGGATTTCTTCAATTTCTTTATCGAGATTCTGACCTTCATCCTGTATTTCTTTCAGAATTTCTTTGGCTAATTCCTTCTCCTCCTTTTCTTTCTGGTATCTATACATATCATGTTTTTCTTGTATGCCATGGACCACAATGCACTTGCCTTTGTCAACTGTATCTCTCACCCAATTATCCTTTTTTTTTTTTTAATTACTTTCATAACTGTTTCTTTTGTATTTTCTTCCATCTGCTTTTGTAATATTTCTCTAAATGATTTTTTTTTATTTTGCTGTTGTTTCCATTGATTCTTTATTTCAATGAGGTCTGTTTCTTTGATTGATTCTGCCACTTTTCCAGTCACTACTTGCTGCTGTTCTTTGAGCTCCTTTATCAATTCATCATTTTTATCTTAATGCTCATATTTCATTCTCTCATTTTCTCTCTTAAGACTTTCAATTTCACTCTTTAGGTCACTCAACTCTTTGATTGTTTGCTCATTGCTTTTTTACAATGTAATCAATTCCCTGTGAAGAACAGCTCGGTAATCGAGTTTCAAATCTATGATTTCTTCCATTAATTCATTTATTTTGCAATTTCTTAGTGCATTGCTATACCTAATTTCTCTGTCTATATCTAAACTTTTACCTACTTCGCTTGAGTTTCTTTGAAAACCTGAAAAGACGTTGTTTTACCATCCTTGGGTTTTTTCTCGGGGTATCTATTGTACAATGGTGTCTGGTTATTACACCTCTGGGACTTTCTACTATACTCACGTCAAATCCTCTCTTCAGTGATTCATTCATTGTTCTTTCTTCATTATCTTTTTCCATCATGCCAGAAACTATACCAAAAACAAGAACTGGAAAGAAAAGCTTTTGCCGGTCACCACAAATACCACAGCGAATCCACCCCGCACAATAACAAATGTGATCTGTCTGGCATAGTTCATTCATGTAAAGATGCATCAGTGAATGTTGCTCCTTGAGGGACAATTGCATCGTCTTTTGATCCTTGATGAGTGGTTGTTTTGTGACAATCTTCACTCTCTCTGCCAGCAAGGTCTATCAGCCACTTATTGTTGTTATTGTGCATGTCTGCCCCACACTTTTTTTTTTTTTTTTACAGGACAATTTATGTCTATTGTCACCATCACAATTTTATTTAGTGATGTTTTCTTCTTAAAGGTCCTCAAGTACTCTTTGAGCGTGGTTTCTAAGCAATGTACTAATGGAATAGCCCTCTTTAAATCTGGGTTGGTTTGAGGTGGGTATTTGTGTTTTAATTCTTTTCAGGGTCAATCTTCCCATCAGTTCAGAGTATGGTGGAAAGGTGTGACAGGCCTATGAAATGCTAAGTTTTCTGGTGATTATGTTTCTGGATGGATATGATGTGCTCTTTTTCCAGTTTTTTTTTTTTATTATGATGTGCTCTTTTTCCAGTTTTTTTGTATGGCACTGCATACCTATGAGTAGTTGAAGATAGCCAGGACTTTAATTGCTATTGAGCCCAGATAATTCAGGTGGTATTTTTGGCAGCTTATCTGGGCCATCTCCAAGAAATCTCCAAGATTATTATTATTTTTTTTTTTTACTTCTGTTGAAGGTTGGAGTAGCTTCTTTGCCTAGTTTTATCTTACATATTTTTATGGTTATTTTCATGTTTTCTGAAGTTAAGGGAAACCTGCCTTGAACAAATGTTCATTATGTTGTATTGTTAATGTTGTAGCTGTTCTTTTTCTTGTTCTGTTGGACTCAGCTTCCTTTCTAATTTCCCTTTTCAATTTGGGAGGCTATTTCTGGTTTATAGTTGTGACTTTTTTTTTCTGTGAATTCATTGCCCCAGATCTTTCTTTCAGAGACCCTTGGTTTCAGGTTAACTGATAACAGCCATTGGGTTGGCCCATAAATCATTCAAGGAAGAAATATGGTGTCGTTAAGGCGTGCATCTCAGGAATATATTTCTTATCTGGTTTTAGTGTGAAGTTTGTGACCCTTTCTATTACATCTAGAGATGGAAGCTGAATTGTTTTAAGGTTCTCAAGTTCCTTTTCTATTTCTTCAGAGTATTCAGGTAATTTTGCTCTCTTGTAGTTTATATATCTTCTTTGGTTGATTTTATTTTTCATGCAGATTCTAAGGTAACTTATGGGTACATGATATGAGAGGTCATGGAAGGTTTCTTGTGTGGGTAAAAGAGAATGAGTATAGTAAGATATCCAGGGAGGTAATTTATTGGTTATGCTAACCCCTTCAACATGATGACACTTACATTGGCGTCATGAGGACTGAGTGGGTATATGTGGATGGCAGTGTCAGCATCTTGATTATATTTGTTTTGTAGTTGTAGATGAGTGACCCCCATATTCTGTGAACTGTCCTGATCATATTTTCTGTGGTTATTAATATTCAGAGTGAAAGAGAATGAGTAATACGGCTGTAACTATATTTCATATTGTGAGTACTGTGATGCATCATTGTATGTCAGGCAACTAATGCTGTCTGTGGGAATTTCACTTGTATTAGAGAAGTTAAGGAGGTTGTTTTGTGGAATGTTTGTTGGAATTTAATATGACTGAGAAGGGTATTTGTGACTACCATTGCCAAACTATTGCTTTTTAAGAACTCCAGATGTCAGAGGGCACCATAAGATCTGTAGGCTATAACAGCACTTCTATCCCTGAGACATATTGCATCCACAAGAATATCTGATGCATATTCTATGTCCAGGAAATCATTAGAAAACCTAGCTGATCTACCTAAAACAGTCACTTAATATGATTGAAGAATAAAGAACATGGTTTCCTGTTGTTCTACTCTGGTAAAAACTTCAACCAGGGCCAAATAGAGAATAAGAGAAATAACAGATATGTGCTGATCCTTCTGATGTCCCCAGGTGGCTGTAATGGTTGTAGGGGTCACGAACAATGAAGAGCATGTATCCCACCTCTTCACACAGGGACTTAACCTCTTCACTCCGGGGCACATCGCACGTCTGGCAGCATTAGCTGCCCGACGTGCGATGTTGCGTCATAATAATCGCATTATAAAAAATAAAGTCAGTGCTCAATCATTCATTCTCTTTCACCCGTGTATTTTGATAACCATAGAAAATATGATGAAGCCAGTTTAGAGAGAATGGAAATTATGTAGGTACGACTACAATAAATATAATCAAGATGCCGACGTCGGCATCGAGTACCCACTTGCTCCTCATGCCGCCTACATAGGCATTACCGTATGGAAGTGGTTAAATTAGTGCCATTGAGGTGCTGGAAACAGTTAAGCTCGGGACCAAATGAGTACCCAATGGTAGGTCATATGTATACCTGTAAGGTTCCACTTTCTTTTTACAAAGATGAGCTAAGTGACTATAACAGATGACTCAGAATTTTTATGACTACATGAACCCAAGCATTTGGCCTCCTAACTCATTACATTTAAGCATCCTGGAGTACTATTTATTATGTGTAATCAAGAGGGGACCAACCAGCAACCCCATAATACCAGCGATTCACTGAAATCAGGCACTAATGTAATGGCCGATAAAAAAAACAGACCCTTTGATTGAAGCCCATTCATGCCATCTTCAATGATGCAGAAGGCTTTATTGAATAAACTTGTAATGCGACTTGCTAACAGTTTGTACCAATTGTCATGTTTTCCCTGAAGCTGAAATTCATCCTAAACTATCCTTCACATCCAGCAGCAGCAGCAGCTTCTCTTTTTCACATCCCTTTACTTAGAATGAACAGATACACAAAGAGACCTTTTAGTTCACAAAGATGACTAACCAATGGTAGGCCATATTTATATGGATTTCTTGATTTAACTGAGGGATACATTTCTGAAGGGATCGCGTAAGGTAAAAAGCACATAAAGTGAAGTCAAGTTTTACTACTGCTTACTTGATTTTTGACATCATGTTACCCTAAATAATCTGTGCAGTATGAAAAATACTAGTTTTTTTTTACCATGTGTTATTCCATAATTGCTTATTCTAAACATAAACTGAGAAATCCCTGTATATATATATATATATATATATATGGAAAAACCACCAAGGAAAATGATAAAATGATGACCAAGCACTTTCATCTATACATTTTCATACTCTGAAGATGTCTAGATAGATGAAAGTGCTCAGTCATCATTTTATCATTTTCCTTGGTGATTTTTCCTCATATTTAGAATCATGTGTTTATGTGATTTCTCATAGATATATGTATATATATATATATACATATACATATATATGTATATGCACAAATAATTAAATACAAATAAACTGGTAGATTTTACACCACATTACTTAGATAACCAATAGAGTCTTGAAATTTTGAACTGGACAATATTCTATCACCTCTCCAAAGAATCCAATTCCATTAAATAATTATGCAGTTAATTTAACCCTATTTTAAGATTAACTATATGTCCTTACATCCACCACTTCTCATTTAGTTGGTATTCAGTGGGAAAATATGCTGTTCTGATGTATCAGTTCTTAAACTTTTGACATCCTAAATCAACCCCCCTGCTCCATCTTTTATTTTTTTTATTTTTTTTTACTTTTATTTTTTTTTTTCAATTTTCACATGACTTATACATCTTTACATATTTCTGTACATATCATATATTCTGTATATTTGTACATTATTAGTATACTGTATTCTTTCCAATTTGTTTTTTTGTCTTTAATCCCTTCCATACAATGATGCCTATGTAGGCACATGAGGGTGTATGAAGATGCTGGCATTGGAGTCCTGATTATATTTATTTTGTAGTTGTAGCTGAATGACCCCCAAATTCTGTGAACTGGTTTGATCACATTTTGTGGTTATTATTATTCAGAGTGAAAGAAAATGGGTAATACATCTGTAACTTTGTATTTCATAATGTATTGTGATCCATCATTCAAATCATCATACATCAGCCAGCTAATGCTGTCTGCAAGAATTTGACTAAGAGTTTAATGATTTGGAGACCACATGAGAATTCCAGTGGTCTTTTACAAATATATGCAAGACTATTGATCTATCTAGTTGCTAGATGTTTAATTGGACTTCTGAAGCCTAAAGATCATTCTATCAGTCCTTCAATCTTCGTTGCCTTCCCTAGGGCAGAAATGAAGTTCTTTGATAATAATTCAAGGTCAATATTAACAATTACACCAAGACTGCCCTCCACTTTGTTTAGAATTTTCTAATAACTTCTAGTCATACTTAAGTGTTGTTCTTACCTAATGCATAACTTCACACTTATTTGGGTCAACTTTTATAGGTCACTTTAGACCATTTCTCTAGTCTTTAAATATTTTCTGAATATCCACATGACTGGATTGAGATTTTGTTTTTCTGGTTTATCAGGAAAGAGAGAAAGATGTAAATGAATAGGAGAAAGAGAACTATAATGATGAAAGAATACAAGATAACTGGGGACTATGAAAGGACTCTGAATGGGGTGCAATTAACACATGTGAAGTTGAATCTATGCTGTTTAATATATTTATTAATGACAAACTGAAATACAATGAAATCTTGTGGAATAGTATATGATAAAGCTCAAATAATTTGAAAAACTTCAAGTCAATATTCATCATGTAAAATTGCTTCATGAAGAGTTAAGAAATACATACATACATACACCAAAGACTTTTTCCCCTTTACAAGGGAGGTAGCTGAAGTCAAAGACATAATTCCTGTAACCATTACCTATAATCTCACATGTTACAACATTACCCATGGAAAACTACATTACAACACACACATGAACAAACACCTTTTCCACACCCTAAGGTGAGCGACTATCACATGATCAGTGTGTGATAACTGGGTAGCCAGGAACACATTTCCAAGTGCACATTTACACCACATCCCCAAATAAACCTGAACACAAATTAAATCACAAGGAATATGCACATAACATATTTAACTGTATTATAATATTTCATATATGTTTAAACCTTCCATTTGTAGTATAGAAAACTCAAGAAATTGTAAAACTACTGACCCCTTCCTCCAGAAGCTGAGCTCAGCATTAAAATTGCATAAAGTCTCAGGCCCCCCAGGAGCAGCAGTCCAGAGGTGAAAGTAGATCCTGGAGGATCTACGCCCTGTACATTTTGGGTGCTATAGTGAAGGGGACCAACAAGTTTTCTTTATGGATTCATACCCTTATTGATTCATATTTGGTGGCAGCGGTGGGATAAAATATAAATCCATAAGGGTAGGAATTCATAAAGAAAACTCATTGGTCCCCTTTCTTCACTATATTTAGCACCAAAAATGTACAGGGTGTAGATCCTCTGAGATCTACTTTCACTTCTGGACTGCCACTCCTGGGGGCCGACCTGAGTTTTTATGTAGTTTTAATGCTGAGCTCAGCTTCCAGAGAGGGGGTTTAGCACTTTTACAATTTCTAGGGTTTTCTATTTTACAAATGGAAGGGTTAAACATACATGAAATGTTATAATACAGTTAGCTATGTTATGTGGTTATTTCTTGTGATTTGTGTTCAGCTTTATTTGGGGATGTGGTGTTAATGTGTGCTTGGAAATACATTCCTGGCTATCCAGTTATCATCATGCACTGATCATGTGATGGTCACTTGCCTTAGGGCGTGGATAAGGTGTTCGTTCATGTGTGCATTGTAATGTAGTTTTCTAAGGGTAATGTTGTAATATGTGAGGTTATTGATAATGGTTACAATCCACTGATTAAGAAATAACCAGATAGTGTTAATCAATAGCTAAGTGTATGAAGTACATAAATTACTCAGGAACTTTGATATGAGAAAGGCTTAGGAACCAGGTATAATTTCCAATTTATAATCAAGGAATGCAGAGAACATCTGCTGGACAAAATACATTAACTTATTGTATGTCCTCTAGAAGGAAAAGATTCATTGGAAAAATTTAAACGAGGTCCAAGTTCATAAGATCCTCTGAATTATGGACCAGTACCCTAGATTATTGTATTAGCAAAAATGTGTGATAGAATTGTGAAATATTGTTGGATAAAATACTTGGTAGGGACACTGCAGTCTTTGCCAAATACTAATATTTCAGAAAAGAAAGGTCCTGTGCATTGAGTTGACTAAGTTTTTAATTGAGAGAAATTCATGTGCTGCATGATAGAGATGGCTGGATGGGTTTTGTCTAGATCTGGAAGAGAATCCAATAAGGTACCCAACTGAAGACTAACATGAAGGTTGGAAAACATAGGGGTTCAAGGAAACACCATGGCATGAATGAAGGATTTCCTAAGAAAGTAATGGGAACATCAGTAAAATACCAGATATCAGATTAGTGGAGTCCCACAGGGCTTGGTACTTGTGCCCATGGTACAACCTCCATAGATACACACAGTACACTGGACTTCCCTTACTCCCTACAGACAAAACAAGATATCTTCAATGATTTATGGGATGAATTTATGGCCATGACAGGCCATCTGGAAGTTGTAAGTCTTAAATACTAATTTCATGTAGAGGGTTGGGTTGGAGCCACCCAAAATGGGATAACAGTGAAACTTATAAATCACAATAACGAAGACATTGATAACCATATCTATGTACAGACTTGCATGGCTAGCCAGTGAATGTAACCTGTATTGTACATTCCACTTTTATTCACTTCCCTAATCTCAAATTCATCCCATGCACTCAGTTGGTAGAAGATGCATTTCATCTTATGTCACGCTAACCAGTCAGATGAGTAAACCTATGTGATAAGTCTTCCAAGTCCTGTTAAAAATGTCTATTCTTATGACTGATTGGTCAAGACAATGAAGTAACTTTAAATATGTGTGCTCAATATACCATATATGTTGCACAGGTTCATAGAGCGAAACAACTAGGGAAAGTGCAGTTGTAAATTGCACAAAACGTTCATTGCAAGCAATATAAAGTAATCACATAATAAAATCATGTCTTATCTTAAGGTGTATACACTAATTTCCGTGAAATAACCAATTTTATTTTTGGTTTATACATTAATCTAAGCAATTTTTTTTTCTTTTTTTTTTTTTGGAAAAAATTAAACTCAATAATAAATAGGTACTTTTTAATCTAAGATTATGGATCAAACCATATGCAAATTATTCTGACAATGATGGGTTAATTCTGTTCTGGGTTTAATAGAAAAAAAAATGCTGTATGTGGAGAACAATTTATATACAATTTGACTTGATATATATGGTAAAAGTACCAATACTGGTGGAAAGAGTTGATTCCAACTTAGGCTAAAATGCACTTAGAAATATATTTCATATTTGTTGTGCAGCGCAGAAGTCTAACCTGTAATCATCAGTGATGGAGGAGCTGTGGAGAGCCAATTTCAAAGCTGGCTTCTTTATTTTTGCAGAGCTTCAGTGATCTGGACTGATTAAGTGAAAATTACCAAGGAGCCTTGCTCAAGGTTCCAAAGATTTCCTGACTGCTTTGAAATCTGCTTTACTGATCACCTTGTGAATCCTGTGAATTCAGAAAAAAAGTCAATGTTAACACCTTTCTGTTTTATACTTTGCAAAAACATTAAATATCAAAAACAATAGTTTGAGGTAAACAGCTTAAACATTTCATGGGACCTCTTTGGGATATTGGCACTACTTAAGCAGCATCTCTTGATGTCTGGTATAGTTTATTTCCTGAATCACATGGTTATAATTGTGAAAGAAGCAAAAAATGTGATTAACATAAAGGCATTTTAGTCCTCAAATTTGCTACGGACCATGAAGATGTTTCAAAACAGAGTATGAACTTCTATCCAGCAACAAGTATAAAGTACAAATAAAGGCAAATGAAGATATAATACAAATATGACCAAGAGTAAAAATAAATAAACAGACATCAGAAAACTAAAATATGAAGAGAAAAAAATTAAAAATATATAATAAAAATATAATAGGAAAACAACAAATATGAAGAACTATATAAAAAAAAAAAAGCCATAACTCAATTGAACTGATCTCGAACCCATGAAAAATGATACATGGAGAAATACCATCACAGTAGCAAAAATTTCCCCAAAACAAACTATTTAAACACTGCCAACTATCTAAACACTGCCAACATGTATTTACTTGATTGTAGTACAGTGCTACCTCTCATTAACGGACATTAATTAGCTGTGTTTGTGGTGTTTTTGCTGTGCAATCACTATGCCACCCAAAAACCACTCCAAATCAATGGATTATTCACATCATTGGACACCATTACCCCCCCTTTTAGTCCGTTAATGAGAGGAAGTACTGTATAAGGAAAGGAGCAAGGCTCATTGGGTCTCATCTCCTATTCTCTAAATTTCTAACATACCTAGACTCAAATTCATGTATGGTTCCAACTTAATCTATATCTTTCATTTCCAATCATTATATTTAAATTTGAAATCATGTATTGCTCGAGCTTGGGGTACATCACCTAAGCTATTCCACATATACATCTATATGGAAAATGTATTTCTTCACATCCTTTGATATGTGGTCTTTATTTCCATGACCCATTAAAGCCTTCTCATCTTTAATCAATCTCCTCTATCAATGCAATCTATTCTGCTTTTGTGACCTGAACACTGTAATCATGTCACCTCTTTCTCTTTGATCTTTCAAAGTTGGTAGACCCATTGTTTTTGGTCTCTCCTCGTATGATTTATCTGCCAGGCTGGGGACCAGTTTGGTTGCTGCCCTCTGTATTCTCTCAATCTTGCTTATATCCTTCACTCCGTGTGGGGACCATACTACTGATGCATATTACTGGACATATCAAGGTTTTGTTCAGTTTTTTTATTATCTCTTCATCCATATAATGGAATGCCACTTTAATCTTCTGCAGTAGTCCATATGTCTCTCACACAATCCTGCTGATATGTCTGTCAGGTGACAGGTTGTCTTTTACGAACATTCTCAAGTCTTTCTCTTTTGCTTTTGTAATGGGTTCGCTTCCCAAGGAATAGTTTAACCCCTTCCATACGGTGCCGCATACGTAGGCGTCATGAGGAGCAAGTGGATATGCGAGGCTGCCATATTGGCGTTTTGATTATATTTATTGTAGTCGCCCCTGCGTTTTGACATTCTCTATAAACTGCCCTTAATCACATTCTCTATGGTTTTCAAAATTCACGGGTGAAAGAGAGAACGATCGATATAAGTGGTGACTATTTTATGATGCGAGTATTATTACGACACATCGTACGGCTGGCATTGACTGCTGCCTGCGAGATTTAAGGCCTGTACTGAAGAGGTTAAGGATGGCCTTTTGCTGCTGTTGCCCATTTCCAGAACTTTGCATTCTTTGGTATTGAACTTCATTTTCCATTCTTGGTTCAATGCAAAAATAGTATCTTGATCTTTTTGCAATATTCTACCATCCCCATTTTTCACTTTTCCCATGATTTTTGCATCATCTGCAAACATGTTGGCATAGCATGTTGTTCCTTCCATCATGCCGTCATTAACATAGACAAGAAACATTATTGGTACAAGCAGTGAACCCTGTGATACTCCACTCATTACTGCTCTCCAACTTGACATCTTGTCCTTTACTACTGTCCTCGTGTATCTTTCCTTCAGAAAGTCTTTAATCCATTCTAGTAATTTGCCTCATAGTCTTCCAACATGCTCCAATTTCCACATACGTTAACTGTAAGGTACTTTAGCAAATGCCCTCTCTAGGTTGAGGTACACACAGTCCAGGCCCATCCCTCTCTCCCAGCACATCAATCACTCTCAAGTAAAAGCTTAAAAGGTTTGATACACATGACCTTTCAGACCTAAAGCCAAACTGAATACTTAAAGAATGTAGGGGACAACTAGTGGACAAGATCCTAGTCCTACTACTTGTTCATTGAAAGAAGGCAATGTGCCACTTGACTGGTAAAGGGCAAACCTGGTGCCAATTCACAAAGGTGGAAGCAAGGAAACACCACTAAATTATAGGCCAGCACTAAAGTGAAATTATGTGAAAGGATTGTGAAAGATTGATGGACCAAACCTTGAAAAGATAAACATTCTGACATCAATCTTTCACAATCCTTTCACATAATTTCACTTTAGTGCTGGCCTATAATTCAGTGGTGTTTCCTTGCTTCCACCTTTGTGAATTGGCACCAGGTTTGCCCTTTACCAGTCAAGTGGCACATTGCCTTCTTTCAATGAACAGGTAGTAGGACTAGGATCTTGTCCACTAGTTGTCCCCTACATTCTTT
The DNA here is from genome assembly GCF_046742065.1 of Oratosquilla oratoria. Lineage (NCBI taxonomy): Eukaryota > Metazoa > Arthropoda > Malacostraca > Stomatopoda > Squillidae > Oratosquilla > Oratosquilla oratoria. The sequence goes on from NC_134788.1 coordinate 30,521,628, forward strand.
AAATATTCAGTTTGCAATCCCATCAGGTCCTGAAGTTTTTGTTTCATCCATTGATCCAAGGAGATTGAGCACTTCATTCACTTCTATATTAACCCCTTCCATACAGTGATGCCTACATAGGCGTTATGAGGAGCAAGTGGGTACGCGAGGCTGCCATATCGGCATCTTGATTATATTTATTGTAGTTGTACCTGCATGACCCCCATACTCTGTAAACTGGCTTCATCATATTTTCTATGGTTATCAAAATTAACGGGTGAAAGAGAACGAGCATTACAGGGGTTACTTTATTTTTTATAATGCGAGTATTATGATGCAACATTGCACGTCTGGCAGCTAATGCTGCCCGCGAGATTTTGGCCCGGTGTGAAGAGGTTAATGCTTGTCACACGCTTTTATGACACTCTCAGTTGTGCTCTTTCGTGAAAACTGATTGGAAACCTTCATTCATTATTTCTGCCCAAGCTGGCCTCTTCAGTGACCTCACCATCTACAACTTAGTCATTTTTTCCAGTGTTTTGGTTCATCTTTGCCTTTTCCTACTACACCTCTTTCAAAATTGCTATATCATATTAAAAATGTCCAGGTATTTGTGAAAATTGATTGGAAACCTTCATTCATTATTTCTGCCTGAGTTGGCCTCTTTAACCTATTAAACTTCGATGACAAGATTCTTGTCATTTGGTCAAATAAAACAAAAAATCATAAAACACCAAAATGTTTGATCAAACACCAGACAAATATGACGTCAGTCCTCCCACAAAGCGAGGACTGACGTCGTATTTTTCTGGTGTTTGATCAAACAGTTTGGCATTTTATTATTTTTTGTTTTATTTGACCAAATGAAAAGAATCTTGTCATCGGAGTTTAATGGGTTAAGACCTCACCATCTACTATTACCTTTGTGATTTCTTCCTATGTCAATTTACCATTTATGAACCTGTAAAACAGATTTGGTTCATCTTTGCACTTTTCCTACTACACCTTTCTCAAAATTGCTACATTATCTAAAAAAATTCCAGGTATTTATTCATCACTATGAGAAAAAATCACATCCTTTAGACATTTTGTCTGTCTTAATTTGTCCATGTGTGTGTGTGTATTTACCTTCTGTAGTATACAGGTAAGGTGCAATGCTCATGGGTGAGTTTAATCTATATCCTTGATTTCCAATTACCATATCTAGATTTGAATACATGTATTGTTTGAGTTAGGGCTATATCTTTCAGTTATAAGCCATTACTCAAACACAGGCTAAGTGAAGGCAATGAGTGACCTACCCGAGTTCTTTTACTTCTCTCCCTTCATGCCTTTATATTGTTTGCTTATCTGCTGTATGTGTATTCCTTCAAGATGTCAATATACACATTTAGACTACATCCGTCATTTCCCAGTGGTTCTCAGCAATTGTGGAATGCATGCACACATATGGCAGGGTGGTGAGGTAAACACAGAAAACAGTTGTAGTTTTATTTACTAATGTGTCCTTTCCAGAACTTCAGAGTACTTTGATGAAGTTCTGGTAAGGATGAAACATCAGTGAATAAGATTACAACTGTTCTCTCTTTTTACCTCACCACCCTGCCACTCATGTCTTCCATACATCACACATCAGCACCAGCTCTTTCCAAATTAACATACGAACAAAGATGATCGAAACTAGAACTACCAACACTAGAGCAAAGAAGAGAAAGAGATGATCTACTGACTATATATAGAATCATGAAAGGGATGGAAATCCTTGACAGAAAAGATTTACTAAAAACTGACAATGGAAAAACAAGAGGTCATGAAAAGAAACTCAAAAAGGACAACTATAGAAGAGATAGGAAAAAGAATAGCTTCCCACACAGAATGCTGGATATATGGAATAACTTAGATGAAAAAACAGTGTGTGCAAATACTATTCACAATTGTAAGAATAAACTTGATGCTGAAAGATACAAAGATGGGTCACCACGAGCATAGTTCTATTCCCGTATAATACAACTAGGTAAATACACACATAACAAACTGGAGAGTATGCGACATGATCCAACTAGCATTGGTCGTTTCCTGTGTATTACAATTAGGTAACTATACACAAGATATGATGAAATAGTGTACCATACAAATATATAAACTCCTAGAATACCCTACATAAGCCCATTCCAGAAACAAAAAACAAATCTAAAATGAGGTTTGATTATTGGAGAATAAGATATAGGACCCCACAAGCATTGCTCATTTCCAATATACTGCAATTAAGTGAACATACATTCATGGATAGGTAAAAACTCATTGAGAATCTAATCAGCCCAAGATTAGAAAATGGAACAATGGAGTAGTCCTTGGACAAAATGAAGGAGGTAAATGAGTTCAAAATCAAACAAAAAGCAACAAATTGATCCCCAGGCTGGAAGCAGACAACCCATATAAGGAAAGATAGGAAGAAATGGGTCTGCCATCTTTATAGAAAATAGATAATGCAGTGACATGATGGCATTATTCAGACCAAGGAAAGGGAGGCTAAAGTTGACATGATATCAACAATATAGCCAAATGGGGAAAATCAAATCAAGTACTCTGGATATGAGCACAAGGTTCAATAGGGATTTCACTTACTCAATAGTAAGTTACAAAAGAAAAAATATGAAAAGGATTTAGGTAAGCTGGTCATGGATACTTTGTTACAAGACAAACATATCCGCAAAAATTGTGTAAAACATTTGGACTATTGGCAAATATGATGAAAAATTAATAATCCATCCCAGAAGCAATTGTATTTCCACATAAAGTGAAAAATATTGACAAGATCAAAAGAATACACAAAAAATATAAAAAATAGATATGAAAATCGACTAAAACATATGAATCTGTTTACCCTAAAAAAAAGCATAGACTCAGAGGTGACTTGATACAGGTCTTTAAAATTCTAAAGGGAATTGACAAAATTTTCACACTGAATGAGAATCAGACAAGAAACAATGGTCTCAAACTGTCGGGAAATAGATTCAATTTGGAAGTAGGTAGAAACAACTTTGCCATCCGTGTAGTTAATGAATGGAATAAACTTCCTGCAGAGGCAGTGCAATGTAGTTCAGTTCGAAACTTTAAAAATCATAGATAAACATCTAAGCAAGATGCTGTTATGATTATTATTTATTTCATATTGTTTGTTTTTGTTTTGTTATCATTTGTCTGTTTGATTCTCATTTATTATTAGTTATAGGTCAATTTATTATTATTTACTATTTACCTGTTTGTTTGTTTGACTGTGCCTATGCATTTATTTATGTATTCTATTACTTACATTATCATATTTTTTATCTATTTATTCATTATTATTATGATTTTTTTTTTGCATCTGACCTAGATATGGACCAAAAGGTCTCCTGTCGGCATGCTCCGCCTTTGTAATCCTTTGTAAAAATGAATAATGAGTGATCAGTACTCATCTTGCCATCACTGAAGAAAAATGAGAAGAGAGTTGAGGTTATTCAAGGGAACACATGAAATTGACAGAGAAGATTTCTTGAATAAGGATGGGATGGTGTCACTAAGTCATGGGAACAAATTGATGACAAATCTGAAAAATGCTACTAGTTTATTATATGAGATACATCGACCCCCAGAATAACTAAGATGATAAAACCCAAGTTAAATCCTTAACCCCTTCACTTTGGGCCAAAATCTCGTGGGCAGCATTAGCTGCCAGACATACGATGTTGTGTCATAATACTCGCATTATGAAAAATAAAGTCACAGCTGTATCGATCGTTCTCTCTTTCACCCGTGAATTTTGATAACCATAGAAAATGTGATGAAGCCAGTTTACAGAGTATGGGGGGTCACACAGGTGCAACTGCAATATAATCAAGACGCCGACATCGGCATCCTCGCATACCCATTTGCTCCTCATGATGCCTACGTAGGCGTAGGCGTCACCGTATGGAAGGGGTTAAGTGAATTAAATACTAGGTATGATAGTTGGAAGAGAGAGAGAGAAAGAGAGAAAGAGGGAAAAATCCAGGAGCATAGCTTCTCTCGTGTATATTTGAATTACGTAAATACACATACCCCATATGCTGCAGTGGTGCATTCTCCAATCACAAAGAAGAAAAATTACATAGAGCAGCAACTACAAAGGTTCCAGGTCTAGCTAATCAAACATAACAAAACAGACTATACTAGAGCTGCAATTCACTAGAATCAGTACAGAGAAGAATGACCAGAATGATACATGGACTCAGAAATTTGCCTTATGAAGAAAGGCTTACACTTAACTTACACTCTCTGGAAAGACGCAGAGTGTGATGTGATCTAATAGAAGTGTTCAAGTGGATCAAAGGCTTTAACAAGGGTGATGCAAACAAGGTCATCACATTAAAACAACAGGGCAGGACTCGCAGTAATGGTTATAAACTCAACAAATTTAGATTTAAAAAGTAAATAAGCAAGAATTGGTTTACTAATAGGGTGGTCGATGAATAGTAAACAGTAAACATGTAGCAAGGGCTGAAACTATCAGTTGCTTTAAGAAACAATTAGACAACTTTATGGATGGGGATGACAGGTGGTGATGGATACGGAGCTGCCTAGTGTAGGCCTTATGGTCTCTTGCAGTCTCCTTCATTCTTATGTTCTTAACATAAGAAGAATGTGTTTTGGTTGCAATAAGCAGTGCTTCTATTCCTAGGAACAATATTTAATGCACTGAAAAAGTAAAATCACTGAGATGTTACCAGAAATTTATATATATATACATATATATATATATATATATATATATATATATATATATATATATATATATATATATATATATATATATATACACACATATATTTAGTGAAGACACTAGTAATCAAAGAAAGATGAGTGAACCTGTCTATATAGGTGTCACTTAAATCCTTAAAAATATCAATACCCCTCCACATGGAAAGAAAAAGAGCGAACAAAACATTACCCAGAAACTACAAAAGAGGACAAAATCAAGATTTCTTCATGTGGGATCAGAGAAATACAAGAGGACAAAGGAAAAACATAATATAAAGACAAGGCACACAAGGAACATGAGGAATGTTTTCCATGTAGATGCATTGATTAGTGAAGCAGCATTAAAGAAACAGTGCAGTTACACATCATAAGTTTATTTAAAGAAAAGTTTGACCAATAGAAAAGAGTTCTACTTGGGAACAGGTGATTAGTGGAGTTCCACAGGGATCAGTATTGGTTCCAATAATGTTTGTTATTTATGTGAATGACATGGATGAGGGTGTGGTATGTTACATGAGCTTCTTTGTAGATGATGCAAAATTGTTGAGGAAAGTGAGTATTGAAATAGATTGTGAGTCACTGCAGAGAGATCTGAACAGGGTTTGGGAATGGAGTCAAAAGTGGGAAGTGGACTTCAACATTAAGAAATATAGCATAATGGAATTTAGAAAAAGTAAAAAAACAAAACAAAAAAAAGCAGGACAAAATAAAATTGATGCAAAGGAAGTAAAGAAAGTGGGATCTGAAAAAAACCTGGGAGTGATCATAACAAAGGACATGTCCTCTGATAAACAGATAAACAAAATTGTCAGAGAAACCTACAACTTGCTAAGATCAATAAAGGTGGCTTTTACTTACTTGGATGAAGAAATGGTCAAAAAAGTACTAGTCACATTGATAAGGCCAAGACTGGAGTATGCAGCAACACTATGGTCACCCAGTACCAAAAAGAATACAGTGAAACCTCTCATTAACGGACATTAATTAGCTGCGTTTGCGGTGTTTTCGCTGTGTTTTTGGTGTTTTTGTTGCTGTTTTTTAGTGCGTGCAATCACTATGCCACCCAAAAACCACTCCAAAACACCGAAAACACAGCAAAAACACCTCAAACGGAGCTAATTAAAGTCCGTTAATGAGAAGTCTCACTGTACAAGGAAAACTGAAAGAATCCAAAGAACACATACAAACACGGCCCCAAGACTTTCAAAACTGTCATATGAAGAGAGATTGTCAAAACTAGAACTCTGGAACAAAGAAGAGAAACACTCTGGAACAAAGAAGAGAAAGGCGTGGAAGTCCTTGATAGGGAAGACTTACTAAATTGGGATAAGAGAAATAAAAGGGGATGAGATAAACTCAAAAAGGACAGTTACAGAAGAGACCTGAACAAGAACAGCTTTCCCCACAGAGTGGTGGATGTATGGAACAAACTGGACAAAAAAATATTGTGTGCAAAAACCATACATGAATTTATGAACAATTTAGACACTGCAAGATACAGAGATGGGACACCACAAGTGTAGCTCCCCTTCCCGTAAGATACAACTAGGAAGGTAAATACATGAATTTGAAGCTTGGTATGACAAACTAAGGAGTAACACAAAACCCCAGGAGTAATGCTTTTCCAAATACTACAATTAAGTAAAACCACACACATACTGTACACACAAAATGGTGTTTGAAAGGTGTGTGAATACAGGGAACAATATAGCAGAAACAGTAGACAATATAAGCCAATTAAAGATTATTTCCCAGATAAGACTTCACAAATACAGGTCCTACATACACACCCAAATGCCAAACTATTCAGATTATGAAAATGAGTATAAAAGATATATATAAATATACATATGTATATATATATATATATATATATATATATATATATATATATATATATATTATATATATACTGTATGAGACATCACATGGTAAAGTGTACACAAACGCCATTTTTAAGAAGTGTCAGAAATCATGATTTACATTTTCTCAACTTTCAAGCTAATATTAAAAACTAATAAAGGTAGGACAATGGCAAATATATAATTTGAAAGCTGATCATGTCTACTTTGTCTAAAGTTTGTGTACACTTTATTTCAGAGTGTCGCGTGTGACAAGCATTAACCCCTTCCATTTTGTGCCGCATACGTAGGCGACATGAGGAGCAAGTGGATACGCGAGGCTGCCATATCAGCGTCTTGATTATATCTATTGTAGTTGCCCCTGCGTAATGACACTCTCTAAACTGTCTTTAATAATATTTTCTATGGTTATCAAAATTCACGGGTGAAAGAGAGAACAATCGATATAAGCGGTGACTATATTTTGTGATGCGAGAATTATTACGACACGCCGTACAGCTGGCAGCGGCTGCGCCCGCGAGATTTAAGGCCCATACTGAAGAGGTTAACCCCTTCACTCTGGGACAAAATCTTGTGGGCAGCATTAGCTGCCAGACATGCAATGTTGCATCATAATACTCGCATTATAAAAAATAAAGTAACCCCTGTAATGCTCGTTCTCTTTCACCCGTTAATTTTGATAACCATAGAAAATATGATGAAGCCAGTTTACAGAGTATGGGGGTCACGCAGGTACAACTACAATATATATAATCAAGACGCCGACATCGGCATCCTCGAGTACCCACTTGCTCCTCATGATGCCTACATAGGCGTCATTGTATCGAAGGGGTTAAGGGAGTAAACCCACTATTTTCTTATAGATTTTCAACCTTACATTTGAAGTATTTTCACACTTCTCCAATGTCCAAATGAAAGTATAAGGTCTGAATGACTGCGGGATAGCACTATCTCAATTTTCAAGCTAGTGGTGCTTGTGTATACTTTACCATGCAATGCCTCGTACTCTCATGGACAGGGAGTTTGGTATGTGTGTGCATGTAAGGTCACAGCATTATCCATAGATCGGTCATATATGAGCTCTGAACTTTCATCAAGGATGGTAATATCTGTCAATTATGAGTCCAACATGTGATCCATGACCATGGTAATATATACATATATATATATATATATATATATATATATATATATATATATATATATATATATATATATATATATATATATATATATATATATATATATATATATATATATTGTTACAAAGGTGATTTTAGATTAAGCAAAAATTGTAGTATTAGTTTCATATAGGTACACAGAGTCATCTGTGCAGGTAGGGCATGAATTGTATGTTTGGCAATGTGGGATGCCCTGTCTGAGGGCAAGCAGGGTAGTCTGCAGTTCCAAGCAAGGCTTGTTAGAGGGTAGTCATTTTTTGTTTCCTTTGTCGATTTGTGTATAATTCCTATCTACCTCAGAACCACCTCGAACTAGTGTCATGTGAACAGTGAAAGATCCATGTTTATAATTGGGTGAAAGAAAATAACAAATAGAGTAAGAGAACAGATGAAATTTGGTGATCATTGTTGTGTCTGGTTATGGTGTATTATAGTGACCAATCGTCTGTGATCTCACGTGGTCTGTGCTCTCATGCTAGTACTAATATGAATAGTGAAATATACATGGAAGAGCAAGGTTAGTATTTCATTTTATATATCCTCTCTGAATAATTGCTCATGATGAAAACCTGTCAGAACCCATCCCTCAATATTACAACAAACATCTATGGTATGTTGCAAATGGTGTCAAAAGTGGGATTAACAGGATTAGATTGGATTGAGTGACATAGTTTGCATTTGCTGGTAATTATGTAGCAGAGAAAAAATAGCCAACCTGTTGGACCATAACACCGACAACATGGCGGAGGGTTGCCATGATGATGAAATCAGTGACTACAGTGATGCACTCAAGAGTGTGTATATAGAAAACAAATTGCATGATGACGAACCTTTGGCAAAGAATGTTCTGGAAGAAATGACTGAGAACATGTTGAGACAATTGAACAACTTTCAGCAGTTTATTACTATGGGACTCGAGCAGGCAAAACACAAGGCAGAGACGTATGTGAATGATAGGTCGCAAGTGTGCGATGTGAGTTAAAGTGCGTTAGTCGAGAGGTGGAAGAAATTAAGCAGGAGGTTATAGATGAGAACTGGGCTGAGGGCCAGGGCCAAGGACGGGTATATTGCTCATACAGTCAAGCTGGTTCAGCACAGAAATTCCAGAATGTCGCCACACATACTTTGTCCCTCCCTCTCCTCTGTGACATACGAACGCATATGGTCAGCCCACAAGCATCTCCACTGGGGCCCCCTCATTTGGCAGAAGATAGGAAACCAGCCAACTCTTATGGAAAGGTGGCATGGGAGCCCAACCAAGCTCAGCTTGAGCTGTTAGCAGATGCTTAAGATAGGGACAACAAAGAGCAAGCAGTACAGCTTGTGACATACCTGAGAGGTGCTGGGTGGGCCATTTGACTTGGGGGCAGAGGACATAAGAACATAAGAATGAAGGAGACTGCAAGAGATCATAAGGCCTACACTAGGCAGCTCCGTATCCATCACCACCTGTCATCCCCATCTATAAAGTTGTCTAATCGTTTCTTAAAACAACTGATAGTTTCAGCGCTTACTACATGGTTACTAAGTCTATTCCATCCATCGACCACCCTATTAGTAAACCAATTCTTGCCTATTTCCTTCTTAAATCTAAATTTGTCCAGTTTAAAATCATATGAGAGCATAGTGATGGCTCTCAAATGTTGATTTGGACTACACCACCAGGCTGAAGTGTACCACACATGACTGAAGGGTAGGATAAGGGCACATGGGGAATCCCTGCTGCAACTGGCACAGGACATTGAGACATTGGTGAAATAGGCATACCCTACAGCTTTGGAGGACATAGTAGTCACATTTGCTTGAGACTATTTCATGGATGCTCTGCTGGACCAACAGCTTCAGATTTATGTGAAGCAGGCACATCCAACAGATACTCAGATATCATTGTTAATAGCTATGGAGTTTGAGGTGTTCCTGCACACCACTGGCATGTTGCAGGCACCTATGCCCCTTCATCAAGAAGACAAGACTTGGCACATGTGAAGAGGACCACCAAGTCCCTGAAGGCTTCAGTGAGAAGTGCTATCAGTGCGAAGAAATAGATGTGATGTGAAGGACACGTTCCCTCGACAGGGTAGATCCGAGGCTGGATCCGCCTATATTTTTGCTGTTCTGTTGGAACTGTGGTCAGTACAGTCACAGGATGAATCCTTCCCAGCAGGTCAAGATGGTGGAGCCAGCTTGAATCCATACTGGGCTGGGTACGGGGCCCAAGACCCAGCTCACATCCCTGGGCCCCCGTGACATCAGCTGTTCAGGTGGATGGTACAGTGGACAGGAAACCAAGCAGGATGGTCATAGACACAGGAGCAGAGAAGACCATCGTCAAGATGGACTTGGTGAATACCAAGGCACTTCCAGCTGCCCAACAGGAAATCTGTGGTGTGACTGGCCACTGCATGCCACTCAAGGGTCCAGTGCAGGCTGATATTGGCATGGGCAGCTTAGAGGAACATATATATATATACAGGGTGTTTGGGATAAATTTGACACTTGTTCAGAAAGGAAAGAAAAGTATATCTTGGCCAAAAATTTATGTATTCTCAAAATTCAAAGTGCATCTATTAGAGGACCTTTTGCCAAATACAACTCACTCAAAGAAGCCACCCCGAGCCTCCAACACGGCCTACAGGTGGGACCTGAACCTGCAGCACATGGCCTTCATGGTGTCCTTTGAGAGACACCTGAACACCAGTTTGATCCTGACAATTGGCTTGTCCTTGGTGTTGCAGGTAGTAAGATTGGTGTCTTTTTCAACTGCACCTCACACAATAATAGTATACGGGGTTGCAATCAGGCGAGTTGGGGTCCAGATGTTGGGAATGAAGTTGTAGAAGTTCTCAGACAGCCACTTCTGGTTTTTTTCAGAGGTGTGACATGGAGCTGAATCCTGCTGCCACACGTGGCCTTCCCAGAGACACCCTCTCCACCCAGCGCTTGACAACAATGGATAGTAACTCAATATAGCCATCTGAAGTGAGTCCAAGTCCCTTTTCAAAGATGTGGGGCGGCATGATGTGGCCTTAAGTGGAAACACACCTAAAGACCATCACAGTGCTAACGTTTTGTCCTTTCAGGACGTAATGTTATTAATAAAACTCCAACAGTTCCTGGTGTTTACCTCACCACCCTTCCACTCATTCTGTTTTATGCACTTCAACAGTGTGGTCTGTAGACTGTTCTGTGCATTGTGCAACTGGTTCTGGCACAAGTTGTTCTTGTCTGAGAAGAACCAAAGCACCCCCAGCTCAACTGGGTGTTTGACCTTGTTGAAGAGTTTCTTGGCTTTTGCAAGGTGGGGTCTCTTGGGCCTTGGCAGTGAGTAGTTAGCCCTTGTGCCTGTTGTATGAGTAGTGAAGATCCTCGTTCAGCGCATTCTTCATAGTTGCTACTCCAATGATGCCCATCTCTCTTGCCAAGGTCCATATTGCCTTGCCTGGATCTTGCCGCACTTTTTTTTTCTTTGCAGCCTCTCAACAAATTTCATTGTACACACAGAGTCACAACACCTGCTATGATCCTTCCTGCTAGCCACTGCTTCCACATCTCCATTGCAATTCGCCAACTCACATCTCACGGTCTTCATAGTATTCAAGGAGCACTGAGCTGCAGCTAAGACTTAACCAGTCCCAACATCTGGAACCCCAGCTTGGCTGATTGCAACCCCAAGGACTATTATATGTGGGGCAAAGTTGAAAAAGACACTAATTGTACTGCCTGCAACACCAAGGACGAGCTAATTGCCAGATCAAACTGGTGTCCAGGCATCTCTCGACGGACACCGTGAAGGCCGTGTCCTGCAGGTTCAGGTCCCACCTGGAGGCCATGTTGGAGGCTCAGGGTGGTTTCTTTGCATGAACTGTATTTGGTAAAAGATCCCCTAAGAGATGCACTTTCAATTTTGAGAATACATCAATTTTTGGCCAAGATGTGACGCTTTCCTTTCCGAAAGTGTTAAATTTATCCCAAACACCCTATATATATATATATATATATATATATATACATACACACACACACACACACACACACACAGGGTGTTTAGGAAGAAAGTCAAGCATAAGTATACATGGGAGAGGGTGGTGGATGGAAGGGTGGTAAAGCGTTAATGGACTATATAGTGGTAACCAGGAGTATAGTTGGAAGAGTTATGGATGTACATGTTCTAAGGGGAGAGAGTGGGAGAATATCAGATCATTTTTGGGTGGAAAATAAGTTGAGAATGGAGAATGGATGGAGAAAGAGGAAAAAGACAGAAGGTAGAGGGTGCTTAAAGTGAACTGCTTAAATGAGAAAAAAAAAAGGAGTACAAGAAGAAGCTGAGAGAGGGGTGGGAGGGAGTGAAGGATAGAGTAGAACTAGGAGTGGAGAAGGGACAAGGAGGACAGGAGGAAATAGAAGGAAGGGTAGTGAGTGGTGGGATGAAGAGGCAAAGAAGGTTGTAGAAGAGAAGATGCAAGTTTTCACAGATTGGTTACAAAATAGGACAAGCAAATCATGTAAGAGGTACAAAGAAAAGAAAAGAGAAGTAAAGCACAAGGTAAAGGAGGCAAAGAGGAGAGCAGATGTGAAATGGGGTAAGAGTATGACAGAAAATTTTGAAAGTAATAAAAAGATGTTTTGGAAAGATATTAAGAGAGGAAGAGGAGGCGAATCAAGTAGAGAAGAAAAGGTAAAAGGTGCAGATGGAGAGATGATAATGGAAGAGAAGGTACCAAGAGAAACATGGGCAGAGTATTTTAGGGAGTTGCTAAATATGAAGGAGGACAGAGAGGGAAAGGTAGTTGCAGTGGGTTGTGCTAAGAAAAATACAGGGATGAGTGAGGAAAATGGAGGAGAAATAGGGTAGGATGAAGTGAAAGCAGCTGTTAAGGTGATGAGAGCAGGTAAGGCACCTGGGTTGGATGGATGTCATGCAGAATGTCTGAAGAAAGGAGGTACAGTGATGGCGGACTGGCTGGTGAGGTTATTTAATGTTTGTTTAAGAGGAGGTAGAGTACCGGAGGACTGGAGGAGTGCCAGTATAGTTCCACTTTACAAGGAAAAAGGGGACAAGTGTGAGTGTAGTAGTTTCAGAGGGATCAGTTTGATGAGAAAATGTGTGGGTTTAGGGGTAGGGTTGTGTGAATCAGATTTTTGTGGTAAGACAGATATGTGAGAAAGCTTTCGGAAAAGGTAAGGATGTTTTTTGGGCTTTTATGGATTTGGAAAAGGCTTATGACAGGATAGACAGGAAGGCAATATGGGAGGTATTGCAGATATATGGGATAGGAAGAAAGCTTTTAAGAGCAGTCAAGTGCTTCTACAAGGGTAGTAGAGCTTGTGATAGAATCAGAAATTGAGAGAATGGTATGAGGTGGTGGGACTTTGTCATGGATGTGTTATGTCACCTTGGCTGTTCAGCTTATACATGGATGGGGTGGTGCAAGAGATGCAAGGGTAGTGAGTCAGGGACTGGAGATGATTAAAGAAAATGGAGAAAAGTGGGAGATAAGCCAGCTGTTGTTTGTGGACGACACTGCGCTTGTAGCAGGATCAGAGGAGGGATTGAGGAAGTTAGTGACAGAGTTTGACAAGGTGTACAAAAGAAGGAAGTTGAAGATAAATGTGGGTAAAAGTGAGGTGATGAGATGTACAAGTGGAGAAAGTGGCAGCAGACTGGAGAGGAGTATTAAGGGAGAAAGACTGGAGGACATAGATAGTTTTACATACTTGGGTGCAAGGGTTGCAGGAAAGGGAGGAGTGGGCATGGACGTAGACTGTACAATGAGAGAAGCAAGTAAAAGCCTTGGGGGATTAAAATGTGTAACGAGAAAAAGGCATTTGGGAATGGATGCTAAGAGGAGATTGTATGAAGGAATGATTGTACTGACAGCAATGTATGAGGCGGAAACATGGAACATAAGAGAGGAACAGAAGAGTTTGAATGTGTTTGAGATGAGATGCCTGAGAAGTATGTTAGGGGTTACTAGGCTAGATAGAGTGAGAAATGAGGAGGTGAGGTGGAAAGGGAGTTGGGAGATAGGGTTGATGAAACAGTATTGGGATGGTTTGGACACATGGAAAGAATGTGTCCATTAGTAAAAGAGGTGTGAAAGGCTGAGGTTGAACGAGTGAACATGAGGGAGCAACCAAGGATGAGATGGATGGAAGGGGTAAAAGGGGCACTGGGAAAGAGGGGAATGTCTGTTGAGGAAGGACAAAAGAGGAGAGAAGATAGGGGTGAATGGAGAATGGTTGTACATGGATGATGCTGTGAAGCATGAGGGAGAGTGTGTGGGGGATAAGGGTTGAGGGATTATGTGTGAAAAATAAATTCATGCAGTCCGAAAGGATTTCTCCCCATCTCCACTTCTGTATGAGGGAACAGAAAGGGGGGGGGTAGCCAATTTAATGAAGTGGTCTTGCTGTGGATGTGATGTGTTTTGCGGTACTGCTTCTGACCCTGGGCAGTGGGCAAGATGCAAGGATGACCTGTCATCCAGGAGGAACCATGATAAGGGAGGTAAGGGGATGGACAGGAGTAGAGTCTGTGGAGACGGAATGAGTGGGAGTAGTTTTTATCCCTTTCTTTTTATTGGCTACCTCCCTTGTAAGGGGGAAAAAGCCTTTGGTATATGTACATATGTATATGTATATATATATATATAGTTTAATTACACTTACCGGCAAATCTGCTCAATTACTGCTTCATAAATTCACGTATACCTTAGCTCGCTTTTTCATAAACTTCTGCCTGGCCAGGTCTTGTATTTTTCTTGAAATTCATTATAATGTCCAAAGTTCACACTATCTCTTTCTGCTTCCAATCCTCGCTCGTTCATAACTAACTTGTTTCTCGTTTTCAGTGTTGCCAATTAGCTTAATCGCCGATGTGTAACCAATTCACTTCACGTCATCAACATTTGTACTTCTCAATACGTTTTTGAATCCAATATTTATTTTCATTTCATTACCCTTTTTCCTCCATAACACATATCACAAATATGCATATGTCTATTTATAATATTAACACATTCTCCCTCTCTTTTTTTCATATAAAATAAAAACATTTCCAATATTATTGTATCATTTCTGGTTTGCTGATCTCCTTAGCAATACCAATGATACACATTTCTTAGGCAGTCTGCCAACTGTTGCATGGTTTCTACCCACTTCACCGATTCAATTTCCCCTCTATCCATCATGTCTCGCAGAACTGCCAAATTGATTCTCAGACTTCTGTCTCCCTCGAGTGTAGTGGATTTTAAACTATCAACCAAGGACTTGTTATTAACAAGGCATGTCACAGGGATATCACGTTGGGTGCCTAAAATAGTCTTCAGCAATCCTGCTAAACAGATTCCATTTTCTGCGGCATCAAGCAAACTTAGAGTCTCTGCTGCCAAGGTGGACTTCACCACTCTTCTCACCTTTTTTGATTTTCAGGCAATGGGACAACTATTACCATCATGATCTCTCAAAAATATTGTATGTCCACCTTGAGACCCGTGATTTGTCAAATTTGCAAATGCGGCGGCATCACTGTAGCACAGGAGAGCACGTCCATCCAGATCAACCTTACCAAACCAGAGCGCCACAGGATTATCTTTCACTTTCTTTATTACTTTGTTCACCTTTACGGCATCACTGACGCATGTCTGATTAAAAGCCATGCTTAACTCACATACATCACATGCCACATATAGTCTTGTTTGAGTTGCTAACCAGTTAATTTGACCCATCAGGGCTCTATATTTAGTTTTTTCTTTCTCATTCACTTCATCACCTTTTCTATTCATGTGTGCCTTGGATATATCTATTTCTTTAATCCCGTGCTTTATGTAGTTATCCTGGTTAACTTTGATACCATTATCTTCCTGATTTATTTCTGTACCCAAGTAATGGAAACATTTATGTTCCTCTGTACCGATGAGGGATTGTTCTTCTAGTCTATCAATTATTCTTCTCTCAAAACATTTTGTCCCACTCCATAAGAAGTCATCCACATGGGTACAGACTATGCCTTGTAGATGTCCATTCTGATGCCAATAAAACAAAGCAGGTTCCAATCCACACAATGACATGCCAAATGTGATAAGTTCCCTTTTTACTCTCTCATACCATATCATTTAGCCCATATACGGTCTTTTTCAGTTTCCATAGTGAACCTTTGTTAAATTCAGCTGGAGGCCATAGATATACTTCTCGGGTAATAGGATGCCTTTGTAGAAATGCGCATTTTACATCCAGAGAATGACACTCCTAATTCTTTCTGGCTATGATACTCAAGGCTAATCTCAACGCTTCTTTGGAACATGTTGGCGAATCAATGGGCACATCATTTATATCTTCCTCAAAACCACATGCTACCAATCATGCCTTTATTACTGTTGAGCCCTCTTTTACTTTTTGGGTGATAACCCACCTTGTTGTTATGGCTTTTTGACCATAATATTCCACTTCTTCAAATACATCATTGTCTATCCAGTTAGCAATTTCCTTTCCTTTTGCTTCTAAACACTCATCTCCACAAGATACAACCATCACCTCCTCTTCGTCGTTTACCACCCTCCAGTTGCGTAAACCTGTATTCAAGTCCATCCATCCCTCCGTGTTGTCAGAGTCATTTCTTATATTGAAGCAGGATTTGTATTTACCTGCTGCCTTTCCTGCTCTACTTAATATTGTGATATTTACTTTGTCACGGTTTTTACCCGATATCCCTCTAGCCTGTCTCCCTTTTTTTTTTTTCATATGGATTTCAACAGACACAGCATCATCTTCATCCCTAGTATTCTCTTCCTCTTCACTTTCTGTGTACTCCATGATTACTCTTGCTTCTCTATTTTCATCGGTGTTTTCTTTAGGATTATCCTCAGGGGTATTGTCCTTTTCTTCATATGTATTGTGTTGGTGTATACTAGGTTCAGGGGCTGTTTGTAATCTACAAATGTGTGCTCCTACATATGTTCCTCCTTGCTTCACCAACACCTGCTTCCCATCTTTACCGATAACTATTCCAGGGCCTCTCCATGTGTCTTCATTATTTCTTTTATAGAACACCTCATCTCCATTCTGCAGATCCTCCAGTTTGTCACATCTCACATTGTGTAGCAATGCCCTCCGAATCCTTTCATTTGATTCACTCTTGATGAATGCTTCCCTTGCTACCCTCATCGCATTTAAGTTATTTGCTACTACTTCCGAAGTAGTCTTACTTTCCAAGGCAGGCATCCGATTTTCAAAAACATTTGGAATACTTGGATTAAACTCGTACACCAGTTGATTTGGTGAAAATCCATGGTTATTCTGTAAAGCATTCCTCGTTGAAACTGCCCATGCCACTGTTCTGCCCATGCCACTGCTGTGGACACATCACACTAAGAATCTGAAATTATTTTAGCTACATTATCTCCAAGTACTGTGTTCAGCCTCTCACATATCCCATTGCTCCAGGGACTCTGAAAATCTTCATTATTAAATTCCCAGCCATTGTCAGTCAAAATCTTGTGAGGCGCACCGAATCTGCTAATCCGTTGCGTTATTACCTCCTTTATAATGATCTCAGATCTCTTGCTAGCAATGACTGATGCTACACAGTATCTTGTTGCTAAATCCACCATCACCAGAAAATATACCTTTCCCCAGGTTTTCAGATCCATTCCAACTGCTTCATTAAACTTTCTACCAACAGGAAGACTTACTACTGGGCACGCTGGGGTTTACTTAAATTTCTTACAAATTTCGCACTTGTCACTGACTTTCTGTATCTCTTGTTTCCATTGCCAGCCTCTTCAATCAACCTTATCAATTTATCGGCAGTAGGATGTCCAAATTGTCTGTGTAGCTTAAGCACCTTCTTGGGTATCTC
>NC_134788.1:30549284-30556784 GCF_046742065.1 Oratosquilla oratoria
TAATAAGGGACCAACGCACAACATGAGTCATATACCGGTACATGTAGTTCCAACTTTTTCTTAGTTGTGTCCTGATTGATGCCTAAACTGACACTTAATTTAGTGACAAATCAACAGATTTCCCAGCGGTGGCTCTAGCCAAGGAAAAATACTTCTCCATGTAACCTTGTTCACATGATATAAATACCGAGGTAAAACTGCGTTATAGACAATTGCGATCGGGCATGCGCATTATACGTCGGTGTGTGCTATCTGTGTACTGAGATAACGAAGTGCATGGGTGCGCATTATAAGCCGATGGGCATTTTAAGCCGGAAAATACGGTATATATATATATATATATATACAGTATATATATATATATATATATATATATATATATATATGTACATATCACGTAGAAACCACTGGAGTACAAAAGACTGGAAACGGGGAATCTATATATTTTGATTGCAAACTGCAATCCTCTTCAGTAGAAGAGGATTGCAGTTTGCAATCGAAATATATAGATTCCCTGTTTCCAGTCTTTTCTACTCCAAAAGTGGTTTCTACGTGATTGACAAAAGTGTAATTCCATTTTTCACTTGTAATATGTATATATATATATATACATATATATAAAATGTGTATATGTATATATGTGTATATATGTATATATATGTGTATATATATATAATGTATAAAATGTGTATATATATGTGCATATGAAATATATATACATATATATATATGTGTATATATGATGTTATCAAGAGACAGTCAGAGCATAATCCACGTGTTACTGCCAGAAAAGTAAAAGAAAGTAACCCGGGTCTCTTTGAGGAGGTTAGTGTGCGAACAGTTAGCCGCTGCATGGGTACAGAAGCCACTGGCTGGTGAAGAAGCCTCTTCTCACTCTTAACCAGAGGCGCCGTAGGGTCGAGTTTTGCAAGAAATGTCTTCAGTGTGACGATGACAAGTGGCTGGATATTCTCTGGACCGATGAGTCCACCTTTACTGTGGCTGGCAATAGGGGTGGAAACGTGTATCGGCATGCGGGTAGCAACCCCATTGACCCCCAGTACATTCAACAAACAGTGAAATACCCTGATTCTCTCATAGTATGGGGAAGTTTTAGTGGAAGAGGACTTGGGAGCCTTGTTGTATTACTGAAAAATGTAAAAGTGAACCCATATTTTTATTATGAACTCTAAAATGACCACCTGGAGGATTCTTTTAATAGCTCAAGTGCTAACATCTTTCAACAAGATCACGCCCAGCCCACACTGCTCATAGTGTTACTCAGTGGCTTAAAGACTGTTATATACCTTACACTGACCAGGAAATAGTCCTGACATAAACCCAATAGAAACCCAGTGGAACCACATTAAACAAGACCTGCAAGGTAAAGATACAAGCTCTGTGCCCAAGCTCAAGGCAGCCGTTCGGCAATCCTGGGCTAGAATAACCCCTGCACATCTTGCCACGTACGCCACTTCCATTCCAAACCGCCTTCGTGAGATCATCGCACGTAAAGGCCACCCATCAAAGTATTAGAGGTACAAAGTGAGCTTTTGTTTATTGATTTATGACTCATTCATTCTCCTCATCACTCATTCTCTCTAACCGTTCGTACATCCTTGTTGAGCACTGTATGTAAATATACATATATATATATATATATATATATATAATTATATATATATGTATATAATATATACATTTATATTATACATATATACATATACATATATATACATATATATACATACATATACATATATAAACATATATATACATACATAAATATATATATACATATATATACATACATATACATATATAAACATATATATACATACATAAATATATACATACATAAATATATATATATATTTATATATGCATTTATATATATGCATATATGTACATATATATAAATATATATGTATATACATGTAAATATCTATGTATATACATGTAAATATTTATGTATATACATGTAAATATATATATGTATATACATGTAAATGTATATGTATATACATATAAATGTATATATGTATACATGTAAATATATATGTATACACATGTAAATATATATGTATATCCATGTAAATATATATGTATATATATGCAAATATATATGTACATACATGTAAAGATATATGCATATACATGTAAAGATATATGTATATACATGCAAATATATATGTATATACATATAAATATACATGTATATACATGTAAATATACAAGTAAATATACATGTAAATACATGTAAATATACATCTATATACATGTAAATATACATCTATATACATGTAAATATACATGTATATGCATGTATATACATGTAAATATACATGTATATACATGTAAATATACATGTATATACATGTAAATATATATGTATATACATGTAAATATATATGTATATACATGTAAATATATATGTATATACATGTAAATATATATGTATGTACATGGGGGTGAGGTGTGTGTGAGCAAAAAAATTTTGACGCAGCCCGAAGGGATTTCTCCCCGTCCTCTCCTTTATATGAGGGGACGGAGAGGGGGGGGGGTCGCCGATTTAATGGGCCTTGCTGTGGATGTGCTGTGTCCTGCGACACTGCTTCTGACCCAGGGCAGTGGACAGGGTGCAGGGATGACCCGTCATCCAGGAGGTGCTAAGATGGGAGGAAGGGTGGAGGGGTGTGGAGTGTTTTCGGGGATGAAATGGGTGGGAATGTTTTTGTGCCTTGTCCTTTTTGGCTACCCCCCTGGTAAGGGGGAAAAAAGCCTTGGTATATGTATGTATGTATATACATGTAAATATATATGTATATACATAGAAATATATATTTATACACATGTAAATATATATGTATATACATGTAAATATATATGCATATACATGTAAATATATATGTATATACATGTAAATATATATGCATATACATGTAAATATATATGTATATACATATAAATATATATGTATATCCATATAAACATATATGTATATCCATATAAACATATATGTATATACATATAAATATATGTATATACATATACATGTATATACATATAAATATATATGTATATACATATAAATATATATGCATACACATATAAATATATATGCATATACATATAAATATATATGCATATATATTTATCAGACCTACATCAATAATATATAAACACAAAAATCAATCAGATTTTCACAGTCTAGCCACTGATGAAGCACTAAGTAGTGTGAAAACGCGTTCTGGCCAGTTTTTTCACTTTGGTAAAGCCATGCCCAAAGTAACTTACAAAACAATGTCATATGGTGACATTATAAGACAACTTCCCGTGGAAGGGAAAAAGGTTCTCAGAGAAAAAGAAAAGGCAGATAAAAAACTCTGCAATAATAATCTTGCCATTCAATTTAACCAAACATGCTTGAGAGAAAATCTCCTGCCCATATATACAATGAATATAAATATATATATATACATATATATTCATATATACATATATATACATATGTGTGTATATATATATATATATATATATGTATATACATAAATATATATACATATATATTCATATATACATATATATACATGTGTATATATATATACATATATGTATATACATAAATATATATACATATATATATATATATATAGGTTGAGACATTCTGACAGGTTGACGTAAGCGGAGTAGGAAACACAGGAGTCTTAGTCTTGAGTTTATTCCTAACTAGTTTCGCAGGTATGCTTTTTCAAAGGAATGGATTGGGGTACAACCGCACATGAAAAATCCCTTATACCGGGCACGGTTTTGAAAGCATTTATTTTTAATAGTTAGATATATATATATAATATATAGACATATACATATGTATATATACATATATATATATAGATATATAGATTATATATATCTATATACATGAATATAGATGTGTATATATATATATATATATATAGATTATATATATATATATACATATATATGTATATATATATATATACATGTATATATAAATACATATACATATATATATATATACATATATACATAAGTATATAAATATATGTCTATATATATAAATATAGAGTATATATATAAATATATATGTATATATATAAATATATATGTATATATAAATATATATGCATATATATATACATATATATTTATATATACATATATATATATACTTATCTATATATATATATACATATATATTTATATACATATATATATATATTTATATACATATATATATATATATATATATTATATATACATATACATAGATATTTATATACATATACATATATATACATGTATAAATACATAAATATACATGTATATACATAAATATACATGTATATACATAAATATATATATGTATATATACATAAATATATGTATATATAAAAATATATATATATATATGCATGTATATATACATAAATATATATGTATATATATATATATATATGTTGAACGACTAAACGTCCTAGAAGGCGTAATCTACTAACAAAACCTGCTAGAACTTCATCTACCTCCTCTACACATACTATTGGCACTGCACATATGCATCTCGGAGCATATGGGAGTCAAGTGGTACTCTGACCTGACTCTCGATGAAAAGGGTCATCCCGCAGTCAAGTCTCTATTGTTCGTACCAAGGGGATCAACCTCTCCGCAGCTGGGCGCAGACATGGATACCTCACCAAACCTATCGATTGCCATATTTTTTTTAAAGTTAAATATCCCTAAAAAGGATATGTCCATCCTGTCCAAACCTCAGACAACTGTAGAAAATTGTACATATATATATATGTCATAGGTAAATTGTAAAAGGACCCTTCCTGACCTCGAATAATTGCTGAGACAGTACTTTTGTAAATAAATACCTCTTCGGCAACCTAGCCACGAGCCCATGGATATAAAGCATTTCCTGTCACAAATAAAAAAGAGAAAGACCGCAGAGAAGGCTGCTGTTTAATTCACCTCCATGTCGCAAAAACTCAAGCCACATTATCACAACCACATTCCTAAAACACCATATGTTGTGACTCTCCAACAGTCCAAAATATATATAAATATATGTACATATATATAAATATATATGTATATATATAAATATATAAGTATATCTATATAAATATATATGTATATCTATATGAATATATATATCTATATAAATATATATGTATATATGAATATATATGTATATATGAATATATATCTATATGAACATATATCTATATGAATATATATGTATATATATGTATATATATATGAATATATATGTATATCTATATGAATATATATGTATATCTATATGAATATGTATATCTATATAAATATATATGTATATCTATATAAACATATATGTATATCTATATAAATATATATGTATATCTATATAAACATATATGTATATCTATATAAATATATATGTATATCTATATAAATATATATGTATATCTATATAAACATATATGTATATCTATATAAATATATATGTATATCTATATAAATATATATGTATATCTATATAAATATATATGTATATCTATATAAATATATACTGTATGTATATCTATATAAATATATACGTATATCTATATAAATATATATGTATATCTATATAAATATATATGTATATCTATATAAATATATATGTATATCTATATAAATATGTATGTATATCTATATAAATATATATGTATATCTATATAAATATATACTGTATGTATATCTATATAAATATATATGTATATCTATATAAATATATACTGTCTGTATATCTATATAAATATATATATCTATATAAATATATATGTATATCTATATAAATATATATGTATATCTATATAAATATATATGTATATCTATATGAATATACATGTATATATGAATATACATGTATATCTATATGAATATACATATCTATATGAATATACATGTATATCTATATAAATATACATGTATATCTATATAAATATATATGTATATCTATATAAATATATATGTATATCTACATATACATGTATATCTATATAAATATATATGTATATTTATATATATATATACATATATAAATGAATATGTATATATATATATATATATATATATATGAATATGTATATATATATTATTATATATATATATATACACACATATATATATATACACATATATATACATAAATGAATATATATATATATATGTATATATATTGTACCTCTCATTAATGGAATAAAAGGGGGTAACAGTGTCTGTTGATGTGAATAATCCATTGATTTGGAGTGGTTTTTGGATGGCATAGTGATTGCACAGCACTAAACACCGAAAACACAGCAAAATCACTCCAAACACAGCTAATCAACATCCGTTAATGAGAGATAGTACTGTCTATAAATATATATATATATATATATATATATACGTATTTATACATATGTATATACAGGTCAACCATCACTCATCCGGCAATCATTAATCCGGAACAATCAGTTATCCAGGATTATTTTTGCTCCTGGCCGCTAGCATATGGTGGTGCTGTGTCCTACAAAAACAGATTTGAGCAGGAATTATAAACACCAGCATCCAGCAATATTTTCCTCTCATGATTTTTATGCTTTGGTAATAAAAAAAAAAAAAAAAAAAAAAAAAAAAAAAAAAAAAAAAAAAAAAAAAAAAAAAAAAAAAAAAAAAAAGAGTTCTATCCCCTACCATGGCTCTAGTGAATAAAGGAAGTGACAAGCGGATGGATGTTGATGCCAGTGCCCCTGTTGTTCATCATTATACTGATTCAGAAATTGTAGAATTGGTTATAAGCCCAGAAAAACAAACCAGTGAAGGAGAAAGTAGTGATGAAAATGAGGAAAAAGTACCAGAAAGAATTTCTATTGAACATTTAATTCAGCTGACAGGTGAACTGCTGAAAGGTTTAGAGCAGCGGAGTTTTATAACTGAGCAAGAAATAATGAATATTTACATGTTGCAGGATAAATTGATCAAAGAAAGGCCTAAATATATGAAGCAACAAAGTTTGCAAGATATATAAAAAAAAATGGCTAAAAAACATTCAGCAGATGTGTCTAGCTAAAAAGCAGTGCCATCTATCCGGCAACCCAGGAATGTCGCTAACGTCACCAACACCCTTACGTCTAGATGACAATGAAGATTCCGACAGCCTAGATGATGTGTTTCAGTGATGATCTTCAGTACGTAGGCTACATTTACTATGTGATTGTATTTCATCAAACTTGAATTTATTTTATAATTTTACGCAAATAATAATAGCAGTGACGATCTCTCTCTCTCTTTCTCTTTGCCTGATCAGCTGATAGACTCTCTCTCTCGCTGCCAACTTATGATTTCCGTGTGTAGCCTACGTTGTAACCACTTACAGTTCTAGTGATGTCTTTTCTTGTGTAACATTACCATTTATTTTAATTGTACAGTGCTCATATTACAATTGAATTCATTTTTTTGTACGTAATC
>NC_134788.1:30564284-30569284 GCF_046742065.1 Oratosquilla oratoria
ATACGCAGAAAAGAAAGAAGAAATTATGAAAAAGATACATACATACATACATATACCAAAGGCTTTTTCCCCCTTACACAGGGGGTAGCCAAAAAGAAAAAGGCATAGAAACCACTTCCACCCATTCCATTTCCTATATATTCCACTCCCTTCCACCCTCCTCCCTCTCTCCTGGAGGATGGGTCATAGATATTATAGACAAATGTAAGGATCAACCTAAACTCTTTTACAGATATATAAATGAAAAACTAAAGGATAAATATGAAGGAAAGGTACCACAAGATTGGAAAGATGCAAACATAGTACCAATATATAGAGGAGGAAATAAAGAAGATCCTACAAACTTCAGACTGGTATCCCTTACAAGCACAGTAGCAAAAATATGCAAAAAAGTCATCAGAAACAAATGGACCAAACACTTGGAAGAAAATAAAATAGGAAACCCCAAACAATTTGGATTTAGAAATGGAAGATCATGTACCACAAACCACATCTGCTTTTACTCGTGACTAATTGAGATAATACAAGAAAGAGATGGCTGGGCAGATTACATCTTCTTGGATTTGCAGAAGGCATTTGACAGAGTACCACATAAAAAATTAACAAGAAAAATTGAAATAATAGGAGGAATACAAGGTAAGCTACTGGAATGGATGAAGGATTTCTTAATTGGGAGAAAAATGAGTGGTACTTAGAGACAAAAATTCCAACTGGGAAGATGTGAAGAGTGGCATCCCGCAAAGCTCTGTATTGGCTCCTTTAATGTTTGCCATATATACAAATGATATGGATGAGGGAGTAAATTAGTACATGAACTTTTTTGCTGATGATGCCAAATTACTCAAGAGAGTAAGAACAGAAGAAGATCGCAGATCGCTACAAGAAGACCTAGACAAAATATGGGAATGAAGTCAGAGATGTGAGATGATCTTCAACATTAAGAAATGTAGCATAATGGAATTTGGAAGAAGCAAAACTAGAGTATCGGGTCAATATAAAATTGGAAACAAGGAAGTAAAAAAAGTCAAGTCAGAAAGGGACCTGAGAGTGATTATCTGAAGTGACTTGACACCTGATAAACATGTCAATAAATTATTTGAAGAGACTTTTAACTTGTTACGATCAATAAAAGTGGCCTTTGACTACATGGATGAAGAAATGGTTAAAAAAATTATGCTGCAACACTATGGGCACCTAGCACAAAAAAGAACATAAGAAAATTAGAAAGAATCCAAAGAGTAGCAACAAAAATGGCACCTACACTATCAAATCTGACATATGAACAAAGATTGGAGAAATTACATCTATCAACACTGGAACAGAGAAGAGAAAGAGGTGATTTGTTGACCATTTACAGAATTATAAAAGGGATGGAAATTCTCAAAAGAGACGACTTATTAAAATGGGACAGAAGAGAAACAAGAGGACACAATAAAAAGCTACAGAAGGACAGTTACAGAAGAGACCTGAAAAAGAATAGCTTCCCACATAGAATGATTGATGTCAAGAACAAACTAAATAGAATAACAGCGAGTGCCCAAACTATACACGGTTTTAAGAATAAACTCGATGCAGAAAGATACGAAAATGGGTCACTACGAGCATAGCTCTCGTCCCGTAAAATACTAGGTAAATACAACTAGGTAAATACATATATATATACATATATATATATATTTAGATGTATACATATGTACATACATATATATATGAATATATGAATATATATATATATATATACATATATGTATACATACACATATACATAGATGTATACATACATATACATATATACAATGGAACCCCGCCATTTGTCCACCTCTCTACTTGTACAACTCATTATTCGTCCAACTTGTTCAAGTAAAATTGAACTTGTCATTCGTATTCTTGGCCCGCGATTTGGACAGCGTCACTTTGTTGCTGGCCGCGCCACACTGTCACTTCATCTCAGTCTCGTGCTAGCTTCTGTACGCTACGCATCATCCATGCAAGCTTCGTGAAACATTGTGCTACTTTATTGCTACTTTTTATTATTTTCATTAAAAATAGTGCAGCCATGGGTCCAAAAAAGATTAGTGATTCAACCAAGCCTCCAGTTGCTCTGTCAACATATGCTGCAGCCACATGCCCGTGGGGAATGTCCTGCAGCCTATAAAAGATCTGTGGCTGCAGCATATGTTAAGAGTGCTTACCCATTGTGGCAGCTGGAGGGAGACGCACAGGGAACTCGACCATATCCAACAACTTCTCACTAATAACGGGTTCTCTGACCAATTGATCGAAGATTGTCATAAAAAAGAAACTGGATCAATACGCCACCCAAGATCCGGCTCCAAACCAGGTCACCAATCAAATCACCATATACCACCAAAATCACTTCCACAGCCATTACAAAGAAGAGTGCGATGCCATTAAAGGTATCTTAAAAAGAGGAGTCATTCCTACAAAGACTCTTCTATTAACGTTAGAATTTTCTGCAAGGCTAATCTGACCAGATCCCTAATCATGAAAAATAGCACCACACCAAAGATACCGAAGGAAGCTTCTACCAATGTAGTTTACAAGTTTACATGCCAGGGGGGCCGCTGTGACAGCTCCTTTTCCTACATTGGGAGAACCTCCACTACACTATGAAGACATCTCATACACCATCGAAACCAAGGCTCCATTTTTCAACACTACATTGACCACCACGACATGAAGCCCCCAGTGAACACATTAACACACGACACTATTATACTCCACAAAGAAACAAGTTTTTAAAGATTGCAGATCGCTGAAGCTGTAGCTATTATAACTCAACAGCCTTCCATCAACATACAAGAAGCCGCAGACTTCATCCTCCCACCAGGCCGCCCCCAGGAACACCTTGCCCACCAACAATCTCATAGACAACATGACCCTGAACCCTCTCAGGAACATAGTGGTTGCCAGGACCCTCAGCAACACCAATACCCCCATCACACAGGACCAAGAACCAAAAGCCAAGCTAGAGCTTCCTCTATGCAGTCTGTGATGAAAATGATGACCTTCCCTATCCCCCCCTAGTGACCTCACCCAGGTACTCCTTTCAACCTCGCCTACTTCGCCCAGTGATCTCTCCCAGAGTCTTCCTTCGTCACCGCCTTCCCTTGTGACCTCACCTAGAGACTTCCTGGGACCTTGTCTTAACCCTGTGACCTCAACTAGGACCTTCCTTTCCCCCAGTGACCTCACCTAGGGACCTTCGGTGACCTCTCCTACTTCCCAAATTTCCCTGCTTCATAGAGTGTGATGGTCAGCCACTATGCATCATATTCTTTGCCTACTCTTCATCGAAAATAGACCTTATAGCCTCTTTGAGAGGCAAAAAAACTTTTCAGTGTCAGTGTCAACAGCTTTTTATGTACTGTTACATAATATCATTATATTTTTTGGCATTCATCAGCGCCTATCTCTACACCTCCTTATCCATAGAATTGACATTATGAATGATTTTGTTCATACTTTGAACTATGGAAACAAAAAGGTATTCTTCAAACTGAAGAAGTTGTATCTCAAAATAGCCAAAGCTATTAATGCAGTTGACTTTAATCAGAATATATGCATACATATATATATATATACGTATTTTCAATTCTCCTCAGTATAGTTCGAACCTTGACCTGTGTGTAAATCACGAGGTCAAGACGCTAGCGACTGAGCCACGTGCAAGGTTCAAAAGGGCTGTACAAGTCCCCGACCATGCTTGACGTAAC
Organism: Oratosquilla oratoria; assembly: GCF_046742065.1. NCBI lineage: Eukaryota > Metazoa > Arthropoda > Malacostraca > Stomatopoda > Squillidae > Oratosquilla > Oratosquilla oratoria. The sequence continues at coordinate 30,568,022 of NC_134788.1, forward strand.
ATCAGAAGATGTAGTCTCATTTTCATCCAATCCCCGTATTAGGCGAGCCCTCCGACAAGTTGTGTATGTTAGAGACAGATTGAACATTTTTAGAAGCTCTGCCAAGGACTCTAAAAATGTTCAATCTGTCTTTAACCTCTTCACTCCGGGGCACATTGCACGTCTGGCAGCATTAGCTGCCCGACGTGCGATGTTGCGTCTTAATAATCGCATTATGAAAAATAAAGTCAGAGCTCAATCGTTCGTTCTCTTTCACCCGTGTATTTTGATAACCATAGAAAATTGATGAAGCCAGTTTAGAGAGAATGGAAATTACGTAGGTACGACTACAATAAATATAATCAAGATGCCGACGTCAGCATCATCAAGTACCCACTTGCTCCTCATGCTGCCTATGTAGGCATCACCGTATGGAAGTGGTTAATAAACACAACTTGGCAGGGGGCTCGCCTAATACGGGGATTGGAGGAAAATGAGACTAGATCTTCTGATGTTACGTGAAGCGCGGTCGGGGACTTGTACATTCCTTTTGAACCATCGCACGTGGCTCAGTCGCTAGCATCTTGCCCTCGTGATTATTTACGCACAGGACAGGGTTAAACAAGATCACACCCCACCCCACACTGCTCATAGTGTTACTCAGTGGCTTAAAGGCAGTCATATACCTTACATAGCAGACTGGCCAGGCAATAGTCTCGACATAAACCCAATAGAAAACCTGTGGAACCACATTAAACAAGACCTGCAGGGTAAAGGTACGAGCTCTGTGTCCAAGCTCGAGGCAGCACATCTTGGCAAGTACGCCACTTCCATTCCAATCCGCCTTCGTGAGATCATTGCACATAAAGGCCACCCATCAAAGTATTAGAGGTACAAAGTGAGCTTGATTTATGACTCATTCATTCTCCTCATCACTCATTCTCACTAACCATTCGTACTTTCTTGTTGAGCACTGTGCATATATAGTATATATATATATATATATATATATATATATAAATATATATATATATATTATATATATATATGTATATATATATATATATGTATATATATATAAAAAAATATATATATATATAAAATATATATATATATATATATATATATATATATATATATATTATATATATATTTAATATACATATACATCTTGACACTGGATGACCATCCAGGGTAAAGATGTAGCCGCCAGCCATTTAAACATTTCACCTAAAAGGCATGTAGTAGTTATTTTTGTTAAATTTAAAATGTAATTCTAATATG
>NC_134788.1:30574284-30679284 GCF_046742065.1 Oratosquilla oratoria
AAAAAGCAAACTGGGTCAGGGACACAGTAGATAGGAAGAAATGTATTGTGGTTTATGGGCTTAAAGAAAAACAAGGATTGGCGAGGTACATGAGAGAAAAAGAAGAAAAAGAGACAGCAGTAGAAATCCTTAATGAAATTCAGGGGGAGATAGTGATTCAGGCACAGACTTAGAAGAGACTTACAGAATTGGTCGCTATACTAAGGATAGGAATCGACCTCTAAAGATAAAACTAAGGTCACAAGTGGTAGTAGAAGACATATTTGAAAAAGTAGGTAACTTGGCAAAGAGTGAAAAATACAATAAGATATGGATAAAAAGAGAAATGAGTACTGAGGAATTAGAAAAAGAAAGGGCGCTAAGAGAAGAAGCAAAGGAAAAAAACTTGAAAAGATCGGAGACAGAATGCAAAGAATTCCAGTGGAGAGTAATAGACTTGAGATTAAGACAATGGCGCTTCAAAACGAACAAAACAAGGGAAGAAGAAACCAGGGAGAAGGAAGAAAATTAAAAGTGGCCTATACCAACATTGACGGACTAATTTCGGGACTGAACGAACTCAATGATTATCTGTTAGAAGCAAAACCAGACATAATGGGAATTGTAGAGACTAAACTAAGAGGTGAAATACCATCCACTGTTATCGGACAAGGTTTATACAACTACTGGATAAAAAACAGGGACATGAAACAGGGAGGGGGAATCATGTTCTTGGCCAAGAAAGACCTAAAGGTGACAAAAATTGCAGAGGGCAAAGGTAATGCTGAATTGATCATGATAAAAGTCGAAGGCAAGAATATGAAGAGTAGAAAGTTTGTGGTGACTTATGTGCCTCCAAAAACAAGCGCTTGGAAAGAAATTGAACATAAAAAAATGCTAGATGACACAAGAAAATCACTCAATGAGATACTAATGGGTAAGGGTAATCTGGTAGTTATGGGGGACTTCAATTGCAAAGAAATTTGTTGGGACAGCATGACAGTGCAAGGAGGAGATGACTCGTGGGGCAATGTACTGCTAGATATGACCATGGAGTACACAATGACCCAATGGGTCCATGAAAACACAAGGTACAGAAATAATGAAGAGCCATCGAAACTAGATCTAATATTTACAACAGAGCCTGAAATAGTGCATAAAGTCCAGTATGAGACACCAATTGGAAAGAGTGACCATGTACTCATCGAAACTATACTAAAGGAAGAAATAGACATAGAGAGGAACGAAAAGCATAGGAAAGGAAGACTGAGGTACAACAAAACAGACTTTACAAAACTAAAGACATTCTTCCGGAATGCAAACTGGGAAATATTTTACAGGGAAGAAACAGCAGTGGAAGAGAAATGGAATATATTGATGGAAAACTACAATGAAGGGGTAAACAGGCATGTACCAAGACAAAAGCGAGAGAGAGAGTACATTAAATGTTGGTTCAACAAAAGATGCAGTGAGGCAAAAGACAGAAGGGACAAAGCTTGGAAAAAGTGGAGAAAAGACAAAAAACAAAGCAAATGGCAAATTTATGTTAACTATAGAAATGAGTATGTTAATGTGAGAAGAGAGGAGAAAAGGAACCATGAGAAGGATATTATAGACAAATGCAAAGAGCAACCCAAACTATTCTATCGGTATGTGAATGGTAAACTTAAAAACAAACAGGAATTGGTGAAACTATGCCAAGGAAACATAGAATACACAGAAGATTTAGAGATGGCCGAAGTCATGAACAATCACTTTAAATCTGTTTTCACCAGAGAGAAAATACCGAATTGTGACATAGACAAAAACAAGAAATCTCCCCTCATGAATGAGTTTACAGCATCACTAAAGGAAATATCAGAACATTTATCAAGGCTGGATGTCAGAAAATCACATGGCCCGGACGGTATTGCAAATTGGATTCTAAAGGAGTGCAAAGAAGAACTAACAGACAAAATACACATCTTAATAAACAGCTCACTCAAAGAAGGAAAGATACCCGAGGACTGGAAAAACGCTAACATTGTACCAATACACAAAGGAGGAAACAAAGAAGAACCCACCAACTATAGGCCAGTATCACTAACAAGCACCATTGCCAAAATTTGTGAGAAAATAATCAAGAATAGATGGGTAAAACATCTGGAAGACAATGACATATTAAACCCAAGACAATTCGGATTCAGACAAGGAAGATCATGCTCCACAAACTTAATATGCTTTTACTCAAGACTAATAGACATAGTGCAAGAAAGAAATGGATGGGCTGATTGTGCATTCCTAGACTTGCAAAAAGCCTTTGACAAAGTACCACACAGAAAACTACTAAAAAAACTGGAACACATAGGAGGAATACAGGGAAACCTACTAAAATGGATAGAGGACTTTCTGACTGGTAGAAAGATGAGAGTAGTGCTCAGAGAAAAATATTCAGACTGGAAAGAGGTGATCAGTGGAGTACCGCAAGGATCTGTGCTGGCACCAATAATGTTTGCTATCTATATGAATGACATGGATGAGGACGTGAACTGCTACATGAGCTTCTTTGCCGATGACGCCAAACTGCTAAGGAAAATAGAAACTGATGAGGACTGTGAAGCACTGCAAGAAGACCTAAATAGGGTATGGAACTGGAGTCAGAAATGGGAAGTGGACTTTAATACTAAGAAGTGTAGCATAATGGAGTTTGGAAAAAGCAAAAACAGAATATCAGGAAAATATACAATTGGAACCAAAGAAGTAAAGAAAGTAGGATCCGAAAAAGATTTGGGAGTAATTATCACGAACGACCTGTCCTATGATATACAGATTAACAAAATTGTCGGGGAGACTTACAATTTGCTAAGATCAATAAAAGTGGCGTTTACATACTTGGACGAAGACATGATGAAAAAAATATTGGTTACATTGATAAGGCCTAGATTAGAGTATGCAGTGACATTGTGGTCCCCCAGTACCAAAAAGAATATAAAGAAAATAGAAAGAATCCAAAGAGCAGCTACAAAAATGGCACCTGCACTTGCAAACCTATCATACGAAGAGAGATTGGCTAAACTGGAGTTACCGACACTGGAGCAAAGAAGAGAGAGAGGTGACCTATTGACCATCTACAGAATCATGAAAGGCACAGAGGTACTCGATAGTGAGAACTTACTTAACTGGGACAAAAGAAACACAAGAGGACATGGAAAGAAAATAAAAAAACATAGCTATAGAAGAGAACTGAAGAAAAACAGTTTTCCTCATAGAGTTTTGGACACTTGGAACAAACTGGACAATGAAATAGTATGCGCAAAAACCATTCATGAGTTTAAAAACAAACTAGACACTGCAAGATACAAAGGCGGGACAACACGAGCATAGCTCCCCTTCCCGCAAAATACAACTAGGTAAATACAACTAGGTAAATATATACAAATATAATATATATATATACGCACATATATACATATACATATATATATATATATATATATATATATATATATATATACACAAATATATATATATACAAATGCAATAGTGAGGCATGTGGATCCCACACCTACATTGGTATGACAACAACACAACACGATGCCTAAGAGCCCACCTAGCCAACGGATCAATCAAGTCACACTTTACCTCTTGCCACAACAAAACATTAACAAAAAAAGGCCTACACAACAATACAACTATTATGGACAGGGAATCGGATCCTCAATGGCTACTGTTCCTGGATGCCATATACATACAAAATAACCATCCATCATCAACATCCAGGTCGAAGACCTGCGCGTCTTACCATCCATGAAGAAAATGAACACAGACAGAACCACTACTAGCACTGGGAAAGGTGTCCCAGACCTCCAGTAACCCAGATTCCCTATTGGCCCAAGGAAGCCAATCAGAAGAGACCCCTTCCTGCAGAAAACCCTATGATCCCAGATCCAAGTATAAATAACACATCCACAGACCCTGCACATCAGATCACCCAGAAGATGGAACCAGGAAGTTTAGAAATGTCAGCAACAATAGAACTATTAAGATACATCAAATCTGAAGATAAAAAGATTGTGCGTTGTATTGAACCTACACGCAATGAAATAATCAACAGTGAATCCTCTTTAGCCTTCAACCTCTTATGTCTACAGTACAAGAGAACATATACATACACATATATACATATGCATACATGTACATATACATACATACATATATTCATATATATATAATATATATATATACATATATATATACATAAATAGTCAAACCCCAGTTCTCAAATGTCTCTGAACTTAACAAATTGGTTTTCAAACAAAAAATTTGAGCTGGAAATACCTGTCTTCAAACAAAATTTTGGTTCTCAAATGAGGCTAACACATGGCTGCTGACGAAACATAACAGTTCTCTATTGACTGCTGAGCTGAATAGTTGTGCTGTGCTTTCATTATCAATTTTATTGCATGCAGCAAAAAGTGATACTGTTCAAGGAAAAAGAAAAAAAGTTGTGATGCATGAGGTGGAATGGGTGGGGGATAGGGGGTGAGGGAATATGTATGAGAAATAATTTAACGCAGCCTAAAGGGATTTCTCCCCATCTCCTTTTCTGAAATTCATCGTCAGATCAGTGAAGTGTATGGAGGAAACATTATGAGTGATGGGATGGTGTGGAAATGGGTGAGAGCTTTTAAAGATGACCATACAAATGTAAACCAAACCATCAGTAATGAGTGAAGGTCATCCATTTTGTTCCTCATCATGCACATTTGTACAGCCACTCCACAGAGTGATCGACAATTGGTACAAACAAACATGCCCCTCTACAGTAGAACACAAAGGGACCACAATTAAGGTGTTCTACAAAGCTTACATATCTACCAAGTACAAGGAGGATGAGATTATAAAAAAAACATAATCTATAGAAATGTGGTCCCCAAAAATGAAAGTGACAAATTGTCCTTCACAATCTTTTACATATGTAGAAAGACCTCTTCTCTACTTTTAAGGAACAACCCTGCACCAGAACCTCAGGACTTGCAACATGGAGGACCTAAGCAACACCACTGGACAAAGCATTGACCTCAATTGCAGTCCCTTCATGTTCTACTGTAGTGGGGCGTGTTTGTTTGTACCAATTGTCGATCACTCTGCGCAGATTGGTTTGAACCTCGTGATCGACCACCACATTATCCAGAAGAATTACCGTGTACTTGCAACATGGAGGACCTAAGCAACACCATTGGACCCCTGCATCAACACCACCTCTATAGGGAGACCATGGTAAAAAACACCGAAGTTGTGGCAAAAGAAGAGGACCCACAGTGCTTGGCCATCGTGGAAGCCATCTGGATAAAGGAGCTGGAACCTGCCATTAATAGGAAAGTAAATGACTTCGCCCTCCTCCCTGGCATGAAACCTGTTTGGAGGAGCCGGATGGAAAACCCCAAGAAATTGAAGTCTCTTCCACAGAGACTTCCCACTCCCCGCCAAAGGGGAGAACGTCCTGCTATATGTCGTTCTCAAAGACTGAGAAGCAGATTGGTGCTGAAACTGGGAGTGACCTCTCCAAGTACAGTTTCTGCTAAACTGTGATCTCTCCTAGTGTTCTGTGGTCATATTTGTGACCTCCCCCAGTTACAACATGGTGACTTCTACCCATGCTTTTCATTTCATTTAAAATGTGCTCCCTTTTCCTTTTTTCTTCACTTCAACTCAGGATACAGCAATATCTGTGAAACGTCTTGAAAATTAATTTGTTCTGCTTGTGTTTTGTTTTTTGTTGTATTTTTTGTACTCATTTCTTGTACTTTGTTTACTGTTTTTTGTGTTCATTGTAACTTTTGTGTTTCCTACGAGTTTTGGAAATCTGATTTACTCCCTTTCCCCCTACCAGAAATCTACTTTTCGCAAGCTTGAGAGCTCATGGAAAAAGTTAATCAATAATTCTTTTGCTGTTGTTTTTAACATATTATATATATATATATACAGTATATATATATACAACCTGTGTAGGAGAATGGTTGTGTATGGATAATGCTGAGGTGCATGGAAGGAAATGGGGGGAGAAGGAGTGTTTGAATGATGTTTTTGACACAGCCTAGGGGGCAAGATGCAGGGATAACCCGTCATCTAGGAGGAGCCAAGAAAAGAGAGAGGGAAAGGTGGTGAATGGATTTTTTATGTCACTAACTCCCTTGTAGGGAAAAGGCCATTGGTTGTGTGTGTATATATATATGTATATACATACATATACCAAAGGCTTCCCCTTACAAGATAGGTAGCCAAAAAACAAAGGCATACTCCCATATTAGCTTTTTTATGCTATCTTATTTTGGTTAGGCAAAAGCCGCCCGCACCCAACATCATTTCATTTTTGCTGTACACAGGAAGTGAGGGCCTGATGGGGTGGCAACAGCAGTATTGCTAACAGCTGCTTGAGTACATTAGACATTAGTAAAGCTTTTGATGCTATCCCCCACCACAACCTAACAAATAAAATATATAACACAGACATGCACAATAACACCAAAAGATGGCTGGCCAATTATCTGGCAGGTAGGAATGCTTATGTGTCATATAATGGCCAATCATCGCACATCAGAAACATTAAGAACGGAGTACCACAGGGCTCAGTTCTATCCCCCACAGTATTCAATCTATACATGCATGACTTACCCACGCCAGACACCTCAGAAATACAAATCTCTTCCTATGCAGATGACATAACAATCACATGCACACATCGTAACACAGACAAAGCTGCAGAAATAATCCAGCCATACCTTGACACACTCAACACATGGTTCATCACAAACAGACTCAAAATAGCTCCAACCAAATCTACAGCAACACTTCTCACAAACTGGACAAAAGAACACAAATACATACCTCATCTCTACATCAACAACACTCTAATACCACACACAAATACACCGAAATTTCTTGGTGTAACATATGATACATCCATGTCTTTCAAACAACACATCACAAACATAAAAAACAAATGCACACCCAGACTTAATGCACTTAAGTCAATCACTGGAACAACATTTGGACAACACAAAGAAACTAATATAACAATATACAAACAATGCATACGCTAAGTCTTGAATTATGCGAGTCCTGCATGGGCTCCTAATCTCAGTGAGACACACCACAACACCCTTCAAATCATTTAAAACAAAGCCCTAAAAACAATTACAGGCTGCACGAATACAACACCTACAGACCATTTACACCATGAAACAAAAGTCCTCAAAGTCAAGGACCACCTCGACATGAGAGGCACACAAACACTTGCCGCAGCCACAACAAACACATTACACCTGCTACACTACATAGCCAAACACCCACACATACCAAGAAACATTAAAACAACACCCAAAGACCTTTATCACGCGCAGATACTCTCTTCTCTTCCTCCACAACCACAAAAAAACAGCCTCTGGAAACATATTCATAATCATATCACTCACCGCTCCATTAACACACTGAAAGACAACACACTGCTGCATGCCAGACCCCCTGATATCCACCCTTCTGAATCCTCTCTCCCACGAAAGGACAGAGTCCACTTGGCCAGACTGTGGTGCGGTCACCACCCAGCACTTCTAAGCTACCAGAAGAGGCTGGATGACCGTGTTGTGAACAGCTGCCCAGGATGTAACACTTCACCCCATACCATACAACACATAATGGAAGACTGCATTATACACAATCATGCACGCAAACAACACAACATACACTCTATAAGGGATTTGTGGGAAAACCCAGTTTCGGATATGGCATTCCTTGGGGAGACGGGACTGCTCGGACAGACAGTCTAGGGAACAACAACAACAACAACAGCTGCTTGAAGCCAATTTTGCTAGCTGCAGTTTTGAGTGTGTGCTGAGTAGACAAAGAAACAGTGACTTTACAACTTAAAAGTTCTGTATGTATTATAGAATAAGTTTTCTTACCATGTAGCAAAGAGAAAGGCATTTTTGAGAGTTTTAGGCAAAAGTTCATCGTTTGACACAAAAAGCTTTTAAATCTGAAGTCAATTCCCTAATCCCCACATAATCCACTCCCATTCACCCCCTCTCATCTTGGTTTCTCCTTGATGACAGGTCATTCATGTATTTTGCCCACTGCCCTGGGTCAGAAGCAGTGTTGTAAGACACAGCACATCCACAGCAAAGCTCTTCATTTCATCAGTAACCCCTCCTCTCTATTCCCTCATGCAGAAAAAGAAATGACGGGAAGAAATCCCTTCAGGCTTTGTCAAATTATTTCTCACACATATTCCCCCACCCACTTCATGCATCACAGCATCATCCATACACAACCACTCTCCATTCACCCCTATCTTCTGTCTTTTCCCTTCCTTCCTCAAAGACATTACCCTCTTTCCCAAAGCCCATATTACCCCCATCCATCCATCTCATCCTTGGTTGCCTCCTCATGCTTACTCCTTTCACCTCTGCCTTCCACACCTCTTTTACTAATCTTTCTTCACTCATTCTTTCCATGTGTCAAAACCATCCCAATACTCTTTCATCAACCCTATCTCCCAACTCCCTGTCCACCCTTATTCTCCTCCCCACTTCCTTGTTTCTCACTCTATCCAGCCTGGTAACCCCTATCCCACTTCTCAGGCATCTCATCTCAAACACATTCAAACTCCTCTCTTCCTCTCTTATGTTCCATGTTTCTGCCCCATACAGTGCTGTCAGCATAATCTCTCTTTCATACAATCTCCTCTTAGCATCCATACCCAAATGTCTATTTTTCATTACACTTTTTAATCCCCCAAGGGATTTACTTTCTTCTCTCAATCTACATTCTACCTCCTCCTACACTCCTCCCTTTCCCGCCACATTAGCACCCAAGTATCTAAAACTACTTCCTCCAGTCTTTCTTCCTTAATACTCACTTCCAGTCTGTTGCCACTTTTTCCCTTTGTACATCTCATCACCTCACTTTTACCCACATTCATCTTCAACTTCCTTCTTTCACACACCTTCCCAAACTCCCTCACCAACTTCCTTAATCCCTCCTCTGATCCTGCAAAAAGCGCAGTGTCTTCAGCAAACAACAACAGGCTTATCTCCAATTTTCTTAGACCATCTCCAATCCCAAGCCCATTATCCTTCCATTTACCTCTCATACCACCCCATCCACGTATAAATTGAACAGCCTAGGCAACATAACACATCCCTGGCAAAGTCCCACCTTTACATCAAATCACTCTTTCCATTTCTATTTCTGACACAGGCTCTACTACTCTAGTGAAAACTCTTGACTACTCTTAACAGCTTTCCTCCTATTCCATATATCTGTAATTCCTCCCACAATGCCTTCCTGTCTACCCTGTCATAAGCCTTTTCCAAATCCATAAAGGCCCAAAAAACATCTTTATCTTTTCCTAAAGCTTTCTCACATATCTGTCTTACCACAAAAATCTAATCCACACAACCCCTACCTGTCCTAAACCCACACTGTCCCTCACCAATTACTCCCTCTGCTCCTTTCCTAATCCCCTCAATCAAAACCCTCCCATAACCCTTCCCAACTGCACTCAAGCTTATCCCTCTGTAACTACTACATTTACACTTGTCCCCTTTTCCCTTGTAAAGTGGAACTATACAGGCACTCCTCCAGTCCTCCACCACTCTACCCTCTCTTAAAAAAACATTAAAGAATCTCACTAGCCAGTCCACCATCACTGTGCCTCCTTTTTTTTTGACATTCTGCATGACACCCATCCAACCCAGTTGCCTTACTTGCTTTCATCATCTTAACAACTGCCTTCACTTGATCTTTCCTTAATTCTCCTCTATTTTCCTCACTCATCACTGTCACTTTCTTAGCACTACCCACTGCAACTACCTTTCCCTCTCTATCCTCCTTCATATTGAGCAACTCCCTAAAATACTCTGCCCATCTTCCTCTTATTGCCATCTCTTCCATTATCATCTATCCATCTGAACCTTTCACTTTTTCTTCTCTACTTGATTTGCCTCCTCTTCCTCTCTTAATTTCTTTCCAAAACATCTTTTTATTTTAAAAAATTTCAGGCATATTCTCACCCCATTTCACATCTGCTCTCCTCTTTGCCTCCTTTATCTTATGCTTTACTTCTCTTTTCTTTGTACCTCTCATATGATTCTTTCATCCTTTTTGTAACCTTTCTGTGAATGATATTTTCTTCTCTTCTACAACCTTCTTTGCTTCCTCATCCCACGACTCACTACCCTTCCTTCTATTTCCTCCCATCCTCCTTGTTCCACACACCATCTTGTGACTCCCTCCATGAACCATCCCCATTCCTCCTCCACTCCTAGCTCTACTCTATCCTTCACTTCCTCCCACTCCTCTCTCAGCTTCTTCTTGTACCCTTTTTCTTTCTCATCTAAGGAGTTCACTCTAAGCACCTACCTAATTTATGTCCTTTTCCTCTTTCTCCATCTACCTTCCACTCTAAACTTCCCTTCAAGGATGATCTGATATTCCCCCACTCTCTCACCTTAGAACATATACATCCTTAACTCTTCCTACTATTTTCCTGATTACCACTATATAGTCCATTAATGCCCTATCTACCACTCTTCCATCCACCACCCTCTCCCATGTGTACTTACACTTGACTTTCATCCTAAACACTGTATTTGCTATCATCAAGTCTCTAGACACATCATCAACTCTCCAATATAATTTTTCCTGGAACTCCACACTCCCCAACCATTCCATCTATTGGCTCCTTTCCTACCCTAGCAGTAAGGTCTCCCAATACCCCTACATTGACATTTCTCCCTAAACCTTCTATGCACTCATTTCTATCTATCCAAAATCCTCCCTTTCCTCTACACTCTTCTCACTACCAGGTCCATATGCATTTACAAAAACCCACATCTCCTTTCCCAGTTTCACCTTCATCCACATTAACCTTGAAGAAACCTCCTTCCACTCCACAACATGCTTACCTATCTCTTGACTTACTAGTATAGCCACCCCCTTCTTTCCCTCATCCTCTCTTCGCTCCTGAGATCCTCTCATCTACACTCCCAAACTCAAACTCCTCCCTTTCAACTTTGTTTCACTCAATGCCAACACATCCTTCTTTCTTCTTGCATACTACCTATCTCTTCCCTTTTACTCTTATCTGTATCACATCCATGCACATTAAAAGACCCAAACCTTTGGGTTCTGGTTGGAAAACTCCATCCAGCCCCTCTTATGCCTTTGCATTTTTTAGGAATGTCCCCTTTGGGGCTACAGGAAGAAGAATGCCTAGTCCTATCCCTGTCCCATTTTTGTCACCTTTTGTGACCCAAATGGACATTCTTTGTGGCAGTATTCTTTTCCCCTACCACTGGGTTCGGCACAATGAGAAAATGAATATTCAGAGATGTAGTACAGGACAGTAACAAGAGTGGGGGACAGCATAATGGAGGGACAGTATGTGTATATATATATATATATATATATATATATATATATATATATATATATATATATATACACACATATATATGTTTACACAGTAAACCCTTCATATAATGGATGATATAGGTGCAAGTCTGTCATTATATCCGAAGATCCATTATATCTGATGGAAATACCGGACAGATCCGTTATATCCTGAAGTTTGTCAGGTATTAGAAATTAGTAGGATTAGAAATTACAGCAAACCCTCGATATAACAGACAATACTAGGACAGGGGTATGTCGTTATATCCAAAGATCCAATATAACTGAGGATCCTTTGCTATAATGAATAAAGTCCATTATACCAAGGATTTGTCCAGTCAGATTTTTATGTCCGTTATATCCGATATCCGGTATATTGAGGGTTTACTGTATATATATATATATATGTCATATTCTGTTGAATAGACTGAAAAGTTCTTTACTTATCAAGGTCTTCTTGGCTTTCTCTAAAGACCTTAAAACTTTATCTCTAAGGAGTTTTGGAAGTGTATGGAGGAGACCTCCATAATTGTCAATGTTTCATGCACTCATTGCACATTATCAAGACTATTATGGATTGACGATTTGTGTGTGCTTTATATGTGAGGGGCATGTGTGAGGTCACTGGGGGAGGATATTCTGTGTGATCTAATGTCCACTGGCACTCCATGTGGTAACCTGGTGCATCTGTGAATAATCTCAATGTACTTTTTTCTCCTATGTTCTGTTGGTTACTGTTGGGATGTTCTCATATTATGAGTGCTTTTGCAATAAATAAATTCCTTTTACAGGTAAACGTCGACTTACGATGGCATTAGGTTTCGATAGAGCCATCGTAAGACGATCTCATCGTAAGTCGATCCCCACTCTGTTCCGTGGTCACTGTACCTAGCCTACCTGTATATTAACCACCAGAGATACTGAATATGGCCTATTAAACATGTACAGTAGTTTATTTAATTATTTTTATCCTTTTTACCATATTCAAACACTATAATATGTATTTTCAGTACGGAACTTAAATCTCGCGGGCAGCAGCCAATGCCAGCCGTACGACGTGACGTAATAATACTCGCATTATAAAATATAGTCACCGCTTATATCGATCGTTCTCTCTTTCACCCGCGAATTTTGAAAACCACAGAGAATGAATCATTTGAGAGAATGTAAAAACACAGGGGCGACTACAATAAATATAATCAAGACGCCGATATGGCAGCGTCGCGAATCCACTTGCTCCTCATGACGCCTACGTGTGCGGCACCGTATGGAAGGGGTTAAATTATCATATCGTCGTCGTCGTCGTCGTCATCGTAAAGTCGAACAATCGTAAGTCGCGGCCATCGTAAGTCGACGTTTACCTGTATTTTGTTGGTGATGTGTAATAATTGCAGAATCCACTATCTTTTGTCGAGTCATCTTTTTTGTGTACTGATTTTAACCCCTTCACTCCGGGCCACATCGCACGTCTGGCAGCATTAGCTGCCCGACGTGCGATGTTGCGTCATAATAATCGCATTATAAAAAAATAAAGTCAGTGCTCAATCGTTCGTTCTCTTTCACCCATGTATTTTGATAACCATAGAAAATTGATGAAGCCAGTTTAGAGAGTATGGAAATTACGTAGGTACGACAATAAATATAATCAAGATGCCGATGTCGGCATCATCGAGTACCTCATGCCGCCTACATAGGCATCACCGTATGGAAGTGGTCAAATATTGTTTGATGGACCCATTTTGGAGATACATTGTAAGTCTTCTTGAAAGAGTTTGAGTTCTTGCTCCAATGTATTTTACATTATCTAGGAGCTCACAGTCTCCTTGTTTGCACTTGAACTCGTAAATTACATTGGAGTGCTGTAAGGGTTGTGGTTTAGGTGCTGTGTTGTTGTGCATAAAGAGGTTTCTTGTTTTTCTAGTAGATTATTAGTTTGCTGCTATTTTCTGGATTAGTGCATGTTACATTTTTTATATTCACAGACACCAGGTTACCACACATGAGTGCCAACAGACATTGGATCACACATAATGTTCTCCCCCAGTGACTTCACACATACCTCTCACATATATAAAGCACACACAAATCGTCAATCCATAATAGTCTTGATAATGTGCGATGAGTGCATGAAACATTGACAATTATGGAGGTCTTTTCCATACACTTCCAAAACTCCTTAGAGATAAAGTTTTAAGGTCTTTAGAGAAAGCTGAGAAGAGCTTGATCAGTAAAGAACTTTCCGGTCTATTCAACAGAATAGGCCTTCAAGAAAAGCTGCTATCTAATTACTGACATACATATATATATATATGATATATATATATAAATATATGATTAAACTTTGCAGCGCTTAACAACAGTGAACAGCAACTCAATATAGCCATCTGAAATGGAGTCCCTCTTCAAAGATGAGGGTGAGAGTAACGTGGCCTTCGCCGCAAACACACCCAAAGACCATCACAGTTTGTGGGAACTTAGTCTTCATGAAGTGCAGGACTTCATGCAGACTGTAGGTTAGCCACCTGTTGTTCTGCACATTGTGCAACCAGTTCTGGCACAAGTTCTTCTCATCTGAGAACCAGAGTATTCTCAGCTGAACTGGGTGTTTGACCTTGTTGAGGAGTTTCTTGGCTTTCATAAGGCAGATCTCTTGGGCCTTGGCGGTAGGTAATTGGCCCTTGCACCTCTTGTACGAGGAATAGCGAAGATCCTTGTTCAGCACTTTCTTCACAGTCGCCACTCTGACACCCATCTCTCTCACCAAGGTCCCCATTGCCACGCCTGGATCTTGCCACACCTTTTATTTGCAGCTTCCCAACAAATTTCATTGTGCAGACAGTCAAAATGCCTGCTATGACCCTTCCTGCTAGCCATTGCTTCCACATCTCCGTTACAATTCTCCTGCTCACATCTCATGTCCTTCACAGTATTCAAGGAGCACTGAGCTGCAACTAAGATTTCCAAATTTGTTAATCTGGGGCGAATCATCATGATGCAGGTCACTTTCTTCCAATATTCTGGTGCTTCCCAGTCGTCCACACTCTCTTGCTCTTACACCCACCTATAGTACACACAATTAGCGATCCATTGCACTTTACTGCCTATTAACCCCTTCCATATGGTGATGCCTACGTAGGCGTCATGAGGAGCAAGTGGGTACGCGAGGATGCCGATGTCGGCATCTTGATTATATTTATTGTAGTTGTACCTGCGTGACCCCCATACTCTGTAAACTGGCTTCATCATATTTTCTATGGTTATCAAAATTCACGGGTGAAAGAGAGAACGATAGAGCGGTGACTATTTTTTATAATGTGAGTATTATGACACAACATTGTACGTCTGGCAGCTAATGCTGCCCGCGAGATTTTGGCCCAGAGTGAAGTGGTTAAATCCTTCAAATAATTCTGAAATGACAGATCAAATAATTATCAAATTTATCCCAAACACCCTGAATATATATATATATATATTTTAACAACTGCAATGCACTTTAATTCTAAGTTATCAAAGGCCAGCATGCTGAAATTGAAATATGGCCTTTGATAGCTTAGAATTAAAGTGCATTGCGGTTGATAACATGTATCTCTAATCACTGGGACCCATTCAGTGTTGTACATATATATATAAATTGGGTTGTCGCATAAGTTTGTTCGTTTTCCTTAATTGTGTATACAACATTTTGTATGTCCCTTTGGTGAAAACAGAATTATTCTGTTACACGTTTATTCCTTTTTATGTGCTTCTTTCACTTTTTATTCACTTTATCATTTCTTTTTTATATATTTCAGATGGAATGTCATAGTTGAAAAAAATTAATTTCCAACACCTACATCTCTTTCAACTTAATCGACATGAAAATGCATTTGAGGCAGTCAGGAGGATTTTTGCAAGGTGTATGGAGAAGAAGGGATGACTGAGAGAACTGCATAAAAATTGTTTAAGAAGTTTCACAGTGGCAACTTCAATCTGGAAGATGCACCTCGTTCTGGAAAACCATCAGCTTTTGATGAAGACACCACCAGGTGGTTGACGATGATCCTTGTTAATCCACAAGAGAGCTCGAGCAAGCAATAGGATATGATCATGCAACTGTTGCTTGGCATCTACAGAAGATGGGCAAAGTACAGAAACTTGGTGCATGGGTTCCTCGTACCCTTAAAGACAGCCACAAAAATCAGAGAGAATCAATTTCGGCATCGTTGTTGTCCAGACATCAAGTGGCAACGGAACAACATCGTTCATTCCTATCCTGGGTAATAACTGGAAACAAAAAAAAAGGTGCCTGTATGTTAACAAAAAGTAGAAAAAGGCCTTGGTCAGTCCCACCAAGCAACCAAAACCTCATGTCAAAACTGAACTGAAGTTCATCAAACCAAAGTGTTGCTTTCAGTTTGGTGGGATCAATCTGGAGTTGTTCATCATGAATTGCTACCAAAAAATGTGACAATTAATACAGAGTTGTACTCCCAGCAACTTCAATGTGTCAAGAGAGCAATTGTGGGAGAAAGACCAAATCTAAATAACCTGGTTTTGTTGCTACATGACAATGCTCGGCCGCATGTGGCCACCGAAGAGCTAGGATGGGAAGTCTTACTCCATCCGCCCTATTCTCCGGATTTGGCACCAACTGATTTTCATCTTTTTCGGTCATTGTCAAATCACCTATCAGGTCATATCTTTGAGAATGATGCAGCCATCTTAACTTTCATTTATGAGTTCTTTGCCCAAAACCCAAAATCATTTTACCAAGATGATATTTGAAAATTGCTGGAAAGCTAGAGTAAAGTTATTGAGCATGGTGGAGACTATATTGTTGATTTTTTTGTGTGTGTTTTTATTTAATAAACAACAGATATTTCTATTTGCCTTTTTCAGGAGGTGCTAAGATGAGAGGGAGGGTGGAGGGGTGTGGAGTGTATTCAGGGATGGAATGGGTGGGAATGATTTTATGCCTTTTCCTTTTTGGCTACCTCCCTTGTAAGGGGGAAAAAGCCTTGGTATATGTATGTATGCCTTTTTCAGTAAATGTCATGTAAATAATGCAGAGAAATTGAATAGAAAATAGAATTAGAAATTGTAGAGGGGAAATATATAAAATCGAATGAACTTATACGACAACCTAATATATATATATATATATGTGTGTGTGTGTGTGTGTGTGTATTTACCTAGTTGTATTTCACATGAAGAAAGCTAAGCTCATAGTGACCTGCTTTTGTATCTTTCAGCATCCAGTTTGATCTTAAATTCTTGTATAGTTCTTGCACTCATTGTTTCTTCATTCAGTTTGTTGCAGATATCTATCACTCTGTGTGGGAAGCTACTCTTTTTCAGATCTCTTCTGTAACTATCCTTTTTAAGTTTCTTTTCGTGTCCTCTTGTTTTTCTCCTATCCCACTTTAGTAAGTTATCTCTATCAAGGACTTCCATCCCTTTCATAATTCTGTAGATGGTTAGCAGGTCTCTTCTTTCTCTTCTTTGTTCCAGAGTTGGTAGTTTAAGTTTGTCATATTTTTGTTTGTATGTCAATTTGGAGTGTGTTTGTGCCATCTTTGTCATTGCTCTTTGAATTCTTTCTACTTTATGTTCTTTTTAGTACTAGGTGCCCCCATAGTGTTGCAGCGTACTCCAATTTTGGTCATATCAATGTAACTACTATATTCTTTACCATTTCTTCATCCATGTAGTCAAAGGCCACTTTCATTGATCAAGTTTCTCCGAGTAATTTGTTGATATGTTTGTCTGGTGCCATGTCATTGGTGATAGTTACTCCTAGGTCCCTTTCTGAGTTGACATTTTTAACTTCCTATGTACCAATTTTATATTGTCCTGATATTCTAATTTTGTTTTTTTCCAAATTCCATTATACCACATTTCTTGATGTTGAAATTCACTTCACACTTCTGACTCCATTTCCAGACTTTGCCCAGGTCTTCTTGTAGTGATTTGCAATCTTCCTCTGTATTTACTCTCTTTAGTAGTTTTGCATCATCTGCAAAGAAGTTCATATAACATTCCACACCTTCATCCATGTCATTTATATATATGGCAAACATTATATATGTGTGTGTATATACTGTATACATATACATAGATATACACACACACACACCTCACCATACAATGCCAATAAAACTGTATGGTGAGGTTGTTTAATGTTTGTCTTAAAGAAGGAAAAATGGGACAAGTGTGAGTATAGTAGTTTCAGAGGGATCAGCTTGTTGAGTGTAGTTGGGAAGGCTTATGGGAGGGCCATGATTGAGAAGATTAGGAGAGGAACAGAGGGAGTAATTGGTGAGGAACACTGTGGGTTTAGGACAGATAATGGTTTCATGGATCAGATTTTTGTGATAAGACATATATGTGAGAACGCTTTAGGAAAAGGTAGGATGTTTTTTGGGCCTTATGAATTTTGAAAAGGCTTATGACTGGGTGGACAGGAAGGCACTGTGGGAGGTATTGCAGATATATGGCAGAGGAGGAAAGCTGTTAAGAGCAATCAAGAGTTTTTACAAGATTAATAGAGCCTGTGGCAGAATTAGAAATGGAGAGTGAGTGATTTGAGGTAAAGGTGGGGCTTCACCAGGGATGTGTTATGTTGCCTTGGCTGTTCAATTTATACATGGATGGGGTGGTGCAGGAGGTAAATGGAAGGATAATGGGCTGGGGATTGGAGATAGTATAAGAAAATGGAGAAAAATGGGAGATGAGCCAGTTGTTTGTTAACAACACTGCACTTGTAGAAGGATCAGGGGAGGGATTAAGGAAGTTGGTGAGGGAGTTTGGGAAAGTGTGTGAAAGAAGGAAGTTGAAGATAAATGTGGGCAAAACTAAAGTGATGAGATGCACAAGGGGAGAGAATGGAAGCAAATTGGAAGTGAGTATTAAAGGAGATAGCTTTAGATACTTGGGATGAATGCAAAAGGGGAGGAGTGGAGGTAGAATGTAGATTGAGAGAAGGAAATAAAAGCCTTGGGGGATTAAAAAGTGTAATGAGAAATAGACATTTGGAAATGAATGCTGGGAGGAGATTGTATGAAGGAGAGATTGTGCCAACAGCACTGTATGGGGCAGAAATATGGAACATAAGAGAGGAAGAATTTAAACATGTTTGAGATGAAATGCCTGAGAAGTATGGTGGGGGTTACTAGGCTGGATTGGGTGAGAAATGAGGAGAGTGGGGGTGGAAAGGGAGTTGGAAGATAGGGTAGATGAAAGAGTATTGGGGTGGTTTGGACACATGGAAAGAACGAGCGAAGAAAGATTAGTAAAAGGAGTGTGGACAGCATAGGTGGAGGAAGTGAACATACGGGAGCGACAAGGGATGAGATGGATGGATGGTGTAAAAGGGGCATTGGGAAATAGGGGGAAGTCTGCTGAAGGGAGAAGACAGAAGATAGGGGTGAGTGGAGAATGGTTGTATATGGATGATGCTGTGATGCATGGAAGGGAGTGGGTGAGGGAGTATATGTGAATGATATTTTGATGCAGCCTGAAGGGATATCTTCAGGTCTTCTCTTTTTCTGCATGAAGGAATGGAGAGGGGGATCACTGATTAAATGAAGCAGCCTTGCTGTGGATGTGCTGTCTTGCTACATTGCTCCTGACCCAGGGCATGGGCATGATGCAGGAATGACCCATCATCCAGGAGGAGCCAAGAAAAGAGGGGTGGTGAATGAGAGTGGATAATGTGGGGATGAAATGGGTGGGAATGGAATTATGTCTTTGACTTTGGCTACCTCCCTTGTAAGGAGGAAAAAGCCATATGCATACGAGTATGTATGGGAGAATAATGAGAGTGGTGCTTAGAGACAAAAATTCAAAATGGGAAGATGTAAAATGAGGCGTCCCACAAGGCTCTGTTTTGGCTCCTTTAATGTTTGCCATATACATGATATGGATGGAGTAAATTGTTACATGAACAAATTACTCAAGAGAGTGAAAACAGAAGAAGATTGCAGATTGCTACAAGATGACCTGAATAAAGTATGGGAATGGAGCTGGAAATATGAAATGAACTTCAACATCAAGAAATGTAGCATAATGGGATTTGGAAGAGGCAAAAATAGAATTTCGGGAAAATATACGACTGGAAACAAAGTAGTCAAAAAAGTAAACTCAGAGAGGGACCTAGCTAGGAGTAATCATCTCAAGTGACTTGACACCTGACAAACATGTAAATAAGTTATTTGGAGAGACCTACAACTTGTTAAGATCAATGAAAGTGGCCTTCGACTACATGGATGAGGAGATGGTTAAGAAAATAATTATTACATTGATAAGACCGAAATTAGAATATGCTATATCAATGTGGGCACCTAGCACAAAGAAAAACACAAGAAAATTAGAAAGAATCCAAAGAGCAGCGACAAAAATGGCACCCACACTATCAAATTTGACATATGAACAAAGATTGGAGAAATTACAGTTGTCAACATTGGAGCAGAGAAGGGAAAGAGGTGATTTGTTGACCATTTTCAGAATTATGAAAGGGATGGAAGTTCTCGATAGAGATGACCTATTAAAATGGGACAAGAGGGAAACAAGAGGACACGAAAAGAAACTAAAGAAAGACAGTTACAGAAGAGACCTGAAAAAGAAGTTTCCCACACAGAGTGATCAATGCCTGGAACAAACTGAACAGTGAAACAGTGAATGCCAGAACTATACACGATTTCAAGAAAAAACTGGACATAGAGATATACGAAAATGGGCCACACTGTGCATAGCTCCTGTCCCATAAAATACTAGGTAAATATATACATATATAGACACACACACACACATATGATATATACTATATATATATATAATGTATAAACACTGGGTAACAAAATTTGGCAACATTTTTGTTTCTCTTCAATTTTTTAAGTGTTTCTATTGCAAAAAATTGTGCTGGTTCCAAGTATGTACTTGCCTTTTCTCTACTAGTCCATTTTAGTGATACAGAAATTTATACTAATATGAAGAAATGTATGGGGTATGGAAAACACTCAATTGTCGCTTACAATTTTTCTTTTTTCAGGTTCATACAAAAAATATTGACATTCTTGACCATGACTACAAGAGGATGCACAAATTCACCAGAATTGTTCTGCTGTGTGTGTGGTTTCTATGTTGGACCTAAGCTTGTATCACATAAAATTGTGGAAGGTGCAAAGTACTGGATTGCTTTGGAACGAGTTTGGGTAACCAAGAAAAACCATAGGCCCCTTATGTGATGAGGCTGAATGGTGTATGAAAAGCAATGTCATTTGCTTTGCCAAGCATTTGGTGAGAGCCAAAAAATCATTACGATAATTGCAGAAAAGCAAAGGGAAGAAAATCCCTTCCATATCCCACCATTTTATTCTCTATTGCATTTGTGGCACACCTGTTTCCAGGGCCACCAGAAAATGTAAGTAAATCTTATCGAATTGTGAACTCTATTCTTTGTACCAAAATCAATAATGAAATCTTCCAAACATCTAGCTATGTTTTCTTTTAATGTGGCTGAGTGGAATAGGACATTGTTATTTGAGGCAAAGGTCGAGGGGATGGTGGTTCGAACCCTGTCACCGGCAAAGTTGAACCTAGGGCATGGTTCATTAGATTCCGTGCTACAAAGTCCTCTGTAAGGGGCACCGTCCTAGCCTGCTGATAGGGGGGAGTGTGTGACATTAAAGCATATCACATATACAATTCATATTTATGTTCCAGTTGATAAATGCATTTTTTTCTTTCTTTTTAGGTAGAGGATATGATGGAGGTCTCATCAAGAGAGCGGGAAGGTTGTGACAATGAAGAAATGGATGAAAATTTTGAGCCAAGACTGAGTAACCGCCCATACTTTCCAAATCAATGTCAACTGGATGACCTCATCGGGACTTGGGCCTAAGTCAGGAGCCTAGCTTTTACCATCCAATTTCAATGGAATCTGCTGGGGGAGGACTATAGATCAACACTATACAGGAAGCTCCATGAGGAATTCAAAGTATACATTAATATAAAAGAGGATCTCTGTTTCTGGGAAGATATTAATGGCTTATCAACAGCTACTGGAATTGATCATAACCCTGAACAACGATGACTGTTCATAGTTCTACAAAAAGCCTAAATGCTGTTTTACTACATAATGGGAATTAGTATCCCTCCCTCCCTATAGCATACTCAGTACAGATGAAGGAAGAATATGACAACAAAAAAGGCTTCTCAAAAAGGTAAACTATCATGAGTTTAAATGGGATGTTTATGGGGATTTTAAAATGGTCAAATACTTACTTGGATTACAGGGTGAGTACATCAAGTACTCATGCTTTTTTTTACCTACAGGACAATCAAGCTGATAATGAACACTACCAGAAAGTGGAGTGGCCCCACTCGAGATGACTTGCAGCCAGGAAAACTCAGTGTTATTAGACAGACTCTTGTAGAGCCTGCCAAAGTATTACTACCCCCATTTCATATAAAGCTTAGTTTGGTCAGTTTGTTAAAGCATTAGATCATGGTAAAAAAGCATTTCAAGAAATCTATCTACTCTTTCCAAGACTATCAGAGGCCAAAGCTAAGGGTGATATATTTACTGGTCTGCAAGTAAGGAAAATGTTGAATTTATTGCAACTTGAGAATGCAATGAGCGATGTCGAAAGAGAGGCATGGTGTGCACTTCAAGGTATAATTAATGGATTCCTTGGTTACAATAACGACTCAAACTACAAGCAGCCCGTAGCAAAACCTTTGGAAAGTTATGAGAACTTAGGATGTAGAATGTCATTAAAGGTGCACTATTTTGCATTCACATTTGAAATATTTTTCATGAAAAATTGGAAGGAGTGAGTGAAGAGGATGGTGAGAGGTTCCATCAGGACTTTGGTGCAATGGAGAAAAGATACCAAGGAAGCTGGGACACTGCTATGATGGGAGACTATATATGGTCACTGGTGGGTTAAGAGCGAGCTCACAGTAAGAAATCACACTCATCAGTGCATTTCTAGCGGGCTCTTATAACCATATCACATGCTTTTATACTTGCATTTTCTCATTAGTTTAAAAAGGGAATAAAAGCACAAGATATTAGCTACTATTTATAGACAATGTGAATATGCTTTAGTGTACTATCATAGTTTAGTATAGTTTGTTTTGTATATAAAACCTCAATTATATTTTGAAATATCAATGCTATGCAATTTCCAATGGCATTTCTAAAATCAGGTGGGAAAACAACCTCAGAAACACTAAAGATGTTTAAAGAAACAAAACTAGTGTTACCCAGTGTAATATATATATATGCATACCTCACTGAAGTCATGACCAAGGCATACAGCAGTCCCATTTCCATTCATCACATATGGTATATGTGGGCTAGAGATTTTCTCTGATGCATACCTCATTGAAAGTGATAGCAAATTGTGCACTTATTATTTTCTTGAGACTATTTCCCATGTGTCTTACTATGGACTTGTTCTCCTTTGAAAGGAAGTTTATGACTTCACTATAGGTAGTCATTTTAGTTAGATACCAATTTCGGGTTCAAGACCCTTTCTTGCACCCAAAATCACAATCTATGGTATGTGTGGGCTAGAGATTTTCTCTGATGCATACCTCATTGAAAGTGATAGCAAATTGTGCACTTATTATTTTTTTGAGACTATTTCCCATGTGTCTTACTATGAACTTGTTCTCCTTTGAAAGGAAGTTTATGACTTCACTATAGGTAGACATTTTAGTTAGATAGCAATTTCGGGTACAAGACCCTTTCTTGTACTCAAAATCACAATCTATGGTATGTGTGGGCTAGAGATTTTCTCTGATACATACCTCATTGAAAGTGATAGCTAATTGTGCACTTATTATTTTCTTATGTGGATTTCCCATATGTCTTACTATGGACTTGTTCTCCTTTGAAAGGAGGCTTACGACTTCACTATAGGTAGACATTTTAGTTAGATAGCAATTTCGGGTTCAAGACCCGTTCTTGTACCCAAAATCGCGATCTAAGGTATATGTGGGCTAGAGATTTTCTCTGATGCATACTTCATTGAAAGTGATAGCTAATTGAGCTCTTATTATTTTCTTGAGAGTATTTCCCATATGTCTTAATATGGATTTGTTCTCCTTTCAAAGGAGAACAAGTCCATAGTAAGACATATGGGAAATCTCTCAAGAAAACAATAAGTGCACAATTAGCTATCACTTTCAATGAGGTATGCATCAGAGAAAATCTCTAGCCCACACATACCATAGATTGTGATTTTGGGTACAAGGGTCTTGAACCCAAAATTGCTATCTAACTAAAATGACTACCTATAGTGAAGTCATAAACTTCCTTTCAAAGGAGAACAAGTCCATAGTAAGACATATGGGAAATCCTCATAAGAAAATAAAAAGTGCACAATTAGTTATCACTTTCAATGAGGTATGCATCAGAGAAAATCTCTAGCCCACATATACCATAGATTGTGATTTTGGGTGCAGGAAAGGGTCTTGAACCCGAAATTGCTAACTAAAATGACTACCTATAGTGAAGTCATAAACTTCCTTTCAAAGGAGAACAAGTCCATAGTAAGACATATGGGAAATACTCTCAAGAAAATAATAAGTGCACAATTAGCTATCACTTTCAATGAGGTATGCATCAGAGAAAATCTCTAGCCCACACATACCATAGATTGTGATTTTGGGTACAAGGGTCTTGAACCCAAAATTGCTATCTAACTAAAATGACTACCTATAGTGAAGTCATAAACTTCCTTTCAAAGGAGAACAAGTCCATAGTAAGACATATGGGAAATCCTCATAAGAAAATAAAAAGTGCACAATTAGTTATCACTTTCAATGAGGTATGCATCAGAGAAAATCTCTAGCCCACACATACCATAGATTAAGATTTTGGGTACAAGAAAGGGTCTTGAACCCGAAATTGCTATCTAGCTATAATGACTACCTATAATGAAATCATAAACCTCCTTTCAAAGGAGAACAAGTCCATAGTAGGACATATAGAAAGTACTTTTAAGAAAATCATAAGTGCACAACTAGCCATCACTTTCAATGAGGTATGCATCAGAGAAAATCTCTAGCCCACATATACCATAGATTGTGATTTTGGGTGCAGGAAAGGGTCTTGAACCCGAAATTGCTAACTAAAATGACTACCTATAGTGAAGTCATAAACTTCCTTTCAAAGGAGAACAAGTCCATAGTAAGACATATGGGAAATACTCTCAAGAAAATAATAAGTGCACAATTTGCTATCACTTTCAATGAGGTATGCATCAGGGAAAATCTCTAGTCCACACATACCATAGATTGTGATTTTGGGTACAAGAAAGGGTCTTGAACCCAAAATTGCTATCTAACTAAAGTGACTACCTATAGTGAAGTCATAAACTTCCTTTCAAAGGAGAACAAGTCCATAGTAAGACATATGGGAAATACTCTCAAGAAAATAATAAGTGCACAATTTGCTATCACTTTCAATGAGGTATGCATCAGAGAAAATCTCTAGCCCATATATACCATATGTGATGAATGAAAATGGGACTACTGTATGCCTTGGCTAGCTACCTCCTTGACAAGAAGGAAGAATCCTTCGATATATAGCTAGTAAAAATAAATAAATCTCATGCAAAAAGATAAGATAGAAATAAATAAAAACAAGAACACTGCCTGAATTGTGCATCAGAAAACATTATAATCAATACAGCAAAGGTATCAGAACCTAAAAGTCTTGGTTATGAAAGCTGTCAATCAGAAAACATATTTCTAAGTATTTTATTTTTCATTCCACTGTCCCAGAGCAGTGGGCATGATACAGGGATGACCTGTCATCCATGAGGAGCTAAGATTCAAGGGGGGGAAAGGGTGGGAGTAGGCACATGCCTTTGATTTGGCTATCTCCCATATAAGAAGGAAAAAGCTCTTGATATATAGACAGAATTTTTTTAGGGAGAGCTGTTCCTTCTATCCATCAGGACAATATTCCACCAAAGATGTGAGTCACAGAAATGACAAGAGATTTAAGGTAATAAAACATTCGGAAAGGTAAATGTGGTCCACATTCTTCTTCTAAGTAGAAATGAATCTCCGAAATTTGCGCAATGTTGTGCGACTTGATCCACAGGGATCTCGGTGAAGTCTGGAAAGATGTTCTTGAACTCCCTAAACTAACAACTTCATAAAACACAGTCAAAATTATCTATGAGGCCAGAAAATCCAAAAACAGAATAACAGAACATAGGAAGTTGTCAACAAATACTTAAAGAGGCATTTCACCACTAGAGCAGCGACAACAACATGAAAAACAAAACTCCGTGAATGTCTTATCTGCCCAATTTTGGACTATGCTTTAGTAGCATATCACCCACACAAATCTAAAGGTATAAGAAAAAACAAAATATGAATAGAAGTAGCTATACCAAAGTATCTCTAGTTTAGGCAACAAGTCATACAATTGAATCACACCGATCTATTTTTGCTCCCACCTCCAACCTTCATTTGAATAACTAGACTTTGGTTAGAGGTCTGGCTGTCTCATCTAACATTCATTCAAGGGTTTACAATCCCTTAGCTCATCATTCAGCTTTGCTATATATGATGGAATGATTATTTGATATTTGGTGATTTGAAAAATAAATCATTGTAACCAAAGTTGTTTTTACTCAAACGGATTATCACCTATCAGAGCTGGGGAAGCCAGTGGAATACCAGTCTAATCCCTTAACCCATTAAACTCCGATGACAAGATGTCTTGTCATCGGAGTTTAATCCCTTAAGGAACAGCTAAAGCAAACCTTAACTATACCGGAAGAAAGAAAAGAACGAGGCAAAAGATTGCTGACCATCTACTGTATGAAATGCGTACACAATATGAAAAGGAATAGCAACATCGGACGTAAAAATATCAATCGGACGTATAAAATATTCAAGGGTATGCATACGAATAAATATCATCATTAGTGTGTAAAGACATAAATTAGACTGCATAAAATTGGGAAAATGGGATATTTAAAAGAAAGTTTTCCCACAAGGATACCTTAATTCATAGAATGAATGAGGAAACAGTCTAGGTAATCAGTTTAATTAAATTCAAATCAAATTTTGATCATCCATTAGAAATTAGAAAAAACAAAAGCCAAATTTGATCAATGACAAGTGATTAAACAAGTATAACTCTTCTGTAAATTACAGTTATATGTGAGTGCATGTGTGCATATGTATGTATGTGCATACATGTGTGCACATACATATTTGTAATGTGTGTAAATACAAAACCATTAAAAATGGGTACAAGAAGTTGGAAAAGAAGTATTACATATGCACATCTGATATTCCACTTATTTAACACTTGTCAAAAAATATAATGCTTCACTCAATGCATGTCCTTTTTTATCACTATTTTTTCTACATTTAGCCATAATTTCACCATATGAGCATTACACTTGAAGTACATTTAAATTATGAAATTTGATAACAGACTTTCTTCTAACCTACAGAAATGACATTTTTATCTTGACACAGCAATCATTTATCCAAAGGAAATATGCTTGAAATAATAAAATAGTAAACACAAGTACTCTGATCTTAGGAATACGATTGTTTACAATCTATCGTCGGCTGTCTACTTGATACGCTCCCTATATTTGGTGACACTGCACTTGCTAAGACGTTATCAAGTATCGTCTAAATTATTGTACATAATTCTATACCTTTGCAGCTCCTATATCTCCTCCCACAGCTACAACTTATGTCATAATAAAATCAAACCACAAAACTTGGGCTGATGATGACATATGCAAGATTAAACCGTTATATTGTATTGTTATCCTAGTATCTCCGATGTAAAGCTACGCACCCTCCCACAACCATCTTGTTCACCAACTAAACTTCAAGACATTTGAGCTCACCATAAACACTCGGCAGAGCAGCTTTACTGTACACTGACTTTACTTAAAGGTAACGTAACTTATATGCAGTATACTTACGTTGATGATTAAGAGAAATCTAGTTCATTTACAGTATCAGGAAATCTTGCATTTTGTTGATAATGGGTCGCAATTGCCCCAGCACCGTCCGACGAGAAGTCTGCTCTGAGTTAGCGGAAGTAAGACGCAAATATATACAGATCAGGTTCCGTACTTTGGAAAGTTAAATTTACTTCCTTAAGGAAGATTAAAGTGTACATTCAGAGTTTTTATTCATTGAAAAAATATGCTGGTTTACAACATAGAATGTCGATGGGCTGTACAATCGGTGGTGATTCTTCTGGATGACCATTTTTGTTTTTGAACATAAACTTTCGTATTGTAAAATTGTGGTGTCCTGCACTGTTTAAACGAGAATAAAAGTTGCCAATGTTAGACTAGTCTCCATTTAAGAACAGATTACACAGAAGCTAGCGTTGAGTTACAATAAGAATGATTAATTCCATAATATATAGTCTCCTGATGAACAAATATACGATCATTTGCTTTGGTAATTCTTTATTAGACTCTCAACAATTTATGATGAACAAAGAAAAGAATGAATTTAACAAAGAGAATGAGCTTATGATAGAAAATACCCATGGCGAGATGCAATGGAACAGTTGTTGGATAGTATCTCCATCGAATCTAAAGTATTTGCAGTTCCTTAATTACAAATGTGTATTCTGAACAGGTTTGTCTATTAATAGATAAAGACTGTTGACTTGTCTTTGTAAGTAGCTGTATATGGAATCTTACTATTGAGAACGCAACTATTTGGATAAATGTTGTATCTCACTTATGCTTTTTTTCGTTGGCAAAGTACTTTGCATACAACTGGGTCGAGGGAGCTCAAGTGACGTCGTTATGTTGATTGATTGATATTACATAATTTTGTTCGCTCGAACTGTTTAAATTCATAATATTTCATTACATAGATCGTAATGGCAATCATGGAATCTAAACCACCATTATCATAGGGGGGGAAAACGGAAATTCCCGTATTTTCCTTCTAAATTCCTTGGCTTGCTGATCGTGGCTGGGCCGTTGAAAGAGCAGCAGACAGCACAGCACTCGACGACAGAAGGGTGAGCGGGAGTGGGGGAGTTGGCTCGACTCAAGGCCATCCGTGCTTCTCTAGCTGTACTCTCGGGGTGTGGGGTAAAACCACGGAACCAAATCGATGGACGTGCTTGTGAGGTCTACTGCTGTGGTACCAGGACTGGAAACGAAGGAAGAGGGCGGCTATGCGCGTTCGTTTGCCGAGGAGGCGGTGACAAAAATTTCACAACTCACTGTTGACGGTGAAGAGGTTGGAAATGAGTAACGCCTGGATGTATAAATGTATATAAACAAGTTTCCATGCATTGTGTTTATTTATATTTTTAATTTCACGTATATTGCTGGACGTGACGTACTTACACATTACTTTTGTTTTGCGTAAATTTGCACGTGTCTTTCTTTGTCTTAATTCAATTCAAATTCTTCATAAAATTTCTTTAACACTCAAATGCTCCTGATGCATATCTCTAGCATGCATTCGAAGATTCGTCCGCAACAGATTGGCTAAGCATGAAGATGGCCCGTGTTAAGCCTATTCTGATTGGGTGGGAGTATGGAATCCAGTACTTGCTCAAAAATAAATGTATAGCGTATTTGACAAAAGGATATTGTTGCTGTAAAGATATTAATTGCAACCTTCATTTGTCCCATGGGGTTGCACTCTTTCCTAAACGACTAACCCCCCTCCCCCTCATTACAGACGCTCATGGCATGATAAGATAAAAAGCTATGCCAACATGTTTGCAGGTGATCCAAAAACAATTAGAAGAGTGAAAAACAAGGAGGATTGTGGTCTATTGCAGAAATATCTAGACAATATATTTGCATAGAAACAAGGATGGGAAATAAATTTCAGTGTATCTATGAATGCAAAGTACTGTAAATTGGCAATTACTCTGAAAAAAGAAAAAGACCATCTTCGAACTATTCCTTGAAAAGCGAATCCATTACACAAGTAAAAGGAAATGTCTGGAAATGTTGATAAAAGGCAGCCAGTCACCTAACAGACATATTAGCAGGATTGTGGAGACTACCAAATCACAGAAACCCAGATCTATCCAATATTGGAAAATGCATTGGTGGTATGGCCCCCCACACAGAGTGAAGGATATAATCCAGATCAAGCAAGACAGTTCTCAGCCAGGCAGACAAACCTTTTGATGAGAAACTAAAATCACTGGGCCCTCCAACATTGAGAGACAAAAGAGAAAGGTGATATGATTACAGTACTTAGGACTTCATTGACAAAAGACATTCTCCTTGTATAGCTTATCAGCCAGTCTTGGTGCCAGTTTAGTTGCTGCCATTTGTAGCTGTGATCTCCCTTAATCTTGCTTACAGCATATCTTTTACTTAGTGCGAAGACGATCCCTATCTACACCAATAGCCGTTTTCTGCATATAAGGGAGGTAGCCAGCAAAGGCATGCAACCTCCCGCACCCATTCCACTCCCACCAAGCACGTATTTCCCTCTCATCTTAGCTCCTCTTGGATGGAGGGTCATCTCTGTCCCCTGCAGCAAGACATACTAATGCATATATCAGTTTTGGACAGATTAGGATCTCTGAATTTTTTCATCATCTCTTCATCCCTGCAAAGAAATGAAACGTTAATGTTCTGCAGCACTATACATTTCTCCCATAATCTTGCTGATTTGGTTGTGTTTTATGAAGACTCCAAGATTTACCTCCTTTGTCTTAAATAAGTTTGCCTCCCAAGGAGTTCAATGGTAGACATTTTGAGCTATTACTTATTTGCAATACATTGTATATATATATATATATATATATATATATGTGTGTGTGTGTGTAATTTAATTTTCCACGCTTGGCACCAGGCATATATATACTGTCTAGATCTTTTTGCAAAAGATATCCTCTCCTTGTGTTTCATTCTTTTTATGATCTTTGTATTATCTGCAAATATGTTAGCATAACTTGTATGTTCCGTCATGCAACATAGACAAGAAACATTACAAGTAATAGGACTGAA
This sequence comes from Oratosquilla oratoria, assembly GCF_046742065.1. Classification (NCBI taxonomy): domain Eukaryota; kingdom Metazoa; phylum Arthropoda; class Malacostraca; order Stomatopoda; family Squillidae; genus Oratosquilla; species Oratosquilla oratoria. The sequence continues at coordinate 30,604,695 of NC_134788.1, forward strand.
CCTTGTGGGACTCCACTAGTCACTACCCTCCATCCTGACTTCTTATCCTTTACTACAGTCCTCATTTACCTGCACTTCAGAAAACCTTTCATCCATTCAAGTACTTTATCTCTTGATCCTCCAGTATGTTTCAGTTTCGACATAGGTCAACTGTGAAGTACTTTAAAGTTTTCCCTAGATCAAGGTACATGCAGTCCACTCAGACTTCTCTCTCAGCGCATCAATCACTCTCAAGTAAGAGCTTCATAGGTTAGATACACATGTCCCTCTGGATCTGAAGCCATAATGTATAAAAATGTATGTTTCATTCACAATCCTTTTACTCATATTCATTGTTGTGTTACCTTATTTCCACCTTTATGAATTGGTATCACATTACCTTTTTTCCAATCCTGTGATAGTGTTTATTCTTACAAAGAGATTGCAATAAGACTATAAACTTTGTCCTCTAGTAGGTCCCTACATTCTTTAAGTGTCCAGTTTGAGATCACATCAGGCCCTAAATTTTTCTTCACATAGAGTAATAAAAAAAACTCAATACTTCCCTCACTTCTATGTTTGTATCTTCTGAACCCAAATTATTGCTCATATCTCCCTTACAAAACTACTCATTATTCTAAAGATAGATTGGAAACTTTCATTATTTGTGTCTCACCTAGGCCTCAAATAGTTTATCAGCCACTATTAGCTTGGTGAATCCTTTAATACTGTTTATTTATGACAACCATCTTCAATTTTTGCTCATCCTCTCTGCAGATTTATGTGCAGTCAGTTCTAGCTCATTTGTATGGTTTCTTTGCTCTACCAATTCTTTGCTTTTCCATTTTTCCCAGACCACATTGCCCTTTTAGCTATCTCACACTATTGAACCAATCTTGTTTCCACTTCTTCCTTTCACCAATTCTCAGCACATGTTTTTTCACCCCCAGGCTGTAAGTGTAAAGAAAGATTTTCCCAATTCCCTTAGTTTTAGTGATATTTATGACCTCCTCTCATTGTGCTTCTTCAAATAATTTCTTCAAGTCAGAGAAGTCCATCTTTCCACCTTCTTTAAATTGAGTCTATCCTATAAGTATGATTTGTTTCTTAGCTCTATTTTTCCATCTACCAAATGAAATTCAAATGTTACATAATCACTTTTTAACAGAGGAGAAATATTTCATTGAGTCAATGACATCTGAACCTTTGGTAAGGAGCAAGTCTGACCTCGTGTGTGTGTCATTCCTCATAGTCAAGTTACCTCCTTTACCCATTGGGTCATTGTGCTCTTCATTACTGTATCTAACAAGGCATTGCCCCAGAAATCAGCCTCACCAAGAATGAAATGGATAGATGGGATAAAGAGGACATTTGATGCAAGAGGAATATCTGCTGAGCAAGATCAAGAGAATGCAAAATGGAGAGTGGTTGTGAACAGATGAGGAAATGGTGCAGCCTAAAGGGATGGTTTTCTTGCCTGCTCTGGAAATGATTTCTAGTGAATGAAGATGAGGAGGGGGAGGGGTGCCAAGTAGCAGGGGGAAAACAGCTCCAGCTGTTGGGTCCTAATGTTGAAATAGTGTGTCTCATGCACTGTTTGTACCTGATTGTATTTCAAAGATAACCAGGCTCATGGGGTCTAATCTCCTACTCTCCAACTTATCATACCTATCCTCAAATACAAATATGGCTGCAACTTGGTTTACATCCTTAATTTCCAATTACCATATTTAGATTTGAATTCATGTATTGTTCCAGGTTGGGATATATCACCTTCTGTCTTCAGTGTGGTGGGGAACTAAGATTGGAAGGGTGGGAAGTGGGTACTGGGCAGGTGTGATATGGAGGTAGGGTTAGACCTGTTCAAAAAACAACTTTTTCATATTTTCATACTGTACTTTTTACCATGCTTTTTGACCTGAAAAAATAATAAATTTTTATTCAGAGTGTATGGAAGCATTGCTGCATGGAGGCTGATTTTTTTTTTTTTTTTTTTTTCTAACCAAAAGGGCCAATTTTGAGACATTTCTAAATGTATTTTGTGGTGTAATTTTTTATCTATCCAAGATAGAATAACAAATTAGGTATCAAATATAGCAACCATTAGAATTTATGAACTTTACCTGTGAATTTTAAGAGATTGTTGAAAATGCTGGCTTTTTTGCTAAAATGGAGATATGTTTTTTGTATGGATGTTTGAATTTTAAGTGAATTTAGACCAAAACTCATACATAATCTTAAGCATTTAATTTCATATTTCATATTAACAGAAACCTGTTAATAATGTTGAATTATACTGAACAGTACAAAAGCAAGGCCAGCACAGAAACTCTACCCAAATCCAGAAAACTATCCACAAGATACTTCACAATGGCACAAAGCAAAGAGCTACAGGGATGCACAGTTGATGTCTCAGAACTTCCATCTGCAGTCCACAAGCAAGCAGCAAGTTGGCTGTCCACCAGATCTCTCACTTAAACCTTCCTGGTCAGATACCCTTTAGCTTGCATCAGTGGTTCCCAGCTTCCCACCAACAGACAAGTACTTCCTTTATTTCCAAAGTTTACAAGAAAATACAGAAACACCTATGGTTCAAGACCTCGCCTATGAAATGGTTGAAGCTATCATCCCATTCTGGCAGATGGCTAGGATCAAGACGATGACCAGACAGAACTGCATGAAGCTCTTTATGAAACTCCATGACAAACACAGAGCACTGATGAAGAACAAAGGAAGAGCAAGTGACCCTGGAGGAAAGAGGAGTGCATTTGTCATGGAATTGGACAGCCTGTTCTACATAGGAGCTCCAGATGCTGTCCAGGATATAGAGAGCAACAGACTGTTATCCAGGGAGAAGAAAGATGAAGACATCAGGTTCTACCAGGACCAGAGGACTGAGAGGAAAGGTCGCATGTTGGGTCATGACAAGATCTTTGAGACAAGATCCTAGCAATAAGTAGGCCGGACTGAGAGGCAACTGCAGAGGCAAGAACAAGGTAATCATACTTTTAGTAATCATACTTTTGAATATCACAACAAGTTGGAAGTTTTACATGCTTACCACATTGTATTATTTTGCAGTTTTACATGCTTACCACATTGTATTAATTTGCAGCTGCAGCAGAACAAGAGGTAGTTACTCACATGGATGACATTACCTGGGTTGATTCCAGTGACAGTGGCACTAACACAGAGGATACAGATTACCAGCAGCCATTTACCAGGCCAGATGGATTGCTAGGATCTTGTATTCTATGGAGATGCTGATATTTTGTGACCAGCTTGAGTATGATGAAGAGATTGTTGCAAAGCTGGAACGACTCAACACCTTCCTGGCACTGTTCTACTCACCAATGTGGATAATGTCAGCATCTGCTGTGGATGCTCCTGTGAATAATCTTCAACTCATCCAGGACATGTTGAGGTACAAGAGATCAGACCCAGAGGTTACTGAATCAGTTCTTCAGAAGATGGAAAATCACAAGTGGTACTTGACACAGGAGGCCGTGCCATTCAGCAGCAGGGGGCTGAATGACAACCAGAATCAGGACATTGCTGCTCAGCTGCATGCCACTCAGAACCCAGACAGCTTCAGAAGGGGGAAAACCTGTGTTTCAGAAGGTGACAGCCAAAACCACACTAGTATATCTCATTGGTCCAGAATCCCATCTTCTGTTAGACATCCTCAGCATTGGACCTGACTGGCTCCTGGGTGAAGTTGAGTCAAAGCCAGAGACGGAGGACTGCAAGAAAGCCATGGAATATGTTAGAAACCTCAGAGTAGTGAATGACATCACTGAGCTTGGAGTTAAGATGATGAGTGATTTTGCAGATGTCATCTCCACGATCCTAAGGAGAGGGAATATCTCGTCCATGCTGTGGAATACAACAGATGGTGCTTTGAAAGCTTTAAGAAGCAAACACTTAACAAATGACTGTGTAACATCATTTTGATACATATAATCATGATTATTTTGGTAGTTTCAATTGATGGTTTGACTTGTTGCGAAATTACTTTCCGCTTTTTATGATATATGTCAAATGTATGGAAATTTGTTATTTTTCTGCAAATTTCATAAAAAACATACCATTTTTGGACAGTGTTAATCGGATTGTACATGTTCAAAAGAGCATAAAAAATTCTTTAATCTGATAACTATTTTGTTGCTCTATCTTGCTCCATGCTAAAACCATGTCTCCAGGTTAGTAGGAAAAAGTCCAAATATTCAACAAGTTCGTATCTATTAAAAATCACTGGGAAATTTAATCAATTCTTTTGATATATGTAGAGTAGGTTCTGCTCATTCATTTGGTACCTAACTTGTAGCTCTATCCTGGATAGATGAAAAATTATACCACAAAATATGCTTAGAAATCCCTTTTGATAAGATAGCAAAAATGATTCAGCCTCCATGTGGCAATGCTTCCATACATCCTAGGTAAAAATGGATGTGATTTTTTACTTTTCCTGGTCAAAAAGCATGGGAAAAAGTACAATAAAATGTAATAATATGAAAAGTTGTTTTTTGAACATATCTGATGTAGGGTGGGTATATACTTTGACTCGCTCTTATTTGGAGTAAAGGATTTTTTGGTATGTATGTGTGTGTGTTTACCTAATTGTAATATACAGGGAGGAACACTTGTTGGGTCCCATCTCATACTCTCCAATTTTATCATGCTTAGCCTCAAGTTCATGTACAGTTCCAACTTACTATATATCTTTGATTTCCAATTATCATATTTAGATTTTAATTCATGTATTATTTGAGCTAGAGTTATATCACCATCCTTCTTAGCTATTCCAAGTACTTATGCATCTATATGGAAAAAATATTCCTTCACATCTTTTAGACTTGCATTCTTTCTTAATTTATTCCAATGACTTCTTAAAACCCTCTCATCCTTAATTAAGATAGATCTTCTGTCAATGCAATATATCCCCTTTAGTGACCTAAATACTATAACCATATCACCTCTCTCGTTGATCTTTCATAGTTGGCAGCTCCAGATCTTTAAGTCTTGCCTCATATGGTTTATCTACCAAGCTGGGGTCCAGTTGGGTTGCTGCCCTTTGTATTCTCTCAATCTTGCTTATATTTTTCTCCCTGTCTGGGGGACCATACTAAATGCATATCCCAGTCTTAGATGTTTCAGGGTTTTGATGATTTTTTTCATCATCTCTTCATCCATTTAGTGAAAAGCCACTGTTGACATGTCTGTCAGGTAACAGGCTGTCTTTGGGTTCATCTCCCAAGGAATGATTTAAGGATGGTCTTTTGCTGCTATTACTTATATTTTTTGGTACTGAATTTCACTTCTCATTCTTGGCTCCATGCAAAAGTAATATCTAGATCTTCTTGCAATAGTCTACACTCCTTGTTATTCACACTTCTTAAGATTTTTGTCATGTCGTCGACATAGACAAGAAACATTATTGGGGCAAGCACTGAATCTTGTGGAACTTCTTGGATATCAGGATATTTTTTGAAGAAACCAATTAGGGAAATTCATGAATATTGTCAACAGTGAAAGGAATGGGAAACCTTTTAATACCTTTATAACTTCAATGTGAATGCATATGTGTTAAAGATTAATGAGAAGAAAAATCATGAAAATAACTGGTTTAATTAAGACTGATATAGCTATAGAAGGAATGTACATGGCTTTGTTTACATTGAAGACAAAAAGAACCAAAGGAGCACAGGAAAACTACAAATAAGTTAGAAAGTATTACTAAAGAACCCAATGTAAAGGAGAAACTTTGAAACAGGGAGTCACTGACAAGTGCTAAGATGAACCAAACTGTTCTTTGGATTTATCAATGGTAACTTGAGGCAGAGTGAAAGAATTTCCAAACTAATGGTGAATGAAGTTTTTGAGGAAGCATCAGGTCAGGCTAAAATAATGCATAAACATTTCTGTCAGTTTTCACTAAGGAGAGTGATGTTGTAGAGAAAGGAGATGTGTACAATAATATTAGGTTAGAGAATATGAAGGTTGATGTGAAGGAAATATTAAAACTTAGAATTACTGATTGTGAACAAAGCCTTAGGGTCTGATGAGACCTCAAACTGAACAATAATAAAAAAAAAAAAAAATCAGGAAATCTGTTTGCAGACAAGATTCAGTCTTATTGTGTGTTCATAAAAGTAGTGCCACAGAATTGAAAGAGGGCCAATTGCCAATCCTTAAGGAAGAATTAGAGACTACCAGCAAGAGAGATCTGATGTAATGAATTGACTGATGGACTGCAGTGATCAGTAGACTGCAGTTTATCCTGAGGAAACTATGTAGTGATGTGTCATAAAAACTCCACAATGACTGTACATAACCATCATATAAAGAGGTAACTGATTGAGCTCTCTTAAAAAAGGTATTCAAAACAAGTTTCTGGGCAAAGAAAAAAGGCAAATGCTGTATTTGATTCCACATATATTTTGTTAAATGGCAGCTGCTATTTCCAGCATATGGAGTTGTTTTCCACTGTACTTAAAGAGAGGATTGGAAAGCAAGTATTTGTCTTTGTGAAACCCGTAATTTAAGTGTTGGCAGTTTTAGCTCCTTAATGGCTTCCCTCTCTGAGCTTTCTTGTGATTATAAGAAAAGCTAAATCTGAATTCTTCATGTGTTCTAGTTCTGTATAAATGTAAGTTGGTTTTAAATGAAAACAATCTAATGATGTGCATTACTGAATGTAATATTGAATTGGCATGACAGTAAGTACATTATGGTTGAACATTTCTCTTTAATAGGCCATATGACTGCTTCTAGTGTTCATCTCAATGACTCCTTATTTAGTAACATTGTGATATAACTTATGATTTAAATGATCGACTAGCCATTGTGAAAAGAGGGGTCATATTCTTATATAGCTGGTTTATATGATCAATTATAAATCACTGATAAGAATCATATCCTCATACAGCCTTTCAAGGTAATTATAGAATAATACTTCTCATCATTAATCTCCATTTAGATGGTTATCTCCATACTAAAAGGAAAAATAGCAGTCCCTATATGAGACATGAAGAATGAACTGTATATTTTTCACTGATCTGCCACAAAGGATGTCTGAAACTGTTAAGCCTCTTCCATGTGATAACACCTATGTAGGAGTCATGAAGCATGGGTGGGTATATGAGGATGCTGGGATCAGCGTCTTACGTTTATTTTGTAGTTGTAGCTGAGTGACCCCAATATTCTGTGAACTGGCCTGATCATATTTTCTGTGGTTATTAATATTCAGAGTGAAAGAGAACGAGTAATACAGCTGTAACTTTATATTCAATAATGTGAGTATTGTGATGTATCATCGTACATCAGGCAGCTGATGCTGCCAATGAGAATTTGACTTGTATTGAAGAGGTTAAGATGTTGTAGTCATGGGAACTATATAGCTGTCATACCAGTATCTTGATACCACGGTAGTATAGCATAAATAACTAAGAAAGCATCACTGATGGATTCATATACCTGTATTTCAATGTTGCACCATGTAGCAGTTAATCAGAAATTTATTGTTTCCTTTCACAATGAGACACAGGGCGTCATGTGTCACTATAACTGCAATGTTCTTCTTTCACACCCTATCAGTAAGCTACTTGTGACAAGAACTTGAAAAAGCCTGCAAACCTTGTAGGGCTGGCTCCATCTTGATGGTTTCTCCCATATGATAGCCTCTTTGACATCACAGAAGGAAACTATCACTTGCCTATCCTATGGTGATCTTGTTTTCTGGCTGTTGTTGCTACTGCCGCCCAGCCCTTGAGCTGAATAGTTGCCCGGTATATCACTATGGCCATGTTCCTCTGAATATTGCTCTAGCTTGCATCTTCATGAAATGTGTCAAAGACTGATGTTACGGTTTCAGCTTTGTATGAGTTATCAAATGATACATTGGACTACTTTACTAGGTGAAACATTAAAAAATGGTATATTCATAGGGTTTCTCTTCTGTACAAGCAAATATGTATTTACCTAGTTGTATTTTGCGGGAAGGGGAGCTATGCTCGTGGTGTCCCACCTTTGTATTTCGCAGTGTCTAGTTTGCTTTTAAACTCATGAATGGTTTTTGTGCATACTATTTCATTATCTAGTTTGTTCCAAGTGTCCACTACTCTATGTGGAATTTTTTTTTCTTCAGTTCTCTTCTGCAGCTATGTTTTTCTATTTTCTTTCCATGTCCTCTTGTGCTTCTCTTGTCCCAGTTTAGTAAGTCCTCTCTATTGAGTATTTCTGTGCCTCTCATGATTCTGTAGATTGTCAGTAGTTCACCTCTCTCTCTTCTTTGCTCCAGCATTGGTAACTCCAGTTTGGCCAATCTGTGCTATTTATAGCAGTATTGCTGTACGAAAGTTGCCGAACACTGTTGGAGCTAACACAATTTCATGTGTTACTTGAGTCTGGAGGGTGGTGGACCAAGTGATTGTTGCCTTACACAGTGAACACCACTTTACTCGTGTATGGGTGAATATGTGCTGCTTATGACTAGATGAGACTGAAGAAGCATAGTATGTCTTTCCTGTATTTACCTAGTTGTATTATACGGGAAGGGGAGCTATGCTCGTGGTGACCTGTTTTTGTATCTCACAAGATCAAGTTTGTTCTTAAATTCTTGTATTGTGTTTGCACACACTATTTCTTCATCCAATTTGTTCCATATATCTATCACTCTGTGTGGGAAGCTGTTCTTTTTCAGGTCTCTTCTGTAGTTATCCTTTTTGAGTTTCATTGCATGTCCTCTTGTTTTTTCTCTGTCCCGCTTTAATAAGTCCTCTCTATCAAGGCATTCTTTTCCTTTCATAATTCTGTAGATGGTTAGTAGGTCTCCTCGTTCTCTTCTTTGTTCCAGGGTCGGCAATTCCAGTGGGTGGTCATGTTTTGTTTGATTTGCTGCTTGTCAAGAAGATAGTGGAGCAGTTCATACCTTGGTAGGACTTTTCTCCCATGTGGGAAAATGCCTTTCTGTGAAAACAGATGAGTTGGTAAGGGCCACATTGCATGTGAAACATAATTTTTCAACAATGAATAGTGCCTGTATCCCTCGGGACAATATAGAACCAAAGAGGTGAAAATATAGAAGATATCTAAGGAGGGCAGTTGAAAGGTGGGATATTAGAAATTGAAAAAGTAATCAGCATTTTTTTTGGTGGAAATTGGACTCTAGTCATAAACAAATGCTGAGTGACCTGGCCCAGAGGGATATCACTAAAGTCCTTTAGATATCAATTGCATAAAACATACAGTCATAGAACAATTATAGGGATTTTCAGATGTGGATGAATATGGTGTTTGAAGTTACTGTAGTTGGAGGAGGCACCACAAATGGTACATGGGTACAGTTGGTCAATATGTGTCATCATTAAATTCCTCTGGACAAAAGCTGATTGGCAAGCTGAACATTTCTAGGGCTTTTGATATATGTGGGCCACAATATGCTGCTTCAGCTTAGCTGATAGAACATTACAGATTGGACATGAGATCTCCCCCCTGTGTGTGACATATATTGTTCTAAGTTGCCAGAATAGGCATAGGTTGGCATGGTAGAACTGACAAATGAAACTTCTCACCTCTGTGTGTGTGTATGATTGTGGCACATGAATAGGTTGGTCTTCCATGTGTCTCTTCAGTGAACCCCTCAGGGCAAAAGCTGCCTGTCACTCCAAACATTTTAAGGATTTTTAACCTGTAGGTAATAATATGCTGCTTCAACATTGCTGACTGTCTGAAGGCAATATCGCACTGTATTTGTAAGGCTTTTCATAAGGAAAATGTGTATTTTTTTTACAATAAAGGTTGCATCACCTTTAGTTTGTTTTCAGTCTCCAAGTCCTTCAGTTTGAATCACTTTGACTCTTTTCTTCTGTTTCATACATCTCCATGCCCTCATACCCAGATCTCAGCCCTAAGCTTTTTTATTATATACACATTTTGCCCCTTAATGAAAAATAGGAACCCGTATGGAGAAAAACAAGTGTTTATTAGTCTCATTTTTGTTGACAGTATACATGCAGCTCATGTTAATGACATACCAATTTTACTTCAGCTATATACAAAATATAGTTGAAAAAAAAAATGAAATGGGCAGATTCAATCAATATGTGCTGAACATCACGTTGATAATGGGCTACTGTCACCTTCATGCTAGGCTTTCTTCACTCATTCTTTCCATATGCCTAAATCATTCCAACTTTCTTTGATCAGCCCAATCTACCAGCTCTTTCTGCCCATACTTTCAGCTCCAATTTCTCTACCCTCATAACCACCACCATACTTCTTAAACACATAATCTTAAAACATGTTTATGTTCTTCCTTTCTGCATTTTCAAATTCCAAGTCTGCTCTATACAGTGCTGTAGGCATGATCATTCTCTCATAGTCTTCTCCTTGTGTTCATCCCCCTAGACATTTCCTCATTTTCCTTACTCTATAGTTCACCTTCATTCCCTGTTACATGTGACTCCAAATATCTAAAGCTCCTCCACTTCCTCCAGATTTTTGCCCTTTCAATTAACCACCAACCCACCAACACTATCACCCCTTGTATATCTTAAGTTTATCACCAGTCTGTTCTCTGACTCTGTGACAAGTGCACAGTCATCTGCAAACAATTTGCTCACTTCCCACTTCCCACTATAATCACACACCAACTCCAAACCTCTGCCTAGAACCCCTCTATGTACTTCATGTATCACACAATCCATATAATGCTGAACCATGGTGACTTTCCAAAATCATGGGACAGCCTCACTTTCAGCTCAAACAGTCACTCTCTCGATTCCTGACTTTACATAAAATCCACCACTTGTGTAAAAATACTTGACTACCTTTAACAGACTGAGAATCCCATATACCTACAACATATTTCATCAAGTCTTTCTCTCACATCTGTCTTCCTTCTGCAAAATCATGAGAGAATGAAACGTTTTATCCTTTGCCAAACACTTCTCGCATGTCTTACTACAAAAATATCCAATAAAAACTGTAAATAATAGATATAGGTAAGGATAATGAAAACAGTAGAATATTAAAAACAGTAAAGAAACCTTGTACGTACAAAAATGGAAACATGAGGGACTCCAAGATCCTTTACTAGTAACTCTTGAGGAAGAGCCAAGTTGAAATTAATTGAGCGGTGTGTTACTCGTCTAATAAAGGATCTTACAGAGTTCTGTGGTTCCTTTCCCCTTGTCTTCCCACAAACACCAAAATAGGGGATAAACTCACATATAGTATTTAGTATTTTACTGTGAATAACCAGTGTCCTTGGGGACACCATCACATCAAAGAAGTTGAGTTGTTGAAGAGGTAAAGGAAGGAGGCAGAACAGAAGGATAGAAGTTAAAAGTGGTCAGTACCCTTTTCAGTGGAGGCTAGTCTCTAATCATGAAAGGAAATTGAGTTATTTGGTCTGTAGGGATATCATTAAAGCCTCTAAAATATACATACAACATCACATCAAAGAAGTTGAGTTATTGAGGAGATAAAGGAGAAGAGGGACGCAGAACAGTAGAATAGAATTTTCAACAAGAACCCACTGTGTTGGATAAGAAGAAATGAAATAGACAATATCCATATATTTCAATCACGGACTATGATACTTTTCAGTGGAATACAGAGTAGTGGAGAAAAATACAAGTCTAATATACAGAGAAAGAGAAGGAATGTGGGCAGGGCTCAAGTGGCGTCTAATGCTTTGTGTGGCAAATCACCCACCTTCACCAAAGATGGTAATAATTTATTGACTGCCCAGGTAGTAATACAGTCTGGTGACCATTGTCCATTTGAGATATTAAAGATAGGAAATTGTTTAATCAAGGAAGATTCTATTATTTTCCTTTTGAAACTGCACTTCATTTCTTCTTGTCCAACACAGTGAATTCTTGTTGAAAAAAATAGGAGAATAGAAGTTAAAAGTAGTCCGTACCCTTTTCAGTGGAGGCTAGTCTAATCATGAAAGGAAATTGAGTTATTTGGTCTGTAGGGATATCATTAAAGCCTCTAAAATATGCATACAACATGCGGTCAGTACCCCATACAGAGTATACATGTGACTAAACCTCCCCTTCTTAATGTAATTACTTTTGTTATTGCATGAATGTATGGAGGTGGATGCATTTATCTGGCAGCAGCCTAAGTAGAGGAAAGTGCCACCTTGCACAAAAAAGAGTTAATCAAATAAGTGTCAGAAGCACTCTGTCTTGCTACATCGCTTCTCTCCCAGGGCAGTGGGCGAGATTCAGGGATGACCTCTCATCCATGAGGAGCTAAGATGGGAGGGGGGAAAGATCTTGGTATATAGAATAGAAATAAGTGTAAGAAAGAACATAAGAACATAACATAAGAATAAAGGAGACTGCAAGAGACCATAAGGCCTACACTAGGCAGTTCTGTATCCATCACCACCTGTCATCCCCATCCATAAAGTTGTCTAATCGTTTCTTAAAACAACTGATAGTTTCAGCGCTTGCTACATGGTTACTAAGTATTCCATTTGTCGACCACCCTATTAGTAAACCAAATCTTGCCTATTTCCTTCTTAAATCCAAATTAGTCCAGTTTAGATCCATTACCGCGAGTCCTACCATGTTTTAATATGATGACCTTGTTTGCATCACCCTTGTTGAAGCCTTTGATCCACTTGAACACCTTTATTAGATCACCCCGCACTCTGCGTCTTTCCAGAGAGTGTAAGTTAAGGTGTCTAAGCTTTTCTTTGTAAGGCAAATTTCTGAGTCCATTTATCATTTTGGTCATTCTCTGTACTGATTCTAGTGAATTGATGTCCATTCTGTGGGACGGAGACCTAAATTGTACCGCATAGTCAAGAATGGGTTTAACTATCGCTAGATAGAGTTTGATAATTACTTCTGCACTTCTATTCGTTACCGTCCTAGCAATGAAACCTAATGCTCTGTTAGCTTTATTCCTGGTGCTAATGCACTGTTTCCTGGTTTTAAGGTCCGGACTCATTAGAACTCCCAAGTCTCGCACTCAGTTTTCTCTAAAAGCGTGTTATCTAAACTGTATCTATTTTCGGAGTTGTGTAGCCCTACGTTTAACACGCTACATTTAGAGATATTGAAGTTCATTTGCCATTTCACCGACCATGTGAACAATTTGTTAAGATCATCCTGTAGAATCTCTGCGTCGTCTCCTGACCTAATTTGGTGTCGTCCTTAAACTTACTGATATCACTATTTATCCCATTGTCAAAGTCGTTTATGTACATAATGAACAAGGTACCCAAAAACCGAGCCCTGGGGAACCCCACTAGTAACATTGCCCCTCATAGATTTTATTCCATTTATGGTAACCTGCTGTTTTCTGTTACTAATCCAAGCTCTAATCCATTCTAAAACTTTTCTTCCTATACCATGGGCTTTGATTTTATTTAGTAGTCTCTGGTGTGGCACCTTGTCGAACGCTTTGCTAAAGTCAAGGTAAATAACATCGTAATTATAATTGTTATCTGACGCCTTATATACTTTAGTGTAAAAGGATAGAAGATTAGTCACACATGACTTACCCTTGGAGAAACCATGCTGTGAATCACGAATTAAATTATGTCTTTCGATGTGTTCTCTGAATCTTTTACTATTATTGATTCAAACATTTTATCCTATAACCGATGTCAAACTGATTGGCCTGTAGTTGCATATGGACGATCTATCTCCCTTCTTAAAAACAGGAACAACGTTTGCCTGCCTCTAAGCAGTAGGCACAAAACCAGTGTCTACCGATTTATTAAATATTTCAGTTAACTGGTGGCAGATTTCAAATTTACACTCCTTAAGCATTCTCGGAAAAAAATTCGTCTGGACCCGGGGATTTTGTAGCTTTAAGTCTTTCAATCTGCTTGACTACTACTTTACTAAGGCTGACGTATTTCTACCTGGTGAAAGAACAAATATAAAAGGGATTGGCAATACTATTGGATTATGTACTGGTCTTGATTTAAAGTTTTATCATTTAGACAGGTGCACACAATAATTCCTCATATTCCGAGTTGTTGCCCTATTCTAACACAAACATTTAATTTATTGGCGAAGGAAAAAGTATGTGTATCATCAGGCGCGGTTGATAGAGTGCTGGACTGCCAGTACGTAGGTGCGGCAGTACCTGGTTCGAATCCTGCCCAGGGCCGAAATCATTTCGGTGTCGCTGCGCTTCGGGTCGTTACTCCGACTCTCGTGGGCGGGGAGTTGGGTGTGTGTGTGTGTGCAAGGTCATAGTATTACCCATAGATCGGTCATACGAGCTCTGAGCTCTCTTCCGGGAGGGAAATAGCTGTCGATCACGAGTCCAACACGTGATCCAAAGACCAAGGTGAATACATATTGCCCAGATATATTGCATTAACAGTATTTGCTGTAATAACATTTCTGTGCAAATTTGCACAACCATACATTGTTTTTTGTTTTTGTTTTTTTAATATAAGTTGTGTCATAATAAGGCGCCCTTGTGCATCATTATGTGATACATATTGTTCAGATACATTGCGTTAGGAACATTTGTTGTAATAATATTTCTGTGCACATTTTCAGTCATACACCTTTGTTTTGTGCATTTTTTTTTAATAGCTCACCAGGTGACTCAGAATGCCTTCTTGCCCGCAACGCAGTTTACGTTATAGTTTAGTTCATAAACGAATGCATGTAATCTTAATAACAACACATGAAATAACGGTGATCGCGCGTCGTCGTACTGAAAGAGCCTTGTGACTGCGTGGGGATGGGGGGTATTTTGGCTTTTGTTCGAACCCTGGCCGCGGCTGAGAAGTTAGAAAGGAAATCCACTTTAAGCCATGACCCTTGACCGCCGGCCACCACGCAGCTTCGTCCAAGTATCGTCACAACAGCATTCCGTAGACACAGTCGTCTGCGTTCGAGTATGTTCAGAAACTGCAAAACACAATTAAAAAAAACTTGACATAGGATTATAATATAAACTATATGTAAAGCCACCAGTTCCTATAGTGACTATGTTTACTGGTCGGAGAATGGGAGAATAGTTTCAAGGAAAATATTATTCTTGCCAGCAAGCGCGTGTTTAGTTCTTTGTAAACAGACGAAACGTTTTGCTGAAAGGTAAAAATACGATGAGATAGTCCAGGGAAAGTATGGAATAATGTTTAGTGTCGGATTGAAATACAAAAAACAAATGTGAATACTTGATACAAGAATAGATATTTGTCAATAGTCAAAATGAGATTAATGATAAAAAGGACGACAAGATTTTTAGTCGTTAACGAAGTCTCATCAAAACAAAAACAGATACATATCTTAAGTTGTTCCAAATATTGTTATTTTAGTGTGTAATAAATTTGGGTTACATATAACCTCGTGTGATATATTAGACCACTTCCAAGTACCTCTGGCGTAGTATGAACATCTACTGTATACTTGTTATAGCCCCGCATTGTAATAAAAACAAATTGAGCTCATCTGACAACCAAATAAAAAGTGGAAATTCTTGGTATACTCGAATTACACATCCTACTCTGAAAACTCGTCAAATTCAGGATGTTAGTAATATATAATGCTAGTATCGTGGACTTGCATTCGATAAACAGTGCGTCACGACGACATCCGTTGACAACAGAGACGCTTCTTGTCGTAATGGATTAGCGCCAAATCTTGGATTTGACCGTGTCGAAATTATTTTCGAGTTAAATTCACGTGGCGTGGTTATTGTATTGCAAATATTATTAAAATACACAACGCATTAATTATGTCATTTATTTTTATCTGAATATGACGATAGTTTTTACTTCGTACATGAAGTGAATCTGGCCCAATTTAGATCACCAGCCGCAGTTGGTCTGTATTGACATTCATGTGATCTGAATAATATAAACATATGGAACGGCCATGACAGCATTTCTCTTTATGCGGATCTTTTAAAACAATTTCCATGTCTCAGAGAACCCTTACATAAATAATTGCCCAAATACTGCCCTTTTTATATCAACTTACCCATACGTTAAGCTGAGCACCGTACATTTTCTTGATGCATAAGGAAAAATATTAACAAGGCGTGAAATATAAAAAAAATAACACGTCCATTTCTCAAAGTTGCGTTTTCAATATATTATTACCCTTCCCGAGGGTCGGGGAAATCACAACGTATCCCGGGCAAGAGAGATATATGTTTTTTGTTTTGTTTTTATGGCACGCCTTCGCTATAACGCTCTGCATCATTCGCATTTTTTTTTACCTGATACATATTTATTTTACAAAGGCTACACTAGAAACACACCACATGCAATGTATGAAAATCCACGACATCATCAATGAGCCTGAGCAAAATAAAGCTTGAATGAGTGAGGTCAGGATCTAGATTCCATACTCGCTAGTAGGTGACGTCACGGGGTCATATGCAAGGATGTTTACATCATTAGTTCCTGTGCAAGATGGCAGTGTTTTTACCAGTAAAGATTTTCCACCTACATGTAGCCTACATGTATTTTAATTGGGCTGCTGTAAATAAGAATAAGTGATTTTCCACATACATGTATTTTACTATTGAGATTTTCCACATACATGTATTTTAATATTATTTTGCTGTAAACAAAAATAAGACCATTTTTATAAAATAAAAAAAATCAAGTCTCTTGCCTTTCCCTAGCAGTTCAAACTTTTTAATATAAAAAACGTCCACCCAGTAATAGTAATATATTTGTATATTATATAATTCATCATTCCACGTGAAAAAATGTTATAAAGTTTTGATATTTTAATTTTCTTCCATAAAAGAAGCTTGAAGTCTAATATTGCATTTTATTTGGGCCTCTGAATATCTTCCGTCACATCGGACTTCGGAAACTTCCGAAAATACCCGACATTTCCCGAAGTGATAACAAAACAAAAACGTGACATCATCTACTAGCGAGTATGGAATCTAGACCTGACCGAATGGGTCGACGCGTTGTAGCAAAATACAAATGCCCTGTTTTTTCGTGACTAATTTATCGACATTTGCTTCTTTCTCTTTCGAAAACCAAAAACTCGTAGAATTATCATATAGACTTATTGCATATAATAAGGCAGCGTTGACAAGTCTGGATTATTGAAATAAATTATAGTGGATCAAAATTGGGTGGTAATGGTGGTGGAGGCTAACCTGATTTTTGTAAATGCAGATGACGATTTTAAGCAGATGTACTCTGTAGCATGAATGCGATGATTTTGAATATAAATTGAAGTATATGTTCTCACTTGATATAGTTTCAAGATATTGTGCAAAAGTATTAATCTTACGTATTTAAGAATTCACCCTCAATAATGTGTTGAATATCCTTCGAGTTATTTTACTGGGTGATTTTTTTTTTTTTTTTTTGTAAACTTGACTACAAATAAACTTGGAAAAATGTTGATGAGAGTGTGGCGAAGAAGGTTGTTGTGCCTGAGGCGACTTGCCCGGGAAGACTTGGGGGAAGAAATGTTGAATAGAAAGTATCATGGTACCAGCGTGTATATCGAATGCTTAAATTAATTCGTAAAGACTAGAAGAGACATAACACGTCGATTTATAATTATTTATTTATCATTTTTTCAATTTAATAAATTAATTCAATTCATTAATAAACTCATTTATGTAGTTGCTTTATTTTATATATCTCAGGAAGTATCACGGCACCAGCGTGTATTTCGAATGGTTAAATTAATTTGTAAAAACTAGGATATTACCCATCGATTTTTTTTTCGATTTGATAAAACAATTCAATTGATGAAGCTGATTTTATTTACTTTGGTCATGGTTCTATGCTTCCAAATATTTTATGTAAATAGAAATGACAACCGTACTTCATAATGTCGTTGTTGTTGTTGTTGTTTTCGTTCCGTTTATTTGTTTATTTCTAATTCCACTCTTATCCTCAAACTGAACTGGGTAGCTCTCGTAGATGAATGACGTAATCGAATTCGTGATTCTCAGGATTGTCTTGCGTCTAGTGGAATTTTCCGACGAGTGAATTCAACGACGTGCTCCTATTTATGTATCTATTTATTAATATACTAATTTGTGTAGTTGTTTTAATTTATATATACGATTATGTACTTATATATTCATTTATTTATGGACTTTATTCAAATATTTGTTTATTAACTTGTACTATTAGTCCGTCAAGTAATATACACAATTCAAAGTTCAAACCAGGTATAGCTTTGAATTGTCGAAGTCGTCAGTATTGTGCAATAAACCATGGTCGTATTTAAACAAATACTGAAATTATCGTATCAGGAAGAAGGGGATTTTTTTTTTTTCGTTTACCTTGGAGAATTAGAGGCCATCTAGAATAGCAATAAACAATAAGTTTCAAAGCGACGTTCATATAGGCACAACATGCGATCCACTAATATACCACTCACTGCTGCTTGTCAGAAATTTGAATTGCCACAATGTACTCAGAACCTGGATATGCCTTCATTCGTGAATAAAAATAAATCCATTTGAAAACTAGTTTGAGATTTTTGAGTCATGTTTTGATATACCAAGGGTTGAGAATTTACGAGTCGATTCCATTGAACTGGAGGACAAGACATTAGATTTGCACTTAAAACAACTGATCTATGAACAAATTCGCTTGGAACTGTACGAGTCGTTTAATCGCATACCATAAACTGCTAGCAAAACACTCGCAATGACTGTGCCTCTGATATACTTTTGTCATTTTGCAAATTCAAAATTAATTTGTTCCAGTTTAGAAATAATATTTGACATCACCTCCAGATTGAATTAATTAATTAATTCATATAGATACAATACAGACTATGCTTTTATTTTTCACCGTTCATTTCGATATATTTTAGATGCTTACTTCCCGTTTGATAGTTCAAAGTTACACGAGAATTCTAGCAATAATGAAAATGTGGACTGTTTTGCATGTGGGATGGGAAAACAACACAGAATGTATTATTTTCTGAAGCCGAAGAATATGTTCATGTAAATGCAATCACTGGAATTACACTTAACACATCAGCTGCTTCGGGTTATTCTTTTTAGACGAAATGTCTTATTTTTAACGTGAGAGGAAAGATTCTCGACAAATCCTCGAATTATTTAAAAAAAAATCAGATTTCGCGCCTCGATTTTCCCAACGATCCAAATAGAAACATTGGGCGCCATGTTGACTATATAGGCATTGGATGACTATTGTCCATGTATGGGTAAGATTATTCCTCTGCATCGGAGAATACTAATCGAACTTAGCATACTGATGACAGAAAACTAGTTGATATTTATAACAAGCTACCTGACTTTATGTCCAGTTGTAATAAGATTAAACTATGAGTAACGATTTGTAGATGTCAATAAACGTCAACAATTGACGTATCCCCTGTCCCTCCCCCTCAGCGGATCATACAAATAGTCTTATATTAGTTTGTGCTCAGAGGTTGTCATTCTGAGGTTCTTTTGGTAT
This sequence comes from Oratosquilla oratoria, assembly GCF_046742065.1. Taxonomy (NCBI): domain Eukaryota; kingdom Metazoa; phylum Arthropoda; class Malacostraca; order Stomatopoda; family Squillidae; genus Oratosquilla; species Oratosquilla oratoria. The sequence continues at coordinate 30,624,100 of NC_134788.1, forward strand.
GATTTTATACATTTACGATTATATTGTCACGGATGTTTGTACTAGATGCAGCACAAATACCTTTCCCTTTGTTTACCTTGCGTGATTAGGATGATGATAACCTAACCCTGTTTGAAATATACCTGGATTGGAATGTAATCCTCTATACGACTTATAGAATACATAAAGTTGAGGGCTGAAATTATAGGTAATAAAATTTGCAGCCAGCAAATTGCAATATCACATATATAACTGCTTTAGATATGTAAAGGTCTTGTTGAATGTCATTAGGAGCTCTTGCCCCTAATTCAGAGCTTTAGTGTGATACTGCTATTTACCTAAGCCTCCCCTCAACACCACTTCCAACACACACGCACATTAAAATTCAAAATTAGACCTGGAAGTTAATTTTAACATGGAAATCCAGTGAATATTCCCACCCATTTTTATTATATGAATTGAAAATTATCTAGGTCTAATTGAATGGAAGTAACTGGGCGTAAAATTGAAATTTTGTGAGAAGGGTATGTGCGTTTAGTTTTATTCTTTGATTATGTTGTGCGAAACCAATTTTCAGTACAATCTTCATTGCAATATTAGGTGCTTTAGGAGGAATTTACACAAAATAAATTTACATTTAAAGTTGTGGTAAACATTTCCTTGCATAATAATTCATGGTAAACTTTTAAGATAATCCCACATTAATGTATTTACTGAGTTGTATCTTATGGGAAGGAGAGCTATGCTCATAGTGTCCCACCGTATTTGTGCGAATGCAAATTCAAAATTACATTTAGGTGACAAGCTTGATTCAGGTATAATGGTATTTGTGGTCTATGCATGAACTAAAAAGTATTCTCTTAACAGGTAAACATATTATATATGACACACAGGAAACCCACAGTCGGAGAAAATAAACTTCAAATAAAGAAGAATTCTATATTTCGGCTATCAACTGTAGCCCTCTTCAGGAAAGTTTATTTTCTCTGGCTGTGGGTTTCCTGTGTGTCATTTACAAATGTGCTACTACATTTCTGTTTAGATATTATATATGTTTAACCAACATGTTGTACAGTAACTAGTTTCTTTTTGGTGTACAATGTATCAGTCTCTATTATTTTTTGTGTACTGATCCTACATGTATACATATAGTGGAAATAGCGGTAACTCTTCAGAAAGCAAGCAAAAAAATAATATTCCCAGAGACTACAAGAAAAATGATAACACCAAATATACACTAAAGATATCCACTTTTCAAAAAAAGAAGGTGAGAAAAAGCTAGACAAAATACATGACTTTAGATAATACATATACATAGAGGAAATAGCCGTAACTCTTTAGAAAGCGAGCAAAAAAATAAAAGAAAAAAGCATATTCCAAGGGTCTACAGGAAAAATGATAACTCCAAATATACACTAGAGAGAGCCACTAAAAAAAAATAATAATAGATAGATAAATAAATAAATAAAATAAATTGTCGGGAAAAGATCTAGGCAGAATGTATGACTGGAGACAAATGTAGAAAGTGAACTTCAACACCAAAAAATGCAAAATAATGGAAATGGGCTTGAGAAGTCTTCAATGAAGTGAAACATTTTCAAGAGTGAGGGATCGACAGCAGGGACCTAAAAGTACACGTCCCTTAAAATGAACATCGGAGAGAATGATCTCCGTACTAGTCATCTTCAAAATCTGTGAACACCTTAATCTCCATCTGAGGGTGCAGCTGGCATTCAGTCTCTTTTTAGAAATTATACTTTCCTGCTTGCTTTCTCTTGTATTGTCCAGTGTTCTTATATACGCCACCCGTTGGTCAGTAGTTGAGGTAAATTGATCTATTCTGTGGTGTCTTTGTATTGAAGATTCAGTTGCAACAAAAAAACAACAAATTGATTTGAATAGCATTGAATGTATCAATGTTTAGTCTGTAGTTTTATCGCTTATGTTCATTATGTTGAGGGATTGCTTTCCTAGAGCCAGCAAAAATAGTGACAGCAAAGTGATATGTTTCATTGTTAGATATTTCTTCATTGTAACTGCTCACCATTTACCCATTCTGTCTTCTGCTGAAGGGAAGGATTAGTCAAGCTGGAGATTTGATGCCTCCAGACTGTACCAATCTGCATCTGAGGGAGATAATTTTGTTTTCATTTCAGATGGCAGGGCTTGGAGATGTAAACATGTGACAAGAATGCCTTGTGCTTTGGGATCCGTGCCTGACCGCCTCTGTAGCAGCTGGGTTTTCCGAGGTAATTTTCCACGGAGATAGACTTTAGCCTTTTTGTATGTACTTCTATCCTTGGCGAGAAATGGTTGAATGTCTTCAGGTTTACTTGAAGTGATCTGTTTTCAAATCTTTTATTGACAAACATCTTTGAACACTTTAGGCTTTTGTCACAAATAACTAAGTCTGCTAGCTATCTAGCTGACATATCACACCATGTCTTATGTTTCAGGAAGCATTCTACTTAGTAAAAGTGTCGCCTTTGAAACATGTCATTCACCTTACATATCAGACTTGACTGTAAAAAGAAATTAAAAATTTTGAGAACAGTAGCAAGCACAGGTTTTGTTAGGAGGCAGCACTAATCACGTGACCATGGGTCTATGGTATGATACCCTACAGATAATGAAAACAGACATTCTACAAATAATAGAAATATTTAAGATTAATAACTAACTTCTAAAATAGTGCCAATCGAACATCAATGCTAAGAAACCAAAATCCTTCTTGTAGCTCAGTGGTTTTCAACCAGGTGGAGGAGAATCTATGGTATGTTGTGGAAAAGAACAGTAAACATTTGATCAAACTGATTTATACATATACTTCCAGAATATGGAATGTAAATCCACACATTCATGACTGTAACATACATTCTAGGATGAATTCAAATATCAGACTGTGCATTTAATATTGTATTCCATGTTATTGGTTAGAGATACATGCCACTGCCTAAAATGTTCAGGAGACATTAAAAAAAAAAATGAGAATCACTGCCTTAGACTAATACATGAAAATGATAGGAACAGTTCTACACAAGAATCCTAAACCCCACCCAACCCTTTCACCATATCACAAGCACAACCAACTGAGGATCTGATAAAATGGGATGATAGAAATACAAGAGGACACAGAAAGAAAATCAAGAAAGACAGCTATAGAAGAGATCTGAAAAAGAACAGCTTTCCTCACAGAGTAATAGACATTTGGAACAAGTTAGATGAGAAAGTGGTGTGTGCCAAAACAATACATGAATTTAAAAACAGTTTAGATAAAATGAGATATGAAGACGGGACCCCACAAGCATAGTTCCCCTTCCTGTAAAATACAACTAGGTAAATACAATTTGAGGCTAGGTATGATGAATTGGAAACTAGGAGATGGAACCTAGTGAGCGTTACTTCATTCCTGTACATACAATTAGGTAAATACAGTAAGTCATGTACTAATCATATTCGTACAACAATCAGCCATTTGTACCTCATACCATATTCATACAAAAACATACACACTTAAATCACAAAATCAGCTCTTCTAAATTGATTCCCTTAATCCATACTGTACTTGAATCCCCCAACCATCAATCCAGCTGAGACAAGCAAAAAACCTTACTGGCATGACAACATTCAGGCCACCGCCCAGAACTGAAATAATACCAACACAGAATATGGCTGGCCAAAGACTCAAATTGTCCCATATCCAATTACCATACAGAAGGCAAAGAGCTCCTCATCCTACACTGCCCCACTTTTATGCTACTCAGAGAATAACGCAATACTCCCCAAGTGACTTGTGGGACAATTACGTGGCCACTGTTCGTTACCTTGAAGCCATTGGTCACAAGAGACATGGAGGAACAGGTTGACTATGGTGACCTCTCCTCAGCAGAATTAGATTGTATTTAATCAAAATTAAATATATTGAATTCATCACAATCATTTTGTAAGATTATTTTTCTTCTTTTTGTAACTGCCGTTGCATTTAACCCTTCTGTTCTTTACACTCCCAGGGTGGTGGATAGGAGTGTAATGGGTGGGAGTAGGTTCATGAATTTGACTTGGCCACCTCACTAGTAAGGGGAAGAAATCCTGCTGTATAGATAAATCTTTACATGACAATCTTACACTGGCTATATCAGAATTTATATATATATATATATATAGAGGTGAAGCTTGGCAGGAGAATCTCTCTAAGGCAAATTCTATCTAAAATGATGGCAAAGGAGTGAATAATTAATTTTTTTGTGAGCTCTCAAACTTTCAAGAAGTAGATTTCTGGTACGGGGAGAGGGAATGAATCAAATTTAACCTGTTTCATTTAGTGTATGATTGCCAGTACACTTGCCAATGCATACCAGCCTGTCTCTCCAACTAGCACAAGTTCTTAGTTTAAAGTATATTCAATATTTGTTATGCATTTAACTTCATTGGTTTTTACTTTATTTTCTAATCTTCTAATCTTCAGACCTTGTTCTACTTAATATGAACATGCATGTTACTGAATTTTTTTTTTTTTTTTTTTTTTTTTTTTTTTGTATTTCTCCAACCCACCTCCCATCCATCAGCCTCTTTTCTTCACTTTCTCTTCCCAAGAATTTCATCCAGTTCTTTAATCCTAATGCCCTTCAACCCTTTTGGCCCAGATTCTTTTCTCATGGATAAAAGAATAGTTTCTTGTTTATCTCCCTGTGGACAAAAATCCTATCATTTCAGTAGCTTATACTCCTGAAATACATCCCTCACTTCTTTCTCCTTATAACTTCAACTCTCTTCTCCATTCTCAGCACCTTAACATATTTTCCCTCTGTATCAATTTTTTTTAAGCACATGATATTTATTTTGTGTTTCCTCATCTATTCGTTTCCATTTCCCTCCTCCAACAGACTTTCTGTCAGTGTGATAAACTTTTCTGACATAATTTGCCTTAGTCCTATTTCTGATTGAGTCATTTCATCCCCATGTATGGGGATTGATTGCATGAGTTTTATGTAACCAGCATAGGACTTATGTGACATCCTTGTAGATCAGTCATACAGTATTTTTTTTATGATTGGTGACTAATCTCCCTTCTTAAATCTCCCCTTTATTTCTTCTATGGCCTTTTGGCATAGTATTGCTCCCAAAGGGAAGGATGCTAGTTATGTGTTAAGTACAGTTCAGTCTTTGATGCAAAAATTCAATTTCTTGTCGACATATGACATCTCTTTGTTGTGTGCTTTTTACCAATGAAGTTTTCTTTGTCTCCAACTATTTTCTATTTCCTTCCTTCTCTGGAGGGTTGGCCATAATCTCTATTATCTCTTCAGTATCTAGCTGAATTGCCATACTCTAAACAGAATTATTTGTTTAGGCTATGGCAAATTAAAATGCCACATGATATTGTGATCGCAACTCCTAGTTATTTGTTTCCTCCTTTTGAATATCCTGAACATGAAATTAGTATTTGAAGGTATATGTTTATTAAACTTCATTGTGTGCAATATTTTATTGACCACAGTTTAAAACATAAGCAAGATGAACAAAGCAGGCTTGAACGATAATGACATAATATTTTCCTCCTTATGTTATTTCAGTTTGAGGGCAAAGGTCGTGATAATGTCATCAGACAAATTCAAGATTCCTAAGAAGGAAGAAGTAGAAGAGAGGAGTAAGTCTGATGCAGAAAGAACTACACTGTCTGGAGCATCTTACGAGTGCCAGCACTGTGATGCTGTCCACCTGAGATGTCACCGGAGTGTGCACGTTCGAGAAAAATCCTACAAATGTACTCGCTGCAGTGCCGAGTATTCGCGCCTGAGGAACTTGGAGCTTCACAGTCGTAAACACTCGAAGGAGCGGCCACATAAGTGCTCGCACTGTAAAGCCGCTTTCTATCTTAGCGAGTCATTAAAGGTGCATATTAGAACACACATCGGGGAAAAGATTCACAAGTGTACTTTTTGTGACGCGGCATTTTCCCGAGTAGGCACTCTCAGGAACCACATTAGAACGCACACCGGAGAACGCCCTCACAAGTGTACATTCTGTAGTGCTGAGTTCTCCCACATAGGCACCTTAAAGGACCACATGGGCACCCACACTGGAATTAAGCCACACAAATGTACATTCTGCGACGCTGCTTTTTCGTTAGCCGGCTCCCTTCGCTACCACATACGGACCCACACGGGAGAGAAGCCGCACAAATGTACGCTTTGTGATGCTGCGTTCTCCAGAACAGGAACGTTGAAGCAGCACATGCGCACTCATACAGGCGAGAAGCCGTTCAAGTGTATGCTCTGTGACTCGGCCTTCTCCTGCACTGGCTCACTCAACCGACACATGATGACCCACACGGGAGAAAAGCCGCACAAATGTACGGTTTGCGACGCCGCCTTCTCCTACACGGGACATCTCAAGCTGCACTTTCGTACGCATACAGGCGAGAAGCCGTACAAATGTAATGTGTGCGTGGCCGCCTTCACGCAGGCCTGTAAACTCAAGCAGCATATTCGCACGCACACGGGCGAAAAGCCGCACAAATGCACGTTTTGCAATGCGGCCTTTGCGCAGGCGGGCAATCTCAAGCAGCACATTCGTACGCACACGGGTGAAAAGCCGCACAAGTGCGCCATTTGCCGCGTGGCCTTTGCCCAGGCCAGCCATCTCAAGAGCCACATCCGGACTCACACAGGAGAAAAGCCGTATAGTTGTCCGACATGTTGTGCCAGGTTCAGCCGAGCCAATCAACTTGTGAAACATTGTGCTGTGCATTCCACCACTTCAGAGGTAGTACAACAAACTCAAACTCATTTGTATGATGAACACAGTGTGGTGACAACAGGGAAAGGTAGTGAGTCAGAAACAAACCAAAATTCATCTATTTCAGGTATGGTAGCTGAGGTTAAAATTGAGGAGCATGATTTGGATGAAGAATGGGGCTAGAGTAGTTGTGATGAAGCAAATGAACTGGTGAAACTACTTGTAATGAAGTGGGGTAGCTAATAAGGGTGATGGTCTAAGTATCTGTGATGCTTTTAGTCAGAGTAATAATGCATGTATGATATACTATGAAAATCAAAGAAAGTGAAATGTTAACTTTGTGTAATACTATGATATTAGAATAGTGATTTTTTTAATATATGTAGAATATTGCTATATATATATATATATATGAAATATATGTTATGATTATATAAATTTATAGAAACATGATGTTAGGTACCTCAGTGGGTTATGACACCAGAGGTCCAACACCCTGGATATATTGTGGTCATGCCTATGTGCTATCAATGCTTAACGGTACGAATTTGTGAGGCAATTTGGCAGAGTGGATGTAAATTCTCTGTTGTTTTGCCCAGCCTGTATTGGTATGTCTTTGTTGTGTAGTGGCTATAGCTACGTCTGCTTAGGTCACCCCCTATTCCTTTAATCTTAGTTTTATATTTATGAACTGGTGGTGGGGGATGGTCAAGAATCTTGTCAGGTTATCAGCTAGCTAGGGCTCTATATTTGAGATTTTTTTTTTTTTTTTTTTTTTTTTTTTTTAGATGGTGTTGTGTATTGTACTGTAACAGTGTATGGGGATCTGTTGCACTATATTAGTGTGTGGTCTCGTGTGTAGCATGGTGGATGTTGTGGGTTTTATTTGGTAGATGCTCGGAGTTGTGTGCTGTACATTTGCTCTTTGTGTAGATGCAAAACTATTCTCCATATGTAGGTGATTTATGGGTTTTGGTACACATATCAGGTCCTCTCTCTTATTCTCAAATTATTATGTAAAGTTTGTGGGGATAATAATGGGCACATAATCTTGTAATAGGGTTGGAGCCATTCTCCATGTTATGTTGGATCCAAAGTTTCTAGAAAGGTATATATGGAGGAGAGACGTCTTCTTGGTGTGGTGTGGAACCTAGTTATAGTACAGTGAGTCCTCCATATACAGTAATTCTTTATCCGGTAAATTCACAGTTACGGTATTTGGTAATTACTACCCTCGATTCTATTTACGGTAAGAAAAATTCACAGGTACGGCGTCCACTCGTGTTTTGTTTACACTGTACCGTAGTGCCACCGCGCTGTGCGGCCACCACAACAATTAGTCTCTTCCTGGGTTCGGTTTACGGTAATTTCAATTTGTGGTAAGGTTTTCAGGAACATATATGTACTGTATAATGAGGACTCACTGTATCTGAGGTTGTAACTGTGTTCATAGGTTCCCATCTCTGTCTCTTGTCAAACTTTGCCTTACATTTGTTTATGTTGTTGGCCTGGATTATATATTCATCAATCTTTTTCCACAAGTTTGTGTATCTGTTTGGAAAGCTGTACAACCTAACATCTTTTAAGCAATTTTTTTTTCCTATTTTCTTTTTCTTTTTTTCAATTTTATACTACCGCACCATAACATGTTGTTAGTCTCATTATACCATCAAGTAATCCTCACTTTTTTTTTTTTCATCACTTCTCTATTTATTTCTTAGATGTGAGAAGTCCTAATATTTTCAGTCTTTCCCCATATGGATTATCATTCAGGTTTAGAACCATCTTGGTTGCTGTCCCTTCTATCTATTTATTTTTTAATATGTGTGTGTGTATGTGGCTGCGTACCGAATTGGAGTATACAGGTCCTGTCAACTCTCCAATTTTTTCATGTGTAACCTCATATTATTTGTTTGTTGTTATTTCTATGTTTATTATGATTATCATTTAGCTGTCCATTTATTATTATTTACTACTTACCTGTTTTTTTATTATTTAACTTTACGTATTAATTATTTATTTTATTGATTATTATTTATATTATTGTTTATGTTTATCAATATAATTCTTTTTTTTTTGCATACAACCTAGTTATGGACCAAAAGGTCTCCTGTCGGCATGCTCCTCCTTTGCAATCCTTTATATTCATTGTGTGTGTGTGGTGATCACACCACTGTTGCATATTCCACTTTGGGACAACTCAGACTTTCATTCCCCCCACCCCCTCATATCCTCATCCATACAATGAAATGCCACTCTTGTATTCATTAGCAACTTACAAGTGTTTCCTGATATATATCTATATATATATATGTATATATATATATTGAGACATTGTGACAGATTGAGAAAGGTGGATGGAAAGCCACGGGTCTGGATACAATTCTTGAAACAGGACAGGAATAAAATTCAAGAATCAAGATCCAGATCTGTTACTCACCCTTTCCACCTTTCTCATATATATATATATATATATATATGTATATATATATATATATATATATGTATATATATATATATATATATTGGAAATTGGTATGTTATAACACATGTAAAAGTTGACTATAAACCCACTCTCGGAGAGTATATATATATTGCTGGTAACCACAAAGGAATCTGGAAAAAATAGAATTCCTAAGTGCTTTCGTTTTAGTCACATCTGAAGATGTGAATAACATAAAAGCACTTGGGAATTCTGTTTCTTTCCATTTTTCTTTGTGCTTACCAGTAGTATGTGTGAGCAAAATTGACGCAGTCCGAAGGGATGTCTCCCCGTCTTCTCCTTTTATGCATTGGGGGGATGGAGAGGGGGGGTCGTGAAGCGGCCTTGCTGTGGATGTGCTGTGTCTGGCGACACTGCTTCTGACCCAGGGCAGTGGACAAGGTGCAGGGATGACCCGGCATCCAGGAGGTGCTAAGAAAAGAGGGAGGGTGGAGGGGTGTGGAGTGTATTCAGGGATGGAATGGGTGGGAATGATTTTATGCCTTTTCCTTTTTGGCTACCTCCCTTGTAAGTGGGAAAAAGCCTTGGTATATGTATATAAATATATACACACACATATATATATTCCAATTAAGATTTTATATTTTGTATTGAAATTCATCTTCCATACCTGACATTCATAAACCTTATCAAGGTCTTTCTATAGCAGTGTACAAATGTTTTTTTTTTTTTTCCCCATGATCTTGGCATTATCTGCAAATTACTTTGCTTAAAAACCTATTTCTATTCATCACATACAACAGAAACTTTACAAGTGCCAGAAATGAGCCCTGTTGTACTCCACCAATCACCCCTCTCCACCCCAAAAGCATATGTTTCACCACTGTTTTCATACATCTATTCAAAGTTCATTTACTTATTCCAGTGTACTTCCTTTAATGCCTCCTACACCTAACAACTTCTGTATTTATCTTTCATGTTTTGTCTTGTCGAAAGCCTTTTCCAAGTTCGTGCAGTATATCCTCACCACACTGAACCTCGTTACACTAAATTTCGACTATATTGACCCTAGCAAGGCCTACCAATCATTCATCTAATATAATGAATAAGAAGTATGTAGTGAAAGGCTCAGCATAGATGGTGGGCAGTGGTCCTTTCAGCTATAGCAATCAAACCTTCCCCCAAATTTGATATAGTGAGGGTTTACTGTATACAAAATTCACTCAAACTTCTCTCACTTATCAGCTATTCTTGAGTAAAAATCCAACAGGTTGGTTTCACAAGTCATTTTCTTAATCCAGATCGATTGTCAATCAAGATGCTTTTCTCCTCCCAAGTAATTCATCCATCTATCTTTTGTATAGACATGGTAAAGGAAACATGGACTGGAGGTGCAGCTTTTATTCCTGACGTTTCGTCTAACGACTTTCTCAAAGGAATGAGCATACTAGAAACATACAGAGTTTATAAACCCGTATGTTTCTAGTATGCTCATTCCTTTGAGAAAGTTGTTAGACGAAACGTCAGGAATAAAAGCTTCACCTCCAGTCCATGTTTCCTTTACCGTGTCTATACAACTTGTTCACATGGATTTTCATCTATCTTTTCCTTTTTTTTCACATATTTTGATTGTACTGGTGAAGAAGGGTTCAATGATGGGTACTTGCTTGTGATAACCTTGCAAGATGGACAGCACAGCTGTCCATTTTCATAACACATGAACCTCCTCACATTTGGAAGTAGGTCCCTGAGTGGCTGACACTGTCCCCAGCTCCAACTAGTTCAAAGATCTCTATCAATTTCATCTGTATATCTTATACCTCACACATGGAAAGCTAACAGTTGGTAACTCCTTCCCACATACTATCAGCCAGTGACAAAAACAGTCCCATGCAAATGTAACACAAGATTCTAAAGTTTCCTCCCAGAGGATTGTGGGAGAGCCTGAGGTCTGTTGCAAGCCACTGTGATGTTGCAGGTTTTCCACTTAATGAAAGTTGAGGCAGCAGTTGTTGTATTACTGGCCAAGAACACCAGTCTATAATCCAGTGGGACTTCTCTGTCTCCTCCTTTGAATTGCTAATGCATTTGCAAATCCAATGATGCTTTCCTCCCTTTAAGAGAATATGCAGTTAGGTGATGTATTTTACCCATTAATTGTTTTTGACACTTTCAATATCCAACTTGAACTCGCATCTGACCCCAAGGCCTTTCTTCCAAGTTTTCAAGTAGTTTAATCACTTCACAGGCGTCATCTGTTATATCTTTTTACATCTTTCTTATCTTCACATTTTCTACCCCAATATCCTCTTCCTTGTTGAATACTAATTTTTTTTTAATAGTACAGTTTACTGTCTTGCTTCTTCATATATTGCCACTTTCATTGAGCCAATCCTCTTTTTGTGCTCCTCTCTCTTGTTCATCTTTGGCTCGTACCTTCCCAACCCTTGCAAATTTTCAGGAAGTTTTGATTTTGATAGTTTCATTGAGCTGTATCCATTTCATTACTCCACAGTTTATTTTTTTAGTTCTATAAAGTTAGCCTTTGCATATTTGTGTCCTTCTTGTTTGTATATTTCATGCTTTCTGTGTTATCAGCTTCTAACGTTATTTCAGGGACTATGGGATCCTTCTTACCTGTTGGGCACCAGTAATTCAGTCTCTTAATTACTTCAAGTTCTTTGATTAACCCATTCAACTCCGATGACAAGATGTCTTGTCATTTGGTCAAATAAAACAAAAAATCATAAAACACCAAAATGTTTGATCAAACACCAGAAAAATATGACGTCAGTCCTGGACTGACGTCATATTTTTCTGGTGTTTGATCAAACATTTTGGTGTTTTATGATTTTTTGTTTTATTTGACCAAATGACAAGACATCTTGTCATCGGAGTTGAATGGGTTAATACCTGTTGGTCACCAGTAATTCAGTGTTTAATAACCTCAGGCGCCTTGATTAATATTGAATTGCATATTACAGGTGCACCTCCACTCTATATTGTTGGCGTCTTTACCCATTGGATCATTATATTATTCATTGTTATAAGAACATATTGACCCAGGATTATTCAGTTCCTTCTGTCTCCAATTCCTCCCAATTTACCTTTTTGCAATTAAAGTCACTCATCAGAATTATAGTGTGTGTGTGTAATATGTGTTACTATGGATACTATGAATGCAGGGGGATTCCAGTTTTGAGGAAATGGTGTTGCTTTATTTGTGTATCAAACTGTTTTGCAATTAAACCACACCTTCAACTTTTGAGGTTTAAAGGTGTCAGAAGACTGAAGATCATACAACAAAAAGATTCTCTCCATTTGTTCAGGAAAGTCACATTACTAAAGAAAAAGTCCACTTTTCCTGACATATATTTATCCCTGCTTTAGATTCTACATGTCTGGCTTTGTGTATTTACTTAATTGTAGTATACAGGAAAGTTTGCTCGTAAGTTCTTGTTTCATTTTCTCCATATATCATACCCAGCTTTAAATTAATTTATTGTTTTTAGTGTGAATTATATTTGCGTGCAGTGCCATAGCCGGAGGAAGGTTAGGGCACAAAGGGCATATACCTTTCTCATTGTAATTTGTAAATTGAGAGCAACACTATGTAATTGTAGTACTTGTAACAGTATGATTACAGATATTGTGAATTCGGTCAAGAGTACATCTTCCTAACTGAAATCCTGGCTATGCTACTTTGTAAGATAGATTCCGCATTGCTCTTCTTTAGAATAGAGATGATAGTTTCACTGTGACCTATGTTTAAATCTCAGCTGGGTCTGGGATAAATTGAAGCATTTGTCCACCCTTATACTTGTTAGTGACTTAACCCATTAAACTGCGATGACAAGATTCTTGTCATTTGGTCAAATAAAACAAAAAATCATAAAACACCAAAATGTTTGATCAAACACCAGAAAAATGTGATGTCAGTCAGCGAAGCGAGGACTGACGTCACATTTTTCTGGTGTTTGATCAAACATTTTGGTGTTTTATGATTTTTTGTTTTATTTGACCAAATGACAAGAATCTTGTCATCGCAGTTTAATGGGTTAAGTGTAGGGTAGGATTGCAACTTATTTCATTCAAGATTCACATAGTATATACCACATGTATACCTAACTGCACCTATTTGGAGCAGGTAGTGGAGGCAAGAATGAGCATTACAGGGGTGACTTCTGTGAAGGAGAATTAGACATAGCTTCTAGTAGAGTCTCTGAGGGTACAGCGCTGCCGCATGAAGAGTATATCCCTTGAGGTGTGCCTAGTGACTTTTGTTAAGTATTTATTGTGTAATTGTTTTTGTGTGTGTATGTGTCAGAGTTGCATCATATGTTAGAATATTTGTAGTAGATGCAGTACTGCAAAGTGCATTTTTCCGATTATATGTATAGTTATACTTACATTTATATTGTTTATGATATATTTGTTGTTGATCAGTCAATTGTTGAAATAAATTTTTTATCATTAAAATTCTATTGACTTTTGTCCTCACATCATTATAGTAGTTAGAAATGAATTATATACTGTATTGTGTTTGCCATAGTGATGTAAGGGTATTAATGCATATAGATTAGTTGTACCTAGCCATATCTTAACCCATCAAACTCCAATGACAAGATTCCTTGTCATTTGGTCAAATAAAACAAAAAATCATAAAACACCAAAATGTTTGATCAAACACCAGAAAAATATGACGTCAGTCCTCGAGGACTGACGTCATATTTTTCTGGTGCTGTTTGATCAAACATTTTGGTGTTTTATGATTTTTTGTTTTATTTGACCAAATGACAAGGAATCTTGTCATCGGAGTTTAATGGGTTAAAAACTACATCATTGTTGCCTCAGGTTCCATTGACTAGAAACTTATAGACCTACAGCAGCTGACAGTCGTCCTCAATTCTTTCCATAGATCTCCTGAGAGAAAAAAAAAAAAAAAAAAAAAAAAAATTGACTACTATCTCTGTTGTATTAATGTGGAGTTGTTTCAATGTCACCAGCTGAGAGTAGTAGGAGGGGAGCAGTTGCTAGTCAGTTCTTTTTATTTGAAAAGGTGGAGGAGTTAGAAACTCAATAGAGCGTGGAAGTACTCCCCTTGGGGATGTGCTGCTAGATGGATGTGTTACTGATTTGTAAAGACGGGTGGAAAAAGATCCTCAGGGATCTCCCTCTTGTACGAAAGTGGCAGTTGCCAACAAGTCTACTGAAATAAACACCACGCGAGGACAGAGCCGTATATTGTTTTGCTTGTTAAAGCTTTATCAAGTATATGATGTACTTGAAAAAGGTGAAACAAGCAAAAAAATTGTACTAACCCATTCAACTCCGATGACAAGATGTCTTGTCATTTGGTCAAATAAAACAAAAAATCATAGAACACCAAAATGTTTGATCAAACACCAGAAAAATATGACGTCGGTCCTCGCTTCGCTGCGAGCGAAGCGAGGACTGACGTCATATTTTTCTGGTGTTTGATCAAACATTTTGGTGTTTTATGATTTTTTGTTTTATTTGACCAAATGACAAGACATCTTGTCATCGGAGTTTAATGGGTTAAGGCTCTGTCCTCATGTGGTGATTATTTTGATAGGCGTGTCCATCTTGCAGGATCAGTTGTAGGTACCTGGCATTGGTCTCTTCAGTGACTGCATGTTTGAATAAGTGTAATATGACCTTGCGTACATAAATCTAGACTTCTCCGAGAACATTTCAACAGTATTTCTAACATTTGTATAAGTTTACGATCTTTAATTCACCATTCACCTTTGTTATACATGACATAAAGATATATTTAGAGATTTGAAAAATAGAATTGTAACCGAAGTCGTTTTCAACTCTAATCAACTCTCAATTGTCGTTGCTGGTGAGGCCCCTGGCAGTCCAGGGTGATAATAGGCTCACATCGATGTAGATTTGATAACAGAAATATTTTAATAAATTGGATAAATGTGATTTTTGCGTCGCTAAGGTTTAATATAACATTCGTATATTCATGTTTCAATGTTTACTAAACTTATCCAGAGTATAGGGGATAAGTTGCGGGGAAATATGCAACTCCGTTTATAATACGACGCCCGACAATTCGTCGACAATTATCACCGGGTCTGAGCAACGCCTTCTAGACTAGCTACAACACTCTCACGTTCTCTTACGAGTACAAGTTTTTTTTTTTTTTTTATCTGTTCTGTCGATGGTTTCCCTCATTGTCAAATTATTGATGAAAAAAAAATGTAAATGGCGCCTCGTAGGCAATTTCCGCGCCATTACTCCACCAATTGTATTGTTGACATTGTGTGTCTGCTTTTCCTTTGGACAATAACAATGGTCGACGTGTGACGTTCTGAACGTTTTCCCAGCAACCGCGTTCGTGTTTCAATGATTGAGAAGGTTCCTGAATGTCCCTCTATTACCACAATTGAAAATAACCCAGATAGTAGGACAGAAGTTTTTACACTTGAAATAAAGGTCATTTCAAAGGAAACTGAATTAGCCGTGTCGCAGTCGGTATCCAATGGACAAGACCTCCAAACTTAATTGAACCCATTAACCCCTTCCATACGGTGCCGCACACGTAGGCGTCATGGACTTAGATCTCGGTGGCAGCAGCCAATGCCAGCCGTACGACGTGTCGTAATAATACTCGCATCATAAAATATAGTCACCGCTTATATCGATCGTTCTCTCTTCACCCGTGAATTTTGATAACCATAGAAAATGCGATTACAAAAGAATTAGAAAGAATGTCATTATGGAGGGGCGACTACAATAAATATAATCAAGACGCCGATATGGCAGCCTCGCGAATACACTCGCTCCCCATGACGCCTACTTCTGCGGCACCGTATGGAAGGGGTTAAACTCCGATGACAAGATGTCTTGTCATTTGGTCATATAAAACAAAAAATCATAAAACACCAAAATGTTTGATCAAACACCAGAAAAATATGACTCGCTCGCGAGCGAAGCGAGGAGGACTGACGTCATATTTTTCTGGTGTTTGATCAAACATTTTGGTGTTTTATGATTTTTTGTTTTATTTGACCAAATGACAAGACATCTTGTCATCGGAGTTTAATGGGTTAAATAACTAGAATATGACTTTGCTAACAGAAATCTAGACTTGTGTTTGTATCTATATTAAGGCATGGCGGAGACTAACACTACACCGAGCGAGTATCGGCGAATTCTCCTCGACCGTTGTGAGTTCGTTTGCGTAGAAACGACGTCGGTTACAATCTTTCGTGTGTGTTTTTCTATCTTCAGAAGTCAAATTACCTTTGCGTCATATAATGAGAAACTGAATGGCAAAATGAAAGAATGTAAACATTTACGAATTTTAGATTGATGAAGTGTTCTTAGAACGCTGCAATCAAAGTCTTCTTGTAGACGTTCGAATTCGTTTGACAAAAGTCGTCCCTGACTCGTTCGGTGTAAACACATCCTTAGGGGCTATTTTTCATCCAACCTCTGCCCGTCAGAACTTTTTTTTTCTGCTGCAAAATTACTATGGAATTTTTTTTTTTACAACAAAAAGACGTAGGGGGGAAATTTCTTCCTCCAACATACAGCGGCGGCGCCAAGGGGGGGCTTTAGCCTCCCCAAAAAAGTGGTCAGCCCCCCAACTGAAATGAGCATATTGAAAATTTAAAACACTCATTAAAATGATTTTATTAAGTGGAATTTTTAATGGCCAGGTCTAAAAATTTGTCAGCCATCAGCTCTAGCCCTACCATTAACCCCCTCCCCATCTGAAATGAGGACAATATATGTATATTATTACGGCGTTATGCAAGTTCAACTGCTTTCATTATATATGACCACCGCCTCAAATCACCTGTAACCCGTTGTAGAAATGTCACACATTACAGATATCCTATCTGTAATGTGTGACATATATATGCATAGCCTATCTGAGATAGACTATGCAACGATAGACTATGCGTGGCCAGGCGACAATAGTATTCCCAAAGTATAGACCAGGGGATTCTCAAAGTGGTCGATCGGAACATCCAAGGGGTCAATGAATAGCCAAGGGGTCGAAAGGGGGGTCGATGAATAATCAGGGGGTCGGTGAATGTTTACTGCTGGAGTTGAAGAGACCATTTAAAAATGATTTCGAACTACAAAATTACACTGTATTAATGATTGTGCTAATAAATATTTTAGTTAATACCAATCATTGCTTTAATACCAATAATACAAAAATACTTTATAATAGGTTACAGTACATTATTGTAGTGGAATATATCTATATATCTCTATATATATATATATATATATATATATATATATATATATATACATATATATATTTATATATATATACATATATATATATACATATACATATATATATACATATATATATGTATATATATATATATATATATGTATACATATACATATATATATACATATATATTATATCTAACTATTAAAAATAAACACTTTCGAAACTGTGCCCAGGTGACGATTCAAGTTTTTGTGTCAGACGTGCCCGGTATAAGGGATTTTCCATGTGCGGTTGTACCCCAATCGTGGTCAGGAACGATCATCGTTGAGCCATGGACGATCATCGTTGAGCCGTGGACGATCATCGTTGAGCCATGGATGATCATCGTTGAACCATTGACGATCATCGTTGAGCCGTGGATGATGATCGTTGAGCCGTGAACGATCATCGTTGAGCAATGGATGATCATCATTGAGCCGTGGACGATCATCGTTGAGTCAAGAACGATCATTGTTGAGTCAAGAATGATCATCGTTGAGCCATGGATGATCATCGTTGAGCCGTGGACGATCATTGTTAGGCCATGGACGCTCATCGTTGAGTCATGGACGATCATCGTTTTGCAATGGACGATCATCGTTGAGCCGTGGACGATCATCGTTGAGTAAAGAACGATCATCGTTAAGCCATGGTGTCGAAGTTCTCGAAGCTGCCGAAGTTCTCGAAGGTGCCGAAGTTCTCGAAGGTGCCGAAGTTCTCGAAGGTGTCGAGGTTCTCGAAGTTCACGAAAGTGCCGAAATTGTCGAAGGTGCCGAAGTTCTCGAAGGTGCCGAAGTTCTCGAAGGTGCCGAAGTTCTCGAAGGTGACGAAGTTCTCGAAGCTGTCGAAGTTCTCGAAGCTGTCGAAGTTCTCGAAGGTGCCGAAGTTCTCGAAGATGCCGAAGTTCTCGAAGATGCCGAAGTTCTCGAAGGTGCCGAAGTTCTCGAAAGTGCCGAAGTTCTCGAAAGTGCCGAAGTTCTCGAAGGTCTAGAAGGTCTCGAAGTTATGGAAGGTCTCGAACTTCTGGAAGGTCTCAAACTTCTGAAAGGTCTCGAACTTCTGGAAGGTCTCGAAGATCTCGAAGTTCTTGGTGTTCGTATTTCTTTCGAGGTTGTAGAAAATTTCATGAAGCACTATTACGCAGGCTACAAAAAAATTTGTGGTAATGGTGGAAGAGGACACATGCAATACCAGTTGTACTATTTAGAGCGTAGGTTCAAGACATTTAAAAGAAAGTACCCCAATCGTGGTCAAGGTTGGACGTTGGACACAATGCCTCTGCTCGTAGCAGCTCGGTTGAAAAGACGTAATATGCATTATTGGAAGTGGGTTGCGGATGAAAAGAAAACCAGTAAGATGGAGATCAATATGTCAGCGTCTTTAAAAGGTTTATTACGGAAAGTGCACCGTGAAAAATTTCCTTATTTTTACGATGAAAAGGTCAAAGAACCCCGTGATAGAGAAGCCGCCATGAAAAGGCGACAGCGACATTTCTGGGCTTGGGTGACAAAACAAAAAAAGATTGACAAATCCACTATTGACAAAGTTCTCAGAGCACAGTTAACAGAAGAGCATAAGAAATGCCACCCCGAATATTACGAAAAGTGTAAAAACCGGCCATCTACGACATGCGTCGCGGAGCAATCTATACAACAATTCCAAGGTATAGTCCTTAGTTTCAACGAGATGTTACGCAATTCACCAACATACGAGTACAGTGATAGTACAATAGATGACCTGGAACCGTATAGCGGGGATATTTCTTCCGAGGTTGTAGAAAATTTCAAGAAGCACTATTACGCAGGCTACAAAATTTTTTGTGGTAATGGTGGAAGAGGACACAGGCAATACCAGTTGTACTATTTAGAGCGTAGGTTCAAGACATTTAAAAGAAACGCCCGAAAAAACGTGTTCGCTATGAAGAATGTGAGGCGCCAGCAAGAAAAGAAGAGGGAGCAAAGGAAAGTAGAGTTGAGAAGAGACCTGAAAAAGATCCAAAAAGAGAAAAAACGGTTACAAGCGGAAAAGAATGAAGTGGATAATAAGCTGCGGAAAACAATGCTAGAAAAAATGAAAAATAATGAATCGGAATACATCTCCCAACAAAAGAAGCGGATGGGTGGGTCGGAGTGTTCACCAAAGGAATTGAAGGACTACACAGAGCAGGAAAACCGTGTTCTCACTGAAATGAGGAACCAACGTACAGTAATCGCCAAAAAGAAGACAGCTGAGGAAAGTAATCCGCGTGGGCGTGCGCATGAGAATGTGAAGAGATCGTTACGCGAAGCAGACAAAGAAGTGAAACTAAATGACATAGGGGTTTTGGGGGGCAGAGAGTGTAAAATATGCAATGCGCTGCTGTGGAAAATGAGCTCCAGGCAATATGTTGTAACCAGGGGCAGACGCCACTCACTGTACAAGACAAAGAGGAAAGATAGAAATGTTAGAGAAGAAATATTAATCTCTTCTTAGAGAATTAGAATCAATGTAAAAATGAATAAGCTTAACATATTTTTGTAACAAAAGTCATCAAAAGGATGGAATATTTATACAAATATTTAACCTAAGCTAACCTAACCGAACCTAATTCAGTTAAAACCTAACCTAAAGTGATCCTAACCTACCTAATGTATTTCCCAATGGTGACAATTGACGAATGAGTCACGAAGTCTATAAGTGGTCCGAATCAGCCATTGCTAGCGAGGGCTGAATGAACCACGAAAATGAACACAATTTCTGATTGTTAGTGTGTTATGTATAGGGCCTATAGTACTTAAAGAAAAATTCGTCCCACCCCCATTTTTAATCATGTGTTCTATTTTTCTGTATAGGTCATGGATCGCTTCCTAATCCCCCACAAGAGGCAACAAGTTAATGACGACGATCAAGAACCATGTACTTCTAGTTCTACTGAAAATCCGGAGTTGGAAGAGAAGGTGGATGATGACAGTACCCAGAAAAACACAAGACGTCCTCCAGGGTCAAACAACATCAGCCTGATGCCAGATAGTGGGCCTACCTGTCCTGATTTGAAGAAATATCCTTGACACATGCAAGGTGGTCAGACAAGATCATTCAATAAAAGATGACACCAACAATATTCTTGGCTTGAATATTCCGTGGTCAAAGATGCAGCTTACTGTTTTGCGTGTCGTCATTTTACAACTTCCCATCTTGGTCGTGCTAAACAATCATTCACCCACAACGGATTCAAAAATTGGAAGAAGGCAACCATATCTCCGAAGGCTCATGATACTTCAGCTTGTCATAAATTTGCGATGCAAGCTTGGGGAGAATTCAAATTGAAGAAAGTTACAGGGGCAACAATTTATCAATCCATTGATGTCGGGCGTGCCAAGACAGTGGTGGATAATCGGCGGTACATTAAAGCAGTTATTGATGTACCTGTCAATACAGCATGTCAAAATATTGCCCAGAGAGGGCACAGAGAAGGGGATGAATCCGACAATCGAGGAAACTTTTTGGAATTACTTAATGTGCTAGCCAAGTTATGATCATACAGTTACAAAAAAAGTTAACAGTTCGGGGAATGCAAAATATACTCACCACGATATACAGAATGAATTATTTGAAATAAAGGCAGGTATGATCAGAAAGGAGATAAGTGATGAGGTGAAACAAGCAGTGCACTTTGCCATCATGGTGGACGAAACGAAGGATATAGCGAAGAGGGAGCAGATCTCTATAGCTGTGAGGTATCTCCATGATCAGGAACTTCATGAAGAATTCTTGGATTTCACACCAGCTGAAGGCCTTGATGCAGAATCGTTACTCCAGAAGATAAAAGAAACTTTAGCCAAATGTGAAATTGACCACAATACCTGTGTCGGTCAGTGCTATGATGGAGCGGCAGTTATGTCGGGTTGCACCAATGGGGTCCAAGAAAGATTCAGAAGAGATTATTCACAGGCTGTATACATCCACTGCTATGCTCATAGGCTAAACCTCGTTTTAGTTGACTGTGTAAACAATATAATGCCAATCTCTGAGTTTTTCGTCACAATCCAATTACTGTACATTTTTTTTTCTCCTCGTCAGTGGTGTATCAGGAATTTCTAAAATTCCAAAAGGAGCTGAACCCAGAAAGACCACATATAGAACTCAAACGGTTATCGGACACCAGATGGGCATGCCAACACTCAGCCTGCCAAGCTGTTAAGAGGACCTTGCCCGGCATCGTTGCAACCCTAAAACATTTAATGGAAGGGGGAAATGTGGACAGGGCCAGTGGAACAAGGTCACTCACTGCCCTTCTGGATCACCATTTTGTGACGAATCTGGTGTTCATGGAGAGTTTACTGCATTTGACGAAAACCTTGTCAGATCAACTCCAGTCCCCCGATCTCCAGCTTGCCTCAGGAGTTGATTTGGTTGAAGCAGTGATGTCTAGTCTCACAGAGATGAGAAACGAAGAGAGCTGGGAGCAACTACGAAATCATGCTGAAGAATTGTGCCAGACTGTAGGGATTCGCAGACAACTTGCACGTCAGAGGCAAAGGGCAGCCCCACGATACTTGGATGAGTTTGTCATAACATCCGGCATAGGACAAGATGATAATTCGAATGACTCCGACGTTACCAAGAGACGGATTTACTACTCCGTGATAGACAAGTTTCTCAGTGAGTTGAAAAGAAGGTTTTCCGGCGATGCATGTCAGGTACTTATTGGAGTATCTGCCCTCAACTCCAATCATCCAACCTTTTTGAACAAGGAAAAACTATCAGGAATGGCTGCAAATTGCGGGGTGGGGGACAAAGATCTATTCGTAAGGTTGATTGCCAGAAAGCAGGAGCAGGGCATGGAAGTGGACACACCTATGCAACTTGCCATCATGCTCCAACCGTACAAAGATGCATTCATAGATTTGTATAAGCTAGTGCGTATTAGTGTTACTCTTCCAGTTAATTCAGCATCATGTGAAAGAAGCTTTTCGTGCCTAAAGCAACTGAAAACCTACTTGTGTAACAGTAGCATCGTATTTTTCATATTTTCTCTACAAGTGTTTAAGGGTTTTCTCAGAATTTTTCGCTCAGTGTTGATATTAACACAATTGTCAAAAATAATTTTATCTGTAAATTTAAAGAATTTTTCTCCACTTGTTCAAGGAATTTCCCAGAATGTTTCGTCCAGTGTTAATATGAACACTTCAAAATTCATCGTCTTTTCTATCGGGAATCGGATGAAAATGAGACTAGATCTTCTGATGTTACGTGAAGCGTGGTCGGGGACTTGTACAGTCCTTTTGAACCATCACACGTAGCACGGTCGCTAGCGTCTTGGCCTCGTGATTATGGATGCACGGGTCAGGGTTCGAATCCCATGGCAGAGCTTCTAAAAAAAACTCAACCTTTTCTATATATTTAAAGGTATTCTCTGTTTTCTCAGAATGTTTTGTCAAATTTCATTGTATTTTCTATGATAAAAAAAAATCTCTCCACGTGTTTAAGGATTTTCTCAGAATGTTTCGTTCAGTGGTAAATGAACACAATTATCAAAATGTTTCATTTAGTATTAAAATGAACATAATTGTCAAAATTTATCGTATTTTCT
Source organism: Oratosquilla oratoria (assembly GCF_046742065.1). Lineage (NCBI taxonomy): Eukaryota > Metazoa > Arthropoda > Malacostraca > Stomatopoda > Squillidae > Oratosquilla > Oratosquilla oratoria. Next base: position 30,647,110 of record NC_134788.1, read on the forward strand.
AAACGAGTATTTTTCATATTTTCTCTACAAGTTTAAGGATTTTCTCAATGTTTCGCTCAGTGTTAATATTAACACAATTGTCAAAAATCATTTTTATTTCTATAATGAATTTTTCTCTGCACGTGTTTAAGGGTTTTCTCAGACTTTCGTTCAGCGTTAATATGAACACTTTTCAAAATTCATCGTCTTTATATGTTAAAAAAGTTTTTCTCTAGGTTTTCTCAGAATGTTTCGCTCATTGTTAATATGAAAACAATTTTCAAAATTCATCGTCTTTTCTGTATAAAAAAAATCTCTACACGTGTTTAAGGATTTTCTTAGAATGTTTCGCTGAGTGTTATTATGAACACAATTGTCAAAATTCATCGTATTTTCTACATTAAAAAAAATTCTCCACGTGTTTAAGAATTTTCTCATAATATTTCGTTCAGTGGTAATATGAACACAATTGTCAGAAAATTTCACTTAGTAATAGAATGAACATAATTGTCAAAAATTATCGTATTTTCTATACGAGTATTTTCCATATTTTCTCTACAAGTGTTTAAGGGTTTCTCAGAATGTTTCGCTCAGTGTTGATATGAACACAATTGTCAAAAATCATCTTTTCTATATCTTTAAAGTATTGTTGTCTCCACGTGTTTAAGGGTTTTCTCAGAATGTTTCGTTCATGGTATTATGAACACTTTTCTAAATTCATCGTCTTTTCTATATTTTTAAAACGTTTTTCTCTAGGTTTTCTCAGAATGTTTCGCCCAGTGTTGATATGAAATTTTTCAAAATTCATCGTCTTTTCTATATTTAAAAAATTCTCTTCACGTGTTTAAGGATTTTCTCAGTGTTTCGCTCAGTGTTGATATGAACACAGCTGTCAAAATAATCATATTTTCTATATTTTTAAAACATTTTTCTCACCACGTGTGAATTTTCTCATAATGTTTCGTTCAGTGTCAATATGAACAGAATTGTCAAAATTCATCGTCTTTTCTATATTTCAAACGTTTCTCTCTACATGTATACAAGGATTTTCTCAGAATGTTTCGCTCAGTTTTAATAAGAACACAATTGTCAAAATTCATCGTCTTTTCTATACTCTTAAAACATTTTTCTCTGCACGTGTGCTTTCTCAGAATTTTTCGTTCAGTGTTACGTAAAGCCACGTGCTGAACTAAAATTTTCGGTCCATGATACCATGACATCTTGATTTCCCTTTCACGTCGTCACTAGGCAAAAACATCGTCGATTTCCATCTTCAAACTAGGTAAAACCACCGTCGATTTTCATCTTCACACTGGGCAAATATACCGTCGTTTTCCATTTTCACACTGGGCAAAAATACCGTCGATTTCCATTTTCACACTAGGCAAAACTGCCGTCGATTTCCATCTTCACACTAGGCAAAAATACCGTCGATTTCCTCCTTCATACTAGGCAAAACTGCCGTCGATTTCCATCTTCACACTAGGCAAAAATACCGTCGATTTTCATCTTCACATTAGACAAAAATACCGTCGATTTCCTCCTTCATACTAGGCAAAACTGCCGTCGATTTCCATCTTCACACTAGGCAAAAACACCGTCGATTTTCATCCTCACACTAGGCAAAAGTAACGTTGATTTCTATGTTCACACTAGACAAAACTGCCGTTGAGTTCTATCTTCACACTAGGCAAAAATACCGTCATTTTCCTCCTTCATACTATGCAAAAATGACGTCGATTTCCATCTTCACACTATTTAAAAATGCCGTCGATTTTGGTTTTCTATGTCGATGTTTGGCAGAAAAATCGTATATTTCTTTTATATATTTATTCGCGGAAAAAAATCCTTCAACGGGACAGAAATACCGTCAAAATTTCCTCACATGGACTTCCTTCACATATGACAAAAATACAGTCGATATTTTTTTCCCAAAAACCCGTAAAGATGTTTTTGTCCCTTAGAATGTAAATAGATAGATAAAAAAAACATAAAATTACAAATAAAATTGATAAAGAAAAAAATAAAGGAATAAAAAAAATTAAATCACATAAAACGCAATATGTAAATAAGTAAATAAATAAATAAATGAATAGATCAATGAAATTATTAAACAAAAACTTTTTACCCTACATTCCCGTATTCTTGCGCATTGTTACATATTTTTTTCTAGCTTAGGGTAAAAGCATAATCATTACTTCATTTAGTTTTTGTCTTGCCAAAACGATGCTTATTATCTAATTGATATAGTAAAAAATTGTCATGCTCATGCATACTGTTGTTTTGGAGAAATAATGCGAGATATTGGAATAATTTGAGAGAAAATGGGCTATTGGCAACCCGACGGCAGTGCTGTAATATGATTGGCTATATCATGTCGTCGTACTAATTTCGAGGGGAATATGCCGTTGAAAAACGAACATGCCTCTTTTGAATAATAATGATAATGATAATAATAATAATAATAATAATAATATATATATATATATATATATATATATATATATATATATATATATGTGTGTGTGTGTGTGTGTGTGTGTGTGTGTGTGTGTGTGTGTGTGTGTGTGTGTGTGTGTGTATTTACCTAGTTGTATTTACCTAGTTGTATTTTGCGGGAAGGGGAGCTATGCTCGTGTTGTCCCGCCTTTGTATCTTGCAGTGTCTAGTTTGTTTTTAAACTCATGAATGGTTTTTGCGCATACTATTTCATTGTCCAGTTTGTTCCAAGTGTCCAAAACTCTATGAGGAAAACTGTTTTTCTTCAGTTCTCTTCTATAGCTATGTTTTTTTATTTTCTTTCCATGTCCTCTTGTGTTTCTTTTGTCCCAGTTAAGTAAGTTCTCACTATCGAGTACCTCTGTGCCTTTCATGATTCTGTAGATGGTCAATAGGTCACCTCTCTCTCTTCTTTGCTCCAGTGTCGGTAACTCCAGTTTAGCCAATCTCTCTTCGTATGATAGGTTTGCAAGTGCAGGTGCCATTTTTGTAGCTGCTCTTTGGATTCTTTCTATTTTCTTTATATTCTTTTTGGTACTGGGGGACCACAATGTCGCTGCATACTCTAATCTAGGCCTTATCAATGTAACCAGTATTTTTTTCATCATGTCTTCGTCCAAGTATGTAAACGCCACTTTTATTGATCTTAGCAAGTTGTAAGTCTCCCCGACAATTTTGTTAATCTGTATATCATAGGACAAGTCGTTCGTGATAATTACTCCCAAATCTTTTTCGGATCCTACTTTCTTTACTTCTTTGGTTCCAATTGTATATTTTCCTGATATTCTGTTTTTGCTTTTTCCAAACTCCATTATGCTACACTTCTTAGTATTAAAGTCCACTTCCCATTTCTGACTCCAGTTCCATACCCTATTTAGGTCTTCTTGCAGTGCTTCACAGTCCTCATCAGTTTCTATTTTCCTTAGCAGTTTGGCGTCATCGGCAAAGAAGCTCATGTAGCAGTTCACGTCCTCATCCATGTCATTCATATAGATAGCAAACATTATTGGTGCCAGCACAGATCCTTGCGGTACTCCACTGATCACCTCTTTCCAGTCTGAATATTTTTCTCTGAGCACTACTCTCATCTTTCTACCAGTCAGAAAGTCCTCTATCCATTTTAGTAGGTTTCCCTGTATTCCTCCTATGTGTTCCAGTTTTTTTAGTAGTTTTCTGTGTGGTACTTTGTCAAAGGCTTTTTGCAAGTCTAGGAATGCACAATCAGCCCATCCATTTCTTTCTTGCACTATGTCTATTAGTCTTGAGTAAAAGCATATTAAGTTTGTGGAGCATGATCTTCCTTGTCTGAATCCGAATTGTCTTGGGTTTAATATGTCATTGTCTTCCAGATGTTTTACCCATCTATTCTTGATTATTTTCTCACAAATTTTGGCAATGGTGCTTGTTAGTGATACTGGCCTATAGTTGGTGGGTTCTTCTTTGTTTCCTCCTTTGTGTATTGGTACAATGTTAGCGTTTTTCCAGTCCTCGGGTATCTTTCCTTCTTTGAGTGAGCTGTTTATTAAGATGTGTATTTTGTCTGTTAGTTCTTCTTTGCACTCCTTTAGAATTCAATTTGCAATACCGTCCGGGCCATGTGATTTTCTGACATCCAGCCTTGATAAATGTTCTGATATTTCCTTTAGTGATGCTGTAAACTCATTCATGAGGGGAGATTTCTTGTTTTTGTCTATGTCACAATTCGGTATTTTCTCTCTGGTGAAAACAGATTTAAAGTGATTGTTCATGACTTCGGCCATCTCTAAATCTTCTGTGTATTTTATGTTTCCTTGGCATAGTTTCACCAATTCCTGTTTGTTTTTAAGTTTACCATTCACATACCGATAGAATAGTTTGGGTTGCTCTTTGCATTTGTCTATAATATCCTTCTCATGGTTCCTTTTCTCCTCTCTTCTCACATTAACATACTCATTTCTATAGTTAACATAAATTTGCCATTTGCTTTGTTTTTTGTCTTTTCTCCACTTTTTCCAAGCTTTGTCCCTTCTGTCTTTTGCCTCACTGCATCTTTTGTTGAACCAACCTTTAATGTACTCTCTCTCTCGCTTTTGTCTTGGTACATGCCTGTTTACCCCTTCATTGTAGTTTTCCATCAATATATTCCATTTCTCTTCCACTGCTGTTTCTTCCCTGTAAAATATTTCCCAGTTTGCATTCCGGAAGAATGTCTTTAGTTTTGTAAAGTCTGTTTTGTTGTACCTCAGTCTTCCTTTCCTATGCTTTTCGTTCCTCTCTATGTCTATTTCTTCCTTTAGTATAGTTTCGATGAGTACATGGTCACTCTTTCCAATTGGTGTCTCATACTGGACTTTATGCACTATTTCAGGCTCTGTTGTAAATATTAGATCTAGTTTCGATGGCTCTTCATTATTTCTGTACCTTGTGTTTACATGGACCCATTGGGTCATTGTGTACTCCATGGTCATATCTAGCAGTACATTGCCCCACGAGTCATCTCCTCCTTGCACTGTCATGCTGTCCCAACAAATTTCTTTGCAATTGAAGTCCCCCATAACTACCAGATTACCCTTACCCATTAGTATCTCATTGAGTGATTTTCTTGTGTCATCTAGTATTTTTTTATGTTCAATTTCTTTCCAAGCGCTTGTTTTTGGAGGCACATAAGTCACCACAAACTTTCTACTTTTCATATTCTTGCCTTCGACTTTTATCATGATCAATTCAGCATTACCTTTGCCCTCTGCAATTTTTGTCACCTTTAGGACTTTCTTGGCCAAGAACATGATTCCCCCTCCCTGTTTCTTGTCCCTGTTTTTTATCCAGTAGTTGTATAAACCTTGTCCGATAACAGTGGATGGTATTTCACCTCTTAGTTTAGTCTCTACAATTCCCATTATGTCTGGTTTTGCTTCTAACAGATAATCATTGAGTTCGTTCAGTCCCGAAATTAGTCCGTCAATGTTGGTATAGGCCACTTTTAATTTTCTTCCTTCTCCCTGGTTTCTTCTTCCCTTGTTTTGTTCGTTTTGAAGCGCCATTGTCTTAATCTCAAGTCTATTACTCTCCACTGGAATTCTTTGCATTCTGTCTCCGATCTTTTCAAGTTTTTTTCCTTTGCTTCTTCTCTTAGCGCCCTTTCTTTTTCTAATTCCTCAGTACTCATTTCTCTTTTTATCCATATCTTATTGTATTTTTCACTCTTTGCCAAGTTACCTACTTTTTCAAATATGTCTTCTACTACCACTTGTGACCTTAGTTTTATCTTTAGAGGTCGATTCCTATCCTTAGTATAGCGACCAATTCTGTAAGTCTCTTCTAAGTCTGTGCCTGAATCACTATCTCCCCCCTGAATTTCATTAAGGATTTCTACTGCTGTCTCTTTTTCTTCTTTTTCTCTCATGTACCTCGCCAATCCTTGTTTTTCTTTAAGCCCATAAACCACAATACATTTCTTCCTATCTACTGTGTCCCTGACCCAATTTGCTTTTTCGTTAATCACTTGAATGATTGTGTCTTTTGCATTATCTTGCATTTGCTGCTTGACTATTTCTTTGAAAGCAATTTCTTTATTTTCAATATTTTCTTTCCACTTCTTAATTTCCTGGATACTGTCCCCACCTAAGTTTTCTTCGATCTTTTGTGTCAATTCTTGGAATTTGTTGTTCACTTCTTGCTTTAGATTTTCGCTATTATTATCATTAGTTTTCTTCTTTTCATTTTCATTCTTCAGTTCATTTATGTCTCTTTTCATTTCTTTAATTTCGTTTGTAAGATCCAAGTTAGCTTTTTTCAGGTCAGAAATTTCGTGGTTAGTCTTAGATAAACAATCAATTAAACCAATGACCTCTTTTCTTAAGTCCATGATTTCATTTTCCCACCGAGTCCTATTTTTGCTCATCTCTCTCTCTATCTCTAATAATCTACTTAAGTTCTTTCTTTCGTACTTACCAAACCCTAAGAAATCATTGTCGTAACACGTGGTGCTTTGTTTATTGTTTACATCGCGGTTCAGTGGATTGCCTCCAGATGGCTCTGATTCGCAACTGGCTTTCGAGTCGTTTTCATTAATTTTTGCTAATTTAGAGTTAACACAAATAACTAGCACAGCATAGATACCATTTCGGGCACTCACGTTCACTCCCCACCCCTACAGTACAAACCAGGTTTTCCTTTTTCGTCGTAAATCCTCTCCTTCTTGGTCGCGCGACGACGAGCGACGACGAGCGGTGTTGCTTCGATGAGTGTGTGTGTGTGTGTGTGTGTGTGTATTTACCTAGTTGTATTTACCTAGTTGTATTTTACGGGAAGGGGAGCTATGCTCGTGGGGTCCCGTCTTCATATCTCATTTTATCTAAACTATTTTTAAATTCATGTATTGTTTTTGCACACACCACTTTCTCATCTAACTTGTTCCAACTGTCTATTGCTCTGTGAGGAAAGCTGTTCTTTTTAAAATCTCTTCTATAGCTGTCTTTTTTTATTTTCTTTCCGTGTCCTCTTGTATTTCTGTCATCCCATTTTATCAGATTCTCTCTATCAGTAATTTCTATGCCTTTCATGATTCTGTAAATAGCTATCAAATCTCCTCTCTCTCTTCTTTGCTCTAGTGTCTGTAGTTTAAGTTTTTGTAGTCTCTCTTCATATGATAGTTTTGAGAGTGTTGGTGCCAGTTTTGTAATTGCTCTTTGTATCCTTTCAAGTTTTTTTATACATTTTTTTGTACTTGGTGACCATATCGTTGCTGCATATTCCAATCTTGGTCTTATCAGGGTGATTAGGATTTTCCTCACCATTTCTTCATCCAGGTATGTAAATGCCACTTTGATTGTTCTTATTAAATTATAAGTTTCTCCAAAAATCTTATTTATATGTTTCTCAGGTGACATATTATTCATAACAATGACTCCCAGGTCCTTCTCATTTTCTACTTTTTTTATTCCTTCTTCTCCCAAATTATATGATCCTGCTATTCTGTTTTTGCTTTTTCCAAATTCCATTATACTACACTTTTTTGTATTGAACTCCATCTCCCACTTCCTACTCCATTCTTGTACTTTATTTAGATCCCTCTGTAGTGATTCACAATCTTCTTCAGTTATCACTCTTTTCAGTAGTTTTGCATCATCTGCAAAGAAGCTCATATAGCTTTCAATTCCTTCATCCATATCATTAATATATATAGCAAACATTATTGGGGCCAGAACTGTTCCCTGCGGGACACCGCTTATTACTTCATTCCATTTTGAGTGCTGATCTCTTATCACTACTCTCATTTTTCTTTCTTGCAAAAAGTCTTCCATCCAATTTAGCAATTTACCTTGTATTCCTCCTTCATATTCTAATTTCTTAAGCAACTTCTTATGTGGTACTTTGTCAAAAGCTTTTTTTAGGTCTAGAAATGCACAATCAGCCCATCCATCTCTTTCTTGTATTATATCTATTAGCCTTGAATAGAAACATATTAAATTGGTGACGCATGACCGTCCTTGTCTGAATCCAAATTGCCTTGGATTTAGTACGTTGTTTTTTTTCCAAGTATTTTACCCATCTACTTTTGATAATTCTTTCACAAATTTTTGCTATTGTACTTGTTAGAGAGACTGGTCTATAATTGGTAGGTTCTTCTTTATTTCCTCCTTTATATATAGGTACTATATTTGCTTTTTTCCAATCTTCTGGAACTTTTCCTTCTTTTAAGGAACTGCTTATTATGCTATGTATTTTGTCTGCCAGTTCATTCCTGCATTCTTTCAGAATCCAGTTTGCTATTTCATCTGGCCCATGCGATTTTCTGACATCAAAATTACCCAAGTGTGTCAATATTTCATTCTTTGTTACTTCTATTTCTTCCATAGGGGGGACTTTTTCTTTCCACTCAATCTCTTCAGGTTGTATATTTTCCCTTGTAAACACTGATTTAAAATGTTTGTTCATAATTTCTGCCATTTCCATTTCCTCAGTGTATTCAACTCCTCCTTGTCTCAATTTCTCCAAGTCTTGTTTGTTTTTCAGTTTATTGTTTACAAATCTGTAGAATAGTTTTGGTTGATCTTTACACTTTTCTATAACATCTTTTTCATATTTTCTTTTTTTCTCTCTGCACTTTTGTACATATTCATTTCTATAACCAGTATATATTTTCCATTTTTCAGGTCTTCTGTCTTTTTTCCATCTGGTCCAGGCTTTGTCTCTTTTGTCTTTTAACTCCCAACAACTTTTGTTGTACCAGCATTTTACATATTCTTTTTCTTGTTTTTGTCTTGGGACATACTTTTCCACTCCTTTTTTGTAAATTTTTGTCAAAATATTCCATTTCTCTTCCACTGATGTTTCTTCTTTGTATATTTCTTCCCAGTTTTCTTGTTGGAAGAATTCTCTTATTTTATCAAAGTTTGTTTTTTCATACATCATTCTTCCTTTTCTATATTGTTCATTTCTTTTCATATATTTTTCTTCATTAAGTTCCAGTTCAATCAATATGTGGTCACTTTTACCTATTGGTGTTTTATATTCAATCTTGTCCACTATTCTAGGTTCAGATGTAATTATTAAGTCTAGCCTCGATGGTTCTTCTTCATTTCTGTACCTAGTGTTCTCTTGTATCCATTGTGTCATTGAATGGTCAGTAATCATCTCAAGTAGAGCATTTCCCCATGAGTCATCACCACTCTTTGCTGTCATTTCTTCCCAGCAGATTTCTTTGCAATTAAAGTCGCCCATCATAACTATTCTTCCTCCGTCTTCCATTATTTTAGTTAATGCTATCTTTGTGTCCTCTAACATACTTTTATATTCACTCTCCTCCCATGAGGCTGTTTTCGGAGGCACATAATTGATCACAAATTTTCTGCTCTTCTTATCTCTGTCTTCCACTTCTATCATAATCATCTCTACTGTATTCTTTCCATATATGACACCTTTCACGTTTATATCCTTCTTAGTCAGGAACATAACTCCACCCCCTTGCTTTTTCTCTCTGTTTCTAATCCAATAATTGTATGCATCATGTCCTACACTGTTGGGTGGTAGTGGGCCTTTTAATTTTGTTTCTACAATTCCCATTATGTCCGGTTCTTTTTCTTTCAAATAATCATTCAGCTCATTCAATCCTGTTATTAATCCATCTATATTTGTGTAAGACACTCTTAGTTTTCTGCCACTTCCATTGTGTTCTCTGTTTCCCTTATGTTTTTCTTTTGTATGTCGAACTTCCTTAGTTTCATGTTCACTACTCTCCAATAGAATCTCTCTTTCTCTGACTCCGTTCTGTTCTCGTTTTTTGTCTTAGCTTCCAGTCTTTTCTGCTTTTCTTCCTCTCTTTCCTCTTTATTCATTTCTCTTTTGATCCATATCTTTTTGTGTTGTTCACTTGTTGCTAGTTTCCCTGTTTTGGATAAGATATTCTCTGCCGTTGTTTGTGACTTGAATTTAATCTTAATTGGTCTGGTCTTGTCTGTGCTATACTTTCCGAGTCTAAATTTCTCTTCGATTTGTTTCATAATTCCTGGTTCATCTTCCTGAACTGATTCTAGTAATTGGCTTACTTTTTCATTTTCCTCTTTGATTCTTGTGGTTCTATCTGTGTTGTGTTTCTCTTCCATTCCTAATATAATTATACATTTCTTCTTGTCTGCTAAATCCCTTACTATATTCTCCTTTTGTCTCATCACTTTAATAACCGAGTCTTCAGTATGTTCTTTCAATTGCTGTTTGACTATGTCAGTGAATGAAATCTTATTTCCTTCTTGGGTTTGCTTCCAATTTTTACTTTCTTTAGCTATTGTTTCTCTGTTTTCTTTACTATTCTTCTTCAATTCCTCATTCTCCCCCTTTACCTCTCTTAACTGTCTTTTTAGTTCTTCTATTTCATCAGTTAAGTTTTTATTCGCCTTTTCCAGTTCTTCCAATCTTTCAACCCTTTTTAAAATGGTGTTCATATGACCTAACCTACTCTCCAAGTCCTCGATCACCTTATCAACCTTCATCTCTAGTCTTGTCAGTCGGGGGGGGGGTTTGAGTCCCCCCCACTCTCTTTAAATCCCTTGAAAATATTCTCATCACTTTCTGCTATATTGCTCCTATCTATACCTCTAATCTTCACATTCCTATTAGACATGTTATCATCCAACTCGTCTTGGGGTCTTTTGTCTACCCGGCGGCCCGTCAGGGCCATTTCCTCCACCTCCTCATTACCTTCCATTTCCCCAGTAATCCCTCCCCCTCTCCTCTTTCCTTACTTTCCCACTACCTCACGAGCAATTCCCCCCCCCCCCTGCAAATACAAAAAGGCACTTCTCTTTGCGTTGGTATCCACAATCTGCACTTTTCTTCAGAGCGTTCGTCAAGCCGTCCGTTCGTTGAAAGTGTGTGTGTGTGTGTGTGTGTGTGTACCTTTGAAAATGTCTAAATAGACGAAAACGTGCGGTATCTGTTTTTTCAATTTCCCGGTGGTTTCTGCAAAAATACATATATATATATATATATATATATATGTATGTATATATACATATGTGTATATATATATATATATATATATATATATATATATATGTATATATGTATATATATATATATATGTATATATATACATATATATATATATATATATATATATATATATATATATATATATTTAACACCCCTATCCTCCCGAAATAATGATAAATTGTGAAAATGAAACGTCAGGACCCGATATTCATGAATAAAAATTCATATAAATACCTTTCCATCAAATAAAGTATTTTCCTGTAATACGTTATGATACTGCAGAATACGACGAAGAAATAATAATGGAATATTAGACGGAAAAGTAAAGAGAGGAAACGAAACGAAATGAGCGGGTTGAAAGGAGGGTCGGCTTTCAGCGACTACAGCACGGTCTCCCTCATCCTTCGATACAGTACCTACCATCTGGAGAGAGAGGAGAAAGCGCATCTGTCTCTAGCTCACATTTCAACGAGAAATGATTGGAGCTAAAGAGATGCTAGAGGGTGACATATAGATTCATGAATTGATTTTACATGATGAGTGAAACCTAGAATGAAAATATGATAATAGACCAAACAAATAATTTTCGTTATAGCGATAACTCCTTTAGACCTTTTCATTTAGACCATAAGATCATATAGCAAGTGGACAGCAGGAATGTATAATTCCTCATAAATAATGCGGAATGAGATGAGAAAGGAAAGAGAAGTGAAGGGAGAGGATAGTAAAGGGGTGAGGAGAGGAAAGTAAAGGAAGGACAGGCGTAAATGTCTGAAGAAAAGAGAAATGCAACAATACATTTAGGAAGGAAAGCTAGTGTGGAGAAAGAGGGGAAATAAACTTTAGTCAGCACCACATTCAATAAAAGGATTACAAAGGATTACAAAGGCGGAGCATGCCGACAGGAGATCTTTTGATCCATATCTAGGTCGGATGCAGAAAAAAAAATCATATTAATAATAAATAAAAACTATAATAATGTAAATAACAAATAAAATACATAAATAAATGCATAGTTATAGTTAAAATAATGAACAAACAGGTAAATAGTAAATAATAAATTGACATATAACTAATAATAAATGAAAATCAGACAGAAAAATGATAACAAAACAAAAACAAATAATATAAGATAAATTATAATCATTACAGCATCTTAGGTATTTATCTAAATGATTCTTAAAGCTTCGAACTGAACTACATTGCACTACCTGTGCAGGAAGCTTATTCCATTCATTAACTACACGGTTGGCAAAGTTGTTTCTACCTACTTCCAAATTGAATCTATTTCCGGACAGTTTGAGATCATTGTTTCTTGTCTGATTCTCATTCAATGTGAAAATTTTGTCACTTTTGATGTTGTCAATTCCCTTTAAAATCTTGAAGACCTGTATCAAGTCACCTCTGAGTCTACGCTTTTTTAGGGAAAACAGATTCATGTGCTTTACAAATGGAATGATGCGTCGTTTGGCGTGTAGCCACAAAGCATATTTCTTTTTTCAGTACTCTAGCACTCAATAGGTTCGAAGAGTGTGGTACTGCGTATAGCATTTCCCTGGGCAGAGTGCTACATTGCACTCCTTACAATGGTAAGATGTTGATTTTCTTTTCTTTGGTCGCAGGATGGTGTTCATACAAACGTGGCAATCCCTTTGTCTTTTTGTACGTTTTATTGAGGCAGCAGTAGGTGCTGGGGGTGAGAGAGATTTGCAGGTAGTGCCTCTGTACCCACGCTGCACGGGCCAGACGATCGGGCATGTTTTGAAGTAGCGAGTGGCGGCCTGGCCTGGGTGCGGTGAACTTTGTTCTCCGTACTTGTCCAGCAATTGGTACGACACTGCATACGTGAATTTCTTCAGAGACGTTGGTCTGTTGCCACTCCTTATCAGCCTGAAGTTGTAGGCATTGAGCACAGTTTTCCTCACACATTCCACAAAGCTGACCATCATGTCGGCCTTGTCAACAAGACGCATATTTGCCGTGTAGTCAATCACAAGGTCTGGTTTCTTTATTACTTCACCTATCCTGTAATTCACCTTCCCTGTAGTCATCATTTTTCCGGTATGCAGAGTTGACAGCATAATGACTTGACGCTTGCCATGCCACTGCATTGCCATGACCTTTCCCCACTTCTGAATGTTGTGGTTCTCACTTCTAGATTTGTGTGCCTCGAAAAGCGGAGGCATGCGTTTTCGTGTCTTTCGAGCTGTACCACAGGATCCTCCTACCCCTTTGTTGTGCAGAAAACGGGACAAATCTGGGCTTGAGTAATAGAAGAGTCTATATACAAGACGTGGCCTTTCTCCATGTATGGTGCAAGCAGAGTTTTTGCCATCATGCTCCAACCGTACAAAGATGCATTCATAGATTTGTATAAGCTAGTGCTTATTAATGTTACTCTTCCAGTTAACTCAGCATCACGTGAAAGAAGCTTTTCGTGCCTAAAGCATCTGAAAACCTACTTGTGTAACAGTAGCGGTGACAAACGTACCAGTAATCTTGGAGTATTAAACATCAATTCCCAAAGAGCAAAGATATTACACAGGGATATGATTATCGATGCATTTGCTGCCAACCATAGGAATAGGCGTATCATTTTAAAGTAGGTGGAACGATGTATTTCCTGAGATATATCATCGTGAGTTTCTCTTCTTTTTTAAACTTTATCTGTTTATGGTTGAAATCCATGAAATGTCAAAACATCAAGGATTTACTGGCTTTTTCATATGAAGGACACTGAATGAAGAAAACATGTATTTCTATCTGTTTTTAAAACTATTCTTAAGGAACAACTTGCAATTAAGTTTAGCAAGGGGATTACATTTTTGTTATCGAAATATGTAAATAGTTTCAAGGGAAGTGCTTATATTTCAAAAGTGTTTATTCAGCTATATATGAATTTCATTTTCATTCATATAAATGTTTTACAAACCGTAAAACCTTTTTGTTTTTGTTTCAATTTTTGTTTATTCGATAATTGAAGAAATATAGGCTACTTCAAGTAATGTTTCATGAAGCAATTTACACAGACGTATATTGCTCGCGAGCAAAGCGAGGAGGACTGACGTCATATTTTTTCTGGTGTTTGATCAAACATTTTGGTGTTTTATGATTTTTTGTTTTATTTGACCAAATGACAAGAATCTTGTCATTTAACCTTGCCTCTTCGTCTTCCATATCGCTCCGATTCGTCCTCCTGCACTAGTTTGCGTCCAGAACCACAACAATGAGTCCGTGGTCCCATTAAAACATGGCGCCGATCAAAGTACGCGGGCTTCACTTTTTTGCGGACGGAGAACGACAGGATTCTCGGTCCAGTTTTTCTTCGAGATCCGTGGCATGGACAAAGGTAAACAGGCTGGAAAAGACATGAGCATTTATTTATGTTAACTTTTTAATAACAAAGGAAAAATCTACATGCATCGAAGTGCAAAGCACACACAAAAAAAAGATGTCACTTTTTCGAATAACCTAAGACTATGCAAGGCACCTTGGAAATTACGCGAACGAGGCTAAAGAAATCGAATACAACAAATGAAACACATCGTCAGGACTGAAACCGCCTCTTTAAAACACACCTAATAACATAACTAATAATAATGACAATGATAATAATGACATACATATACCAAAGGTTCTCTCCTCCACATAAGGAAGGTAGCCAAAAAACAAAGGCATAAATTTCGCCCACTGCCCTGGGTCAGAAGCAGTGCAGCAAGACACAATACATCCACAGCAGGGCTGCTTCATTTAATCGGCGACCCCCCCCCCACCCTCTCCGTCTCCTCATGCAGAAAAAGAGAAGACGGGGAGAAATCCCTTCGGGCTGCGTCAATTTATCATTCACACATACTCTCTCACTCCCACCCGCTCCCTTCCATGCATCACAGCATCATCCAAACACAGCCATTCTCAAATTCACCCTTATCTTCTGTTGAAATACTTCGAGGTTCTAGTTCATTTTGTAGTAAGCAACCGCACAACCTAGTCACCAAAACCCGACACAAATATACTAAGTCAGTATGGACAGTGAAGGGGTCACCGGCGTAGTAATTTGCGATTTTTGGAGAGAGAGAAGTGGCTGGAATCTAACAAGTAGCCGTGACGTCACGTCGATTATTCCTACCGGCCCTGGCCGCCTCTTCGCCTCGGTGACAACCGACGCCAGGTCATCTTATTCAGCTCAGGGCGTTGGTCATTTCACGTCACCCCTTCACTCATTTGGCTCTGGCGAACACTAAACGATTCCATTCGGCTACGGTTCTCCCCTAGCCCGTGCCCCCTTCCCCGTTTAACCCATTCAACTCCGATGACAAGATTCCTTGTCATTTGGTCAAATAAAACAAAAAATCATAAAACACCAAAATGTTTGATCAAACACCAGAAAAATATGACGTCAGTCCTCGCTTCGCTCGCAGCGAAGCGAGGACTGACGTCATATTTTTCTGGTGTTTGATCAAACATTTTGGTGTTTTATGATTTTTTGTTTTATTTGACCAAATGACAAGGAATCTTGTCATCGGAGTTGAATGGGTTAAGGGGCCAAACCCAACCCGTCCATTCGTCCGCCGGACCCGGGGTGGTGTGCAGCGGCGGTCAAATGGGGCTTTCCTTTCATTCCGAGCCAGAGCTTCCCGACTCGCGGAAATACAGAGCACACTCAAAACTCGTTTCATGCGACAGGGTTATATTCCCCACCCTTTGACTTCCATTTATCCTACTCACATATAATTGCGTTTTGGGGGTAAACTCTACATTATAATCGTTGTCCCTTTCAAGGGCAGCAGGGGGTGCAAAAACGAATTCAGGACCCTCAGAAGCTACTGAGCTCACAATCTCGCCCCCACGTTTTATTATGTCAATGGTGCCAGCACTTGGTGCATCCAGGCGATGAACACAAATATTGCTCTCACACGAAAGCCAGGAAATCAAATTAAAACGAAGACCTGGGGGTATTATGGTTTTGTTTCTATTCGAAGAAAGGTGAAAACAGGAAAGCCGCTCTTTCGGGCGTTGTCCCCTCCTTCCCCTGACAGGATGCAGTGGTGTGGTTATCGGGAGCGTCGAGGGGTCGGCGCCCCGGATGGCCCTCAGGATGTGGATGCACTCCGTGTGGGTCAGCACGTTCGTGTCGACCACGTTGTCGACGAACTCGTCACAGGACATGCTCAAGAACCGCACCTCCTTCAACAGGTCGTCCCCGATCTTTTCCCGGAGTGCATTCCCCGACAGCTTCTCCTGTTGGTTTAGCTGGGCTCTTCCCCTGCAACGAAAAAGAAGCACAGAAACTTTAGTGTGCGGGCTTGATGAGCAACTACCAAAACAAACACAGCCATATACTGTGCTCCCAGCAGAGAGGAGTAGAATGGTCGCCATGAGTGCTAGCGCTTACCAGACAATCAGTCCTTTGAAGGGGACAACCTCGGAAGAGAAGGCCAGGGTATCGTCCGTCAGCAAAGACCTCAAGCTTTCCTTTCTCAGACGAGACACGGTCTCACTCAGCATGACGGCGTCGGGGTCACGGTCCAGTATCTGTGGGTCAAACAGGCCATGCTTCTGAATATGTCAACAAATCCGAGGGACGGTGTAATTGACGCAACTGAACGCCCAATGCCGCCGTCAGTCAGGGTGTGAACTTAGAGTACGCAGGGTAACGGCTCCAGCCATAGGAAAACACCGGGGTGCAAGCTCCTCACCTCTATGACTGCAAATAAATCCACCCCTGGGGGTAAATCTTCCCCGTGTACTCTGCCGTTGGGCTTCCTTACTACGCGTTGATGCAAAGCGAGGCGTCTTTAAACCAAGAGCGCTTTGTACGATAAACTCGTCATCCCAGACTGACACTAGAGACAATAAGTGTAATCAGATATCACCATTTTACCCTTAAAAAAAAAAAAAAAAAAAAAAAACACCAGTCACGACATCATGAAACAGACCCACGTGCCTCTTTGCATTTAGTGTTCACTGCTGATTCCTTTAAAGCAACCGAAGTACCCAGCACTGCCGGCACCGTTTCCGCCTTCACGTTGTGAACAATGTACTGAAAATAAAAGGAGAGAATTTACCTGAGGAAGCATGGCAGGCCGTATGTATCACGATTCGTTATTGTAACTCTGTCCACAGAGAGGCCCGGCAGTCATTAAGTCCTGCTCACCGTATCATCACAATATAAGAAGAAGAAGAAGAAACAGAAGAAGAAGCAGAAGAGGAAGAAGAACACGAGGAAAAAGAAGACGACCAAAAAGAAGATGATGAAGACAAAGGAGAAGACGAATACGAAGAATATAAAGAGGAACAAGAAAAAGACGAAGAAACAGATGAAGAAATAGAAGATACCGAAGAAGAAGAAACAAAGGAAAACAGAAAAAGAAAAAAAAGAGAAGAAACATAAGAAGAAAACAGAAAAAAAAACATAATAATGATAAGAAGAAGAAGAAACAGAAGAAGACACAGAAGAATAGCGACAGAACTCCGCTGTGGAGGAAAGCGAGGGCAACTGGCCTCTCTGCACCTTACCTGCACGCATTCTTTCGTTGCTGAATTTATCTGGTATTCGTCGGCCAGGTCGTACACCTTGAGAGCCTCTTCGACTGACTCGAAGTCCATCCGGTCCAGGTATATGTGTTCCAGTAGCTTCCGGAAGGACTGACGGGAGTACTTTGGAAGGAAGACCTCCTTAGTGTCAGCCTGGAGTCCCGTCAGCATGGCAAGGAACACGGGGGAGCTCATGGACAGTATCGTCCTGTGGGCCTGAAAGAGTCGCGGATTAAGTCTAAGACCGTCCTCAGGGGCAATGCGAGTGAAAGCACCCCCAACCTTACTCAAGGGGGGCAAGATATTCAATGTGAGTCGCCACACTTACCTTGATGGGGATGGGATCCACATCATCTGGAAAGAAGATGTCTAGGTCGCTTAATTCGCCCGAGGTGAAGAGGTACTGCAGGCGCTCGTTGCTGTTCTCAACCATCGCATGCCACGCCTGGCCGCCCAGGGTTCCTGTTTCGACCATGTTAGCTCTTCGGTTGCTGCCTGCGAATGCCAACCGGTTTAGCCGTGCATCATTCAAGATGAACCATGTATTCAGCGATGATTTCCCTCTCCACCATCGATTCTCTGGCTCAGGAGGTGACCTATAATCTCAAGTACGCACCCTTCTTTCAGACAAATCACTCGTCACCACACTGCCATGCCTACACCATACCCCGTCCGATACAGATGCGCCTAGGAAAGTCTGCTCCCAAATTCACCACGACACAAATACACGCGCAAACATACATACATACAGCACCCCAGAAGAAACTAAAGGAGAAACTCAACATGAAAGGCAGAGTTGGAGCTAAATTGATAGAACGAATGAAAGATCTTGGAAAGTAGGAAAAAATCAAAACACTAATCAGAAAGGAACTTTCAGTTTGGAAACAATATTACCAAATGGAGTCTGATACCAGTGAATACAGTGCAATGCACGCGTGGGGAGGGAGGGGGGGGCAGCTACAAAAGGGCAAAACCAACATGCAAAATAAGTATATATTAAAAAAAAAAAAAAATCCGAAAACCCTAACCCATGCGAGTACACTGCCAACTGTCTCAACACCATCTGAAGGGGACCAGTGACGGGTACCTCATTTCATGTGGTGCTCCTGCAAGATAGAGAGCGAAGCTGCAATTTTCACCTGTCAACAACCCACCTCATCCCTAACCACCACGTGTAGCCCTGGTCTCAATGTCTCTATTACCTTCAATTGTATTTCTTATCCAGTGGCACATGTGGAGTGTTGACAATCGGCGGCTGCTCTCCTCTCATTACAACCTTGAGCCGGTAATATAGAAACAAGTCCATCCTGATGCAACACAGACAAAATAGTGAAGAAAAAAAAAATCTTCCTAGGGTGAGATCTATGGGAGGCTCCGAGGACCGTTGCCAGCCACTATGGGGCTGCAGGTTTTCTCCTTGTTCAAACTCGTAGCATCGAAGGATACTGACCTGTAGAAGGAGAGCGGGTATTCTTTGTGGTTTTCAACATGACACTAATCATGCAGACCACGAATTCGAGCCCCTTTGGGTGGGAGTAGTACCGAAGCCACTCTTGAAAAGGGACATGGCTCATATCTGGAAAAGGTTCAGCAAGGACTTTGAGGCCGACAAGGGCATGCAGGGGAAAATGGATATATATATATATATATATATATATATATATATATATATATATATATATATATATATATATATATATATATATATATATATATATATATGGGCATGATGCGCGTATGGATGACCATAGAATTCCAAAACGAGTTATGACGGGTAGAATGCCAGGAAGACCCAGAGAGAGACCTCGAATGAGATGGATGGACGGTGTGGATGCGAAGATAGACAGGAGAAGAATAAATAAAGCATCCTGGATGGAAGCAGCACGGGACGGGAGGCATAGAAAGGATTACTGTTGGTGGATCAGAATCTACCTGAGGTTCAAGATCCAGCGGAGTGACTTGACCACTACACCATCAAGATAGATATAAGTTGAGCGCAACTTTTCTTACATATTTGTATGCTCGAGTTACATACACATACACGAAAATTTTGTGTTCAACCCATCTCCACTATGATAGTACAATTGGTAAGTATACGAAAGCGGGAAAGTATTTGTACAACACTGAATGGGATATATATATATATATATATATATATATATATATATATATATATATATATATATATATATATAGAGAGAAAGAGAGAGAGAGAGAGAGAGAGAGAGAGAAGACAATAGCACTAGAAAGAAGAGACAAGGAAGTCATGTTAAGTTAAAGACAGGAGTAAACACACCAAGACGAGGAAAATTAAATAAAAGGGAAACAATAATAGGGCCGAATGGTTTACCACCAGATTCTAAGAATAGGTTATGATTACTACAACGAGGCAGGAAGTGAGGAAACCCAGAAGTTAATCACAGAGGAAGGGGGGGGGGGAACAAAGATGACACATACACGTGTTCAGAGGGGAAAGCACACCATTGCCACTGCAACACATATATTCCAAGAAAACACGAGGAAGGAAGAATTGTATTTCGAGACCGATCCTATACCTAAAAGGGGCCTTGGTTATAGACAACATCGATAAGCTTTCACCCTCCACACCCATTGCTCGCTGCTTCCGGGACGCTTCCATCTCGCCATGGCAGAAAGTGGCAGCAGGCACAACCACCAGACCTCGCGACAAAACATGATATTACCAATTGGGCGACCCTGAGCACAAGTGTGTGAGTACCTACGCTGTCTCGTCGTGGTTCACTGACTGTTGACTGCAGCCACGGCTAGCGGGGAGATCTGTAATCAAGTGTTACCTTATCATGAAATCACTAAATTCCTTAAACTTGTCTATCTATTAATCTCTTTGTTTATTAATCCAATTATTCATTAATCAATATATTCATTTATTTAGTAGACTAAGTCGTGGGGTTGGCGCAAAATACTTTTGAACTATCATCTCTGTCGTGTCGCACACTCCTCTTTAACACTCCCTACGTGTAACTATTAACAGCACAATGGCCACCAGGAACAGCAACAAGAAATTGGAAGATATGGTGGAGACTTTACTCAAGGCCAGAGAAGAAGATAACCCATCCAATGAGAAAGCCAGAAAAGAAGACCGACAGTTCCTGTGATCAACTATCGTCGAGTTAAAAGACCTGATCACCCGACAAGAGGTATCGGACTTGAGATCGACAGTGGATTAAAGGTTGTGAAGTCGTATTCAGATATTGTGAAAGGTGATTCTGACTTTAGTGAGGACAACAGTGGACGAAATATTGCGGAGAATCAAGTGGTTGAAACTCCGAGTAACAAATGAATACAGATCAAAGACACTTGGGATTTCGGCTTGCCATACACTAGGAAAACGACGACAGGACGTTACCCAGAATGTGATTGTCAGATTTATATAAAAGAAGACGAATGTACCTGTACTGAAGAAAGCCAAGAAGCTGAGCATTTACGTGAACGAGCAATTGACCAAACGGAACGGATAGCTAGCTAGCCCCTTCCATACGGTGCCGCACACGTAGGCGTCATGGGGAGCGAGTGTATTCGCGAGGCTGCCATATCGGCGTCTTGATTATATTTATTGTAGTCGCCCCTTCATAATGACATTCTTTCTAATTCTTTTGTAATCGCATTTTCTATGGTTATCAAAATTCACGGGTGAAGAGAGAACGATCGATATAAGCGGTGACTATATTTTATGATGCGAGTATTAATACGACACGTCGTACGGCTGGCATTGGCTGCTGCCACCGAGATCTAAGTCCATGACGCCTACGTGTGCGGCACCGTATGGAAGGGGCTAGAGCCGCACGCGACCTGAGGAAGGAAGGTAAGCTACTGTCGACGTGGGCCAAGGACTGCGAGGTGTTTATGAAGAGCAATGACCAAAAGGTATTTCAGGTGAGCAACAATGATCAATTATCCGACTTTCAAATTATAACTTTAGTTTTTTTTGTAAACATGATTATCTTCTTGATCTGCTAATTCTCTAAGACTTTAAGTATTTCACTATAACCATGATCACTTCTACCAACACAAAATTAAACGAAATGAATACCTGTTCTTCCTGCCAAACCTTTGTCCCAAAGAATCACTTGAAATGTTCAATCTGTCATCATTTACTTCACTTTATGTGCGCAAATGTTCCAGCAAATACTGTCAAAAATAACCATGATATATTAAAACCCATTAAACTCTGATGACAAGATTCTTGGCATTTGGTCAAATAAAACAAAAAATCATAAAACACCAAAATGTTTGATCAAACACCAGAAAAATATGACGTCAGTAGTCCTCGCTTCGCTCGCAGCGAAGCGAGGACCACTGACGTCATATTTTTCTGGTGTTTGATCAAACATTTTGGTGTTTTATGATTTTTTTGTTTTATTTGACCAAATGCCAAGAATCTTGTCATCAGAGTTTAATGAGTTAAGAATTTGGTTCTGCTCAGATTATTAAAAAATAATTCCCTTTTATGCATCACCCAATACATAAATTGAAATATTGTATTCCTCAACATATGCAACAAAAATCCCAGATGTATACGCCGCTATTAATAAGTACAAAGATATAGACAAAATAATAGACAAAGAATTTACGATATTTAATCACAGTAGCACCCCAATCGATCCTGAACTAAATTTTTACTCAAAGCTAACGAAAGACTGCGATTACGGCTGTGATACACAATTTGACACCGAGTTTCATGAGATTAACGGTTTCGCTTTGACCAAAATGCCAATTACAAAATGCCAATTACAAAAAAAAAAAAAAAAAAAAAAAAATCTGAAGTTGCTCAATAAAAGTTTTGACGTCATTGTGATAAGTGAGACGTGGATTGACCCCGGCTGTCTAGTTAATTTCTTACCGGATTATACTCCATACAGCGGTAATCGTCAGCTCCACAAAGGCAATAGAGTCTCAATATACATCAATACGTCAAAAACACCCTGACGTGCAAATTATTAATTCAATCCTATAATTCATATGAAAACTTATTTGATTGCGTATCCATTGATATTAACAGTCAAACAAAAAGAAACACCATCATAACAAGTATTTACAGAAAGGCAGGCACTAATATTATTGACTTTACTAATATGCTTGAAGAAATCTTAATCCTCCTTAAAAATAAGAACCTATATTTATGTGGTGACTTTAATATTGATTGACTTCATTATGAAACACGATCAAAACAGGCACTTTACCGATACGATTTTTCATGAGGTTTGTTTCCTTAAATAAACCAACCCGAATAACAAATACCAGTGAGACACTAATAGATAACATTTTCACCAACATTATAAGTTCTGAGAATTATAGTGGTATTTTATTAAGTGATATAAGTGATCACCTGCCTGTATTCACGATTAACCCAATAGAAATCCATCGCAAATCAAAACCAGAAATTATAATAAAGCGTAAAATAGATGACAAAAGTATTACAAAATTAAAACATTGCTTGAAAGAAGAAAACTGGAATCTGGTTCTTGAGTCGGAAAATGCCAATCAATCATACAAAGAATTTTTAAGCATTGTTATGAGTAATTTTAACAAATGTTGCCCAGAGAGAGAGAGAGAAGTGGAAATAAAATCAAACAATAAAAATCCAAACAGCATTAAGAACGCATGTCAAAAGAAAAATCGACTCTACAAGAAATTCATTAAAAGTCAGTTCACGGCTGACGAAATCAAATGCAAAATGTACAAAAACAAACGTGACAACAATCCTACGCAACTGCGAGAAAAAACACTATGATACTCTGTTTGAAAATAATAAATGTAATACAAAAAGGACATTGGAAGTGATAAACAACTTAGCTAGGGCAAAAAGTAAAAATCATGAATAGAAAGACCTTATCAAAAAAGGTAAAACAAAAAAAGATGTAGCAAAAGAATTTAATGATTTTCTCTCCCACGTAGGACCTAACCTTGCAAAACAAATAAAAGCAAATAATCAAACTAATGAGACTTTTATAAAACAACGAATCAGTACCACCGTGTTTTTAAAACCCGTCACCGAAGACGAACTTATGAATACCGTTAAATCAATGCAAAGCAAGAAATCGCTTTATTATCTATGAGCCTCGTAAAGCAAATCATGCCAAACATATTATTTTTTTTATTAGCAATATGCAATAAATCATTTGAGCAAGGATTATTCCCAGACGCTATGAAAACAGCAAAAGTAGTTCCGATATTTAAATCAGGCGACAAATCCCATAACAACTATAGACCAATTTCGCTATTACCACAGTTTTCTAAACGGCTGGAGAAGATATTCACAACTCGCCTAGACTCGTTCTTAAATAATGATGTCCTTTACCATAGTATGGATTTCAAATAAATCTTTCAATGTCATCAGCAATAATGTAATTAATTGAAGAAA
The DNA here is from genome assembly GCF_046742065.1 of Oratosquilla oratoria. Taxonomy (NCBI): domain Eukaryota; kingdom Metazoa; phylum Arthropoda; class Malacostraca; order Stomatopoda; family Squillidae; genus Oratosquilla; species Oratosquilla oratoria. The sequence goes on from NC_134788.1 coordinate 30,670,991, forward strand.
TAACTAACAATACAAAAAAAAATGAAATCTTTATTGACCTTAAAAAGGCGTTTGATACAGTAAATCACGAGATTATGATACAAAAGGCCGAACACGTAAGGTTAATGAAGTCCATGCTGTTCGCCGACGATACTACCTTTCTTTGCTCCAATACAAATTCCGACCAATTGATAAAGACAATCAATGAAGAATTACATCAGCTATATAACGGGTTTTCAGCCAATAAGCTTTCCCTAAATGTATCTAAAACTATTTACTTTTTTTCACAATAATAATACAAGTAATAACCCTACCAAAATAAACAATGAAATGATTGAAAAAGCGTCTATCAGTAAATTCTTAGGTGTGTATCTAGACGATCAACTTAACTGGAAATATCATATTGATCATGTGATAGCAAAGCTATCGAAAACGTTAGGAATAATGCATAAAATGAAAAATCTCCTAAATGAAAATACCATACGGACCATTTATTGCAGTCTAATCCTCCCGTTCTTAAACTACTGCTCAGAAGTATGGGGTAACACATATCAAACTAATTTACAACGTGTGATTACTTTACAAAAGAAAGTACTGCGTATAACATGTAATGTAGGACGACTAGACCACACAAATAATTTATTCAAAATATTAAATCCACTAAAGTTCATGGACTTAATAAAGTACAAAGCCGCCAGTGTTATGCATCAAAATTTTGATAAGCAAATGGCTCCAAATATAATGAAAAATGTTGTAGATGTTTTAACGCTTGTATATAAACTATTAGGGGAGAGCATTTTATAAGCTATTGATTCCGCTCTCCTTTTCAACAAATTTATATCTAAATGTATATGTATATGTACATCCTCAATATGGAAATGTAATGTGTGATATTTTGTTGAATAAACTGTTAAATTGAATTGGATTGAAATACTGACGGCAACAACGTAGGACATAGACGCACACACACACATATCTTGCGAGATCCACCCATTTAGTCTTCGGACATTTAGTTTTCTGACAATTAGACTTCCTTTGAAAAATAACTGTGGACAGTCTCCGGACATTTAGTCTTATGGACAATTAGCCCTCATCTTCAAGTTATAACGGGGCAACCATATCTAGCAGTAGTGGTCAGCGTCGAAGAATGCCACGGTGTAGATCAGAGGTTGTTTTCAAGGTAAAACGAATACTATAAGGTACGTTGAGCACCCCCCCCCCCTCCGCGCACCTCCACCGTGACGTCATAGGAAATCCAGAGGGGGAGAGTGAGAGGTGAAAGAAAATGTAAACTTTAAAGAAAACCATCTGTATGTATGGTAAACTTTAAAATTACACTATGATGTTCACATAATACTGAAATTACTCAGTATCATTTTCTTATCCTCAAATTATCAGTATCTGAGATATAACCGCCAGAAAAGTTATAAAAATGTTTTCCATGATTTCACATTAGGTGGCTTATACTAATATGACAAATTATTAGATGGGATGACATGTCAAGCGTGGATTTTATATGTAGACCTTTATCTCCACCAAGCTCAGTTATGCTTTAACCGGATTCTTTGGTCTTTTTTTTCAATTGAATAAAAATGTCAGGAAATGTTGCTAATAAATAGTTACTTTCAAAATGACGGCTGCATACATATCCAGATGACCGAGTATTGTGTGCGCCACATAATTAAATCCATTTCTTTCTAAGTTCTTTATCTTTGGGTAGTGAAAAGAAATGTATATTTTCATCACCTTTCAGTCTAACGGCATTGCATTTCTGCACTATACAAACTGTTGGCATTTTTACATGTTATTTGTCCGCCTTAGCTACTCCTTTAATCAGAAGATGGAGCTTCGCTCTACACACTGGTGTGTGAGTGACTGACAGCTCTCGACCCGCGGAACCCTGGTCTCGATATTTCCGTTGACGTCATCATCTACCTGCGCAGTGGAGAGGTTTTCTGGCTCTCCCCCCCCCCCCCCGCTAACGTACCTTATAGTATTCGTTTTACCTTAGTTGTTTTCATGCTCGAAACTTGAAAGCTTTGTAATAGTGTGCATTGTTACCGTACCCCTTGATGAAGGAGATGGGTCCATGTGTGGTTACAGCATTACCCATAGATTGGCTGTGCGAGGTCACGTGATCTGTGGGTCTTCCATTTGGTCTAACTCGAGGCATAAGTTGATTGAACATCATATGAATAGTAGGTATTCATCCTTGAGGTTTTCAAAACTTTTTTTTTTTTGGGGGGGGGGCTCTTAAAATATCTATTTCCTCATGGAATTCCTTCGCAGTACCACCGCAGATAGATAGTAACGACACTATTTAATTTTTGAAATGATACACGGCACTCATCTTCCTCATCCCTCCGCCATCTTTGATTACCGTCCCATCGAGGTCCGCTCTCCAAAGAGGAAAGACAATGTACAGTGCGTTCGTATGTACATCCTTCGTGTAGACGCAAGTACGTGCGTCCGTTCTCACGAGTCATTTTCTCGTTTTCGTATTTTAAATCTTGCGCCAGTCTTCGTTCTACACATCCCTTCTTGGCTGCGTAAATACCAGACTCATTGAGGGAGGTTTAGTCCCCGAGAGTTCGCTCCTAATTTGGTCTCCGTGGAGGTGATGAAATGCAGTGATCAAAAGTTCCTCATATTGCCCGCTGCTACAACTGGGAAAGGGGACACGCCACTGAGGGAAGACAGGTTCCTTTCCTGTCGCGTGCCACCGAGTACCAGGCACATGCAGGGCCCCGACATGGGTAAGTCGAAAAGTGCCCCCCCCCCCCACACACACCACCACTACCACCACCTTCCACATCTGATGGTCACTAGTACGATTCACATGTAACATTCATCCACAAAACAACGTTTGTACACACATCATTCATACGCACAACCCATAATGAATAAATCGTGCATTAAAATTACTTTAGGGGGAATTTGCTTTACCTTTTTTCCACCAAAAGTGCCGCCCCCTCAATACGTGCCGCCCCGGGGCATTGCCCCCCACCCCCTACCGCCCCCGACCCTCCCCTTGTCGGGGCCCTGGGCACATGCAAGTAGTTTAGACAAGCGATCGCAAATGTTCTCGTGTACAATCTTAGACAGACTCTCACCAGCTCATTCACACGTGTTTACCTACAAATGTCAAATGTACGTGTGTATACCTATCGAGAAAATGATACTTACTATTTGTTCGTGGGAAGTCATTTCTCGATAATAAATTAGCGCCTCGCTTGGAAGAGGAGGTCCTCTTCTGGGCCATGTCGAGTTCCTTCCAAGCCAAGAACCTGACGAACTCACGAACAGGTGTTCAACAGGAGTAGCGACTTGAACCCAATTTTCCTGGAAGGAACTCGATGTGAGTGATCGTGGGGGTATCCCCTTGTCTGTATATAAGGAAGGAGGGAGGGTAAAAAGGAGGAGGGAAGGAGAGAGAAGGAGGAGAAAGGACGAGGGAGGGAGGGAGGAGTGTAAGGAGGGAGGAGAATGAACGGGAGAAAGGGAGGGAAAGAAGGGGGAGGAAGGAGAGGGACGGGAGGAAATTTGGGAAATAGAAGGGAGAGGAGGAAGAAGAGGGCCGGGAGGGAAGGAGGGAGAGGTGGGAGGGATGGAAGAGGACAAGAACGGGTGGAGGGAAGGAGTGTAACTACATGGCACAATCAAATAACCATGTTCTAAACATATATAACCATATCCAACTCCCATACGATATATCACACACATGTCACGTGACCCACAGACCACTAGCATGATGTCGACAGCCATTGGCGCCGGTAAACTCATATTTAGACTAAGAAAAAAAAAATACCGCCAATCCTTTGCTGACCCATCATGTTCCCAAATCATAACCTCAATATACGTGACGTCATGATCATGTGATATTTCCAATTAAACGACACTAGTTTCTTGCCAGACTTATCGTTTACCATTCCTGTAGATCTACCAAAGTACATGATCATATCAATAAGATATACACCACGTCAAGATGCATTTAGTAATAATAGCTAAAACCCTTATACCAACATAAGAAGGATGAAGACGAAATGTTGAGCTCAAATAATGGAATGAAATGGAAGAATACAGTGATTTAGTTTCAATTCACCCGGTTAATGGCAAATCTCTAATCAGGAAAATCGAGAGCACGAGGAAAAAAAACTGAATAACTACATAAATGCTGTCGTTTTCAACTCCACGTGTATTACTGAGAACCTGCTCCCCTCTTTTACAATATACTATTGCAGATGTATGCATTTTCCATGCATATAAGACGGCGACTGTGTTGCTTTGGTGGGATTACTGGTCGGGGATTACCTCCACGGGACTGTGTACCTCTGGGACTGCGTACTCATCTATTTAACCAATCCAAAGTCGTCTTGCTGGGTTTACTTCAAACCACGCAGTATCCAGAAAAGCACACTCCTCCTTCATGTACCGCTAAATGTAAGAGGGGCTTTACACGGTTCGTCGAACGCGGTTCGACAGACACGTGTTTAAAGTGATGTGTGAACGGGGTATTTGGTTGTCGAACACGTTGGTTAAACCCATTAAACTCCGATGACAAGATGTCTTGTCATTTGGTCAAATAAAACAAAAAATCATAAAACACCAAAATGTTTGATCAAACACCAGAAAAATATGACGTCAGTCCTCCTCGCTTCGCTCGCAAGGAGTCTACAGGAGTCTACTTAGTCTATGGTGTCGTAGGGAGTGAAAATGAAGCTAACTTGGTTCGTTTGGTTGATTATGATCCGAGCGTTGGCCGGGAAAGAGTCTAGCGCGGTTCCCAAAGGTGAAAATCGACCGCAGATTGACCGCGAGGCCTAGGGGCGCGCCACAACCGAGAAATTACGCTTTTCCACGGACACAACTGCATGTTGTACACGCGTATCCAGACTACAACTGCTTCCCCCCCCCCCACTAAATGCGCCACCCCATGTGAGGGCTCTGGCATTATCTAGTGTTATAGCTAAAACTGGCACTTATATTAATGGACTAGTTTGTCATACAATTTGTTTTTAATCACTTCAGCCCGAGTCAAATTCTCACGCACAGCATCGGCTGCCATATGTGCGATGCATCACATTGCTCGCATTATAAAATATAAACTCACTGCTGTATTACTTGTTCTCTTCTTTTATGAGTGATAATAAACACAGAAAACGTGATCAAACCAGTTCACAGAATCTGGGGTTAACTCATGTACGACTACAATATATATATATATATATATATATATATATATATATATATATATATATATATATATATATATATATACATATGTGTGTGTGTGTGTGTGTGTGTGTGTGTGTGTGTGTGTAGGCATCACCGTACCGTAGTGGACCTAGGCATGGGTAAAGCGGCCCATACACGATCAATTATGTTGCGCAATTTCAGTGTCGATGCTCTGAATTGACAATAAAATTGACCGTGTATGGGCGATATTATATTGACAATCAAATTGACTGTGTATGGGCCATATATCGCCCATACACGGTCAATTTAATTGTCAATATATCGCCCATACACGGTCAATTTTATTGTCAATTCAGAGTATTGACAATGAAATTGCGCAATATAATTGATCGTGTATGGGCCGCTTAATATGAGACCGAAGGCTATAGGCTCGTCTACCCACGTACTGCAACAACGATACTTTAAGACAAGACAAAATATCGCGTGATAGCTCATGTGGACAACAAAGAGGAGGGGTGAGGAGGAGGGGTGGGAGGGAGGGAAGAGGAGGAGGGAGGAGAAGGGGAGGGAGGGAAGGGAAGGGAAGAGGAAAGAGAGGAAGGGGAGGAAGGAGGAGGAGGAGGAGAAGGAGGAGAGGAAGGAGGAGGAGGAGGACGAGGTGCTAGAGAGTGAGGGAGGAAGAGAAGGGGTGGGAGGGAGAGGAAGGAGGGGGGAGAGGAAGGAGGGAAGGAGGAGGGGGAGAGGCGGAGAGAGACGAAGGAGGAGGATGAAGAAGGGAGGGAAGGGGTTGGGGAGAGGGAGGGAGCATGAGGGATATGAAGAGGAGGTACGGAGTGGGAGGGAGGGAAGGAAGGAGGAGGGAGAGGAAGGGGGGAAGGGAGAAGGGGCGGGAGGGAGGGAGAGAATGAGGAAGATGAGGAAGATGAGGAGGAGGATAGAGAGGAACTGGTGGGCGGGAAGACGTTGTGATTTTTTTATTTTATTTTTTTTTATTCGTTACTGGGATATCGTAGACAGTATTCAGCCATTTTTTACTTTTTTATATATTTTCTCTGTCATACTTGACCTAAGTTTTGCATTCACACATGCGTAGCAGTGTAGACGGTTGATATATAGTCCTTCGTCGGTTAAAGACTGGCGGGGAAATGCCACACGCACACGCTAGGACGACATATGGTTTACCAAGCCTGATATTATCGATAACATTCAATATAATGAGTATTTTTTTTCTTTAATTCTTTCTTTATACTTGTACAAGTACAATGCATAATCCTTAAGCTTAAAAAAGTATTCACTATGACGTCATAAAGCCCCAGTTTATGAAAAAATCTTTGTATAGAAAGTTCTAGCGGTGTTTGTTTCTTATGCGCATGCGCAGGAAGAGAGCTCTGCCTTCCCGTATTACCGACCCTGACGTGTTCTTGAAAAGTATTTTTTTTCCTACTCCGTGTATGCTGTACTTAAAAACCGTGTACCCTAATATGTAACGTTATAAATTGTAGAATTGGATTATCATCCTGCTTCTAGTTTGTCTATTTGATTATTTTTTTAGGTTCTTTTATTTTACAGAAAACTTAAACCTTGCCTTGCATCCCCAAGAAAGAAGTTCTGTGACTGTTAATGAACTTCAACGGCTTAATTTTTCACAGCTGTCTCTCCATAAAAAAGTTACAGTTTAAGAAAAGAGGTCGTTCAACACCTGATATTCAAATATCTCAGCCAGGCATAAACAACGACAAGAAATATATTCGTACCCTTAATTCTGAATGGTACCAACGATTGTGTGGTAAAAAATGCACTGTTTTGCTTTCTGTGTTTGCTGTTTGGAGGTGATTAAAAAAACATGGACAAAAGATGGTTTTAAAAATATAAACAAAATGAAAGAAAAAATGAAAAGCATGAAACGTCAAAGAAACACGTTGATAACGCGGTTTCGCTCTCACTTTTAGGAACTAAATATTAAGGAGCAACTTAGTGAGGCATAGACTTTCAATCAATAAGCATAATATAAAGGTTAAAAAGAAAAAAAAACGTGAAAATTTGTCCAAAATAATAGACTGCATTTTCTTTTGTGGAAACTTTGAAATACTCCTACGCAGATACGACGAAAAAGACGATTCAGTAAATCCAGTGGTATTTAGAGGATTAGTAAAATTTGCATCTTAATTAGATCCAGATTTCAAGAATCACTTAGAAACCAGTACATTCTTCAAAGGTGTTTCTAAGACAATTTAGAATGAGATACTTGACTGCCTGCTACAAATATACCGTGAGGAGAGAAAGACGGAAATTAGAAAAACCTCCTTTGTAGCTGTTATGGCTGACGACGCAATAGTCCCTGTATTAAATGGAGAAATATTGGAACGTTTTGGGGGATTCTTTATTCCAGAGAAACTGCAGATGGCATATCAAAACGTATTTTAGAGCAATTGGACAAAATTCTTCAAGGATGTGGACTAAAAAACTGATAGCTCAGACATTTGATGGTGCAAATGTCTTGGAAGGCAAAAAAAGCAGGATTCAAGCAATAATAAAAACAGTTTATAGCAATGCAACATTTCATTCACTGTTATGCACATCAACTTAATAATGAGAAATGCAACAAGTATTACACGAAACGCAAGAATACTTTTCCATAACATTCTGGCTATTCCAACATTCTTCTCAACATCACCGCAATGTATGTCCATTCTCAAGAAGGATATGTAGGCTATGTCAACATTCCACGTCCGTCCCGTACAACTGGAGTTCTCAACCTATTTTCACGTAGACCCCGTACTTATGAACTGCTGTTCTTTAACCTTCTGGAGATGACTCCAACACTAAATTTAATCGTTTTGCATCCACTAACTGCTAGTGGCTTTCGGTTGGCGGACCCACTTGTGAGCCGCCGTGTCCCAATAGGGTTCCATGGACCACAGGTTGAGAACCACTATACTCGTTGCATCGAAAAATGGCCGTTAGGGCGGAGCACTGGGAGTCCCCCTGTGATGCCACATATAATTATTTTATAATTTTATTTTATCTTGTAATTTTATTTTATAATTTTATAATGTTGCCACATATAATTATATTAAAAAAAATTGTCACACACCACCACTGAGGTAAAAATCAAAGCA
>NC_134788.1:30684284-30816784 GCF_046742065.1 Oratosquilla oratoria
TTGACAAGTTTGCGAGTGCAGGTCCCATTTTTGTTGCTGCTGTCTGGATTCTTTCTATTTTCTTTACATTCTTTTTGGTACTGGGTGACCAGAATGTCGCCGCATATTCTAGTCTAGGCCTTATCAGTGTGACCAATATTTTTTTCTAATAATTTCTTCGTCCAAATATGTAAATGCCACTTTTATTGATCGTAGCAAGTTGTAGGATTCTCCAACAATTTTATTTGTCTATTTGTTATAGGACAAGTCGTTTGAGATGATTACACCCAAATCTTTTTCGGATCCCTCCTTCTTAACCTCCTTGGTTCCAATTTTATATTGTCCGGATATTCTGTTTTTGCTTTTACAATGCTACACTTCTTAATATTGAAGTCCACCTCCCATTTCTGACTCCAGTTCCATACTTTATTCAGGCCTTCCTGCAGTGATTCGCAATCCTCTTCATTTTTTACTTCCATTAACATTTTGGCATCGTCAGCAAAGAAGCTCATGTAACATTTCACATCCTCATCCATGTCATTCACATATATAGCAAACATTATTGGAGCTAGTACAGATCCTTGCGGTACTCCACTGATCACCTCTTTCCAATCTGAATGTTTTTCTCTGAACACTACCCTCATCTTTCTACCAATCAGGGAGTCCTCCATCCATTTTAGTAGGTTCCCTTGTATCCCTCCTATATGTTCCATTTTTTCTTATATGATTTTTGTGCGGTATTTTGTCAAAAGCTTTTTGTAAGTCCAGAAAGGTACAATCAGCCCATCCATTCCTTTCTTGCACTATGTCTATTAATTTTGAGTAGAAACATTAAGTTTGTGGTACATGATCTTCCTTGTCTGAACCCAAATTGTCTTGGGTGTATTATATTGTTGTTTTCGAGATGTGTTACCCATCTATTCTTGATGATTTTCTCACAAATTTTGGCTATAGTGCTTGTTAGTGAGACTGGCCTATAGTTGGTGGGTTCTTCCTTGTTTCCTCCTTTATATATTGGTACAATTTTAGTATTTTTCCAGTCTTTTGGTATCTTTCCTTCTTTGAGTGAGCCATTCATTATGTTGTGTGTTTTGTCCGTTAGTTCTTCTTTGCATTCTTTTAGAATCCAATTTCCAATTCCATCCGGGCCATGTGATTTCCTGACGTCAAGGTTTGATAGGTGTTCTAATATTTCTTTTTGTGATATTGTTATTTCACTCATGGGGTTGAGATCGCCTTTCATTACCTTCGTTCCAATATTGTGTTTTCTCTCTAGTGAAGACAGAATTAAAATGATTTTTCATGATTTTGGCCATTTCTAAATCTTCTGTGTATTCTAAATTTCCTTGGCGTAGTTTCACCATTTCTTGCTTGTTTTAAAGTTTACCATTCACCTATCGATAGAATAGTTTGGGTTGATCTTTGCATTTATCTATAATATCCTTTTCATGGTTCCTTTTTCCTCTCTTCTCACTTAAACATATTTATCTCTATAGTTTATACAAACTTGCCATTTTCCAGGTTTTTTTATCTTTTCTCTACCGTTTCCAAGCTCTGTCCCCTCTGTCTTTTGCCTCGCTGTATCTTTTGTTGAACCAGCATTTAATGTTCACTCTCTCTCGCTTCTGTCTTGGTACGTGCTTATTTACCCCTTCACTGTAATTATCCATCAAGATATTCCATTTCTCTTCAATTTTTTTGTCTCTTCCGTGTAAAAATTTTCCCACTTTGCATTCTGGAAGAATTTCTTTAGTTTTGCAGTCCGTTTTGTTGTACATCAATCCTCCTTTCCTATGCTTTTCATTTCTCTCCATGTCTATTTCTTCCTTTAGTTCAGTTTGAATGAGTATATGGTCACTCTTTCCAATTGGTGTTTTGTATTGAATTTTGTCCACAATTTCTGGTTCTGTTGTAAATATTAAATCTAGTTTCGACGGTTCTTCGTTGTTTCTGTGTGTCTGGTATTTTCACTGACCCACTGAGTCATTGTGTATTCCATGGTCATATCTAGTGGTACATTACCCCACAAGTCGTCTCCTCCTCGCACTGTCATGTTTTCCCAATAAATTTCTTTGCAATTGAAGTCCCCCATAATTACCAGGTTACCCCCGCCCATTAGTATCTCGTTTAATGATTGCCTTGTATCCTCTAACATTTTCGTATGCTCGTACTCTTTCCAAGCGTTCATTTTTGGGGCACATAAGTCACCACAAACTTTCTACTTTTCATAATCTTGTCTTCGACTTTTATCATGATCAGTTCTACATTACCTTTGCCCTCCGCTATTTTTGTCACATTCAAGTTTTTCTTGGCCAAGAACATGATTCCTCCTCCCTGTTTCTTGTCTCTGTTTTTAATCCAGTAATTATATAGTCCATTTCCAACATCGATGGATGGTATTTCGCCCCTTAGTTTAGTCTCCACAATTCCCATTATGTCTGGCTTTTCTTCTAGCAGGTAATCATTAAGTTCGTTCAGTCCTGAAATTAATCCGTCGATGTTGGTATAGGCCACTTTCAATTTTTTTCTGTCTTTGGTTCGCCCATTCTGATGTACCATTTCCTCAGTCTCATGTCGATTACTCTCCAATGGAATTCCTTGCTTTCTGTCTCCGTTCTTTTCGCGTTTTCCCCCCTTTTACTTCATCTCTTAGTGTCTTTTCTTTTTCTAATTCCTCAGTACTCATTCCCCTTTTTTATTCATAACTTATTGTATTTTTCGCTCCTTGCCAAGTTACCTACTTTTTCAAATATGACTTCTACTGCCATTTGTGATCTTAGTTTTATCTTTAGGGGTCGATTTCTATCCTTAGAATAGCGACCGATCCTATATGTTTCTTCAAAGTCTTTACCTGCATCTTGCGCTTCCTCATGAACTTCTTTTAAGATTTCTATTGCCGTCTCTTTTTCTTCTTTTTCTCTCATGAATCTCGTCAAACCATGTTTTTCTTTTGGTCCATATACCACAATACATTTTTCCTGTCCACTGTGTCTCTGACCTAATTTGCTTTTTCATTAATTGGATAATTGTGTCTTTTGCATTATCCTGCATTTGTTGTAGGAGTATTTCTTAGATTTTTTTTTTCAATGTTTTCCTTCCATTTCTTAATCTTGTGTGTGTGTGTGTGTGTGTGCGTGTGTTTACCTAATTGTATCTTACGGGAAGGGGACCTACGATCGTGGTGTCCCGTCTTTGTATATCGCAGTGTCTAGTTTGCACACATTATTGTTTAGTCCAGTTTGTTGCAGACATCCACCACTGTGTGTGGAAAGCAGTTTTTATCTCTTGTGTAACTGTCATTTTTGAGTTTCTTTTTATGTCCCCTTGTATTGATCTTATCCATGTCTTTATCAAGGACTTCCACGCTTTTTATGATTCTATAGAAAGCTAGCAAGTCACCTCTTTCTGTGTGTGTGTATTTACCTAGTTGTATTTTACGGGAAGGGGAGCTATGCACCGTGGTGTCCCGTCTTCATATCTCATTTTATCTAAACTGTTTTTAAATTCATGTATTATTTTTGCACACACCACTTTCTCATCTAACTTGTTCCAAATGTCTATTACTCTGTATGTGTGTGTGTGTGTGTGTGTGTGTGTGTGTGTGTGTGTGTGTGTGTGTGTGTGTGTGTGTGTGTGTGTGTGTGATTTACCATGGTCTTGGATCACGTGTTGGACTCGTGATCGACAGCTATCACCCTTCCGAATGAGAGCTCAGAGCTCATAAATGACCGCTCCATAGGTAATGCTGTAACCTTGCACATACCTACTCTCTGCACACAAGAGTTGGAGTAACAACTTGCACCGCAGCGATGCTGAAATTATTTCAGCCCTGGGCGGGATTCGAACTCGGATCGCTGGAGTAGCAGTTTCGAACGGTGCCACTTTGCCGTCGAGCCGTATGTGTGATTCACTATGGTCTCATGATCGGCAGCTGTTACCCTCCCGAATGAGATCTCAGAGCTCATATGTGTATGTGTAGGTACATTTTTGTGTAAATGTACTAAATTACAGCGTACAGATTATATAATCATATAAATTGACTACTTTCGCACTGGGTTCAGGGTACTAGTAAGGAATAAATTCCGGCCAGTACCAATGTGTCATGTTTTTCTTCAGCTTGTCTTAATGTTTCAAAATAGTACTACCTTTGACTTATATTTTCTAGCAAAGCCACTTCAACTCATAATTTCAAATCACCGATTATGCATTATAATGAGGATCTAGTTTTGAGTAAGACAGACGACCTAATTTTTTATGGTTGAATGTTTGATAAAAAAAAAAAAATGAAAAACAATCATATAAATCTTTGGCGTACTGGAAACTCAAACATCTGATTATGAGCCCAAACCTGCTTACCTCAGGAAGTGAAACAATATTTTTGAAAAGTAACCCTGTTTAATGTTTTATGTTGTTACTTAATTAACAAAAAATAAATGATTCAAACTATGTTTTTTCGTCATACTCGCATTTGCACTTACGGGTTTTATCATTAGTAGAAAAATATACATTGCCTAAGGCCCCCATTATTTGTTTTTTATAGTTAGCGATTGTTAAACCTTCGAAATAAGAAATCATCGGAAGTAATGTCACAAGTGACCAAAAAGGACTCGGTTCAAAAGGAGTATTCTAAGCCTTCCACCAACCAGTCTGGTAACGTAAACAGTGACAACAATTTGTAGTGAATTATTGTTGATTCAATCGAAAATGGTAAAATTACTTCACTTTGTGTATGTGTGTGTGCAAAGAGTGTAATTCCAATAAAGAACTATATTAGGTTATCTGACGTAACCAGACTCCTAATGACCTATTTTAACACACCTATCCTAACCAAATCTTGATGACCCTCACAGTTTTAATATATTCTTATTTCGCAGTAGAAGAAATGCCGAGAGTGAATGTGAAAATGCATATAGCACAGCTTGCAGTCTTATAAATTATAATATCACATTTTTTCTTGGAAACGAGACAGTAGTTTCAAATAATTAGTACAAGTGCTTTGATAGCAGTAATTTTCCATAGGATTTTTTCCTCCAAAACCTAGGCTATATTGCAGATTTTTATATGGTAGGGTCATGAATGTCACCTAATTGCAATATATATTTACTAGTTTATTTGTTGTATATGTGGTTGGAGATGTATTCACAGGGTTTCTTGGCCTCCAGTCATCAAAATTTACCTTGAATTCATTTATGTTATTGGTTTGGATTACATTTTTATCCAACTTTTTCTATGCATCCCTGCATCAAATGGAAAACTGCACTTTATAACATCTTTCTGATAAACTTTCTCTTTCAACTCTTTATTACGACCTCTTGTTGATCTTTCATCCTAAATCTACAGATTGTCTTAATCCAGTTTATCTATACCTTTGTATGATCTTGATAACATTATTTATCATCTCGTATCTCTTGAGTCATTCGAGTGCAGGAAGTCCCAGTTTTCTCAGTCATTCTTCCTATGTCTTGTCATTTAGACTTCAAACCATCTTGGCTGCTGCTCATTGTATTTTCCCAGTTTTTTCTTTTCGCTTTCTATGTGGTTACTACACCAGTAGTGCATAGTCCAGTTTTTGAGGTTGGAGGTCATGGGGTTATGTTTCTTCTTCTTCCATCTATTAGATATTGTGTTTATTCATTTATGGGTCCTATCTGAATTATTATTAGTAGTAGTAGTATTATCGTTATCATTGTTATTATTATTATCATTATTATTATTATTATTATTATTATTATTATTATTATTATTATTATTATTATTATTATTATTATTGTTTCACATCCATATGGAAACTTCTTCCAGACATCAGTTAAACACTGACTTATATACTAATTCTTTTTTGCTATATTTTCTTAATGTTCCTTCATCCCATGCCGATAGGTCCTCTGTTTTTTTTTTTTTCTCTTTCCATTCCTTTCCCTGTTCTAAATAAAACTTTCATATTAACTTTTCTAATCTCTCATTATGTCTTATCAGCCCAGCTTCCAGTTGCTGTCATGTATTTTTTTTTTTTTTCATCTTTCAATCTAAGATGGATCATATTTTCAATTAACTATTTCATCATATCCTCATCCTTATTATGAAATATCACTTTACGTTCATTAGTTTATCCTCTTTTGTTATATCGTATATCTGTACAATTTATTTTCAAAGATCATCCCCTATTAAGGCTGCCAGTTCCTCTTCTCCCTTGCTGTTGCAATTATTTCATCTATTATATAGTTCTACAATGGTCTCTTCTTGTTTTGGCCCCTTTCCAAACTTTTGCAATTCTGCGTTGAATTTCATCTTCCACTCCTGATACCATTGACCTTAGCAAGATTTCCTTGCAGCAATTTGCAACCCTCTTCACTTTTGTATCATCAGTGATTAAGTTGATACAGCTGTCTCTATCATTCATCATGTTGTTGATGTATATCTTTAACATTACTGGTGCCAGCACCAATCCTTGTGATACTCTTATTGTCACCTTTCTCCAGTATAACATCTCATCCTTCACTATTGTTCAAATGTACTTATCCTTTCAAGGAGTCCTTTATTCATTCCAGTATGCTCCACATAAGTTCAAGTCCAATCTGACATCACATCCTTTACTATTGTTCAAATATACTTACCCTTTTAGGATAAGTCCAAGTCTATTAACATTCTCCAACTTTCATATTGTTTTATTTTATTCTATTATATGAAACTTAGTCAAAAACCTTCACATCCAATTCTACACAATCCCAACACTTCTTTTACTATCAATTCTTATAGCACATTAAACATTTTCAAATAAAGACTTGACAGGTTCAGCACACAGAACCTTCCTTTTCTGAAATCAAATTAAGTATTTACCTTCCCTAAGTACAGTATTTCATTTATTTGTCTTTCACAATTCATTAACATATTTTGGTTAAGGATATTAGTCTATAATTCAGAGCTTCCTCTCTTGTCGATTACTACTGCATTTGCAACTTTTCAGTCCCGCGGCACCTTTCCCTCTTCTAAGGAGAATACAATCAATTTGTATTATTGTCCACCAGTGTTCTCATTCTTTTAGTATCCAATATTATACTTATGAGAGTTACTTTAATTCTTCATTTATAGAATTTTCCTTTGCTGAATGAAATGCTTATACATGTTTGTACTCCTACCCTAAAGGATTAATCTCTAATAATATAATACTCTCTACTCTTTTTCCTCAGGTGGCATCTGCTAACAACTGTCTTGGAAAATACCTAGATTTAGAATAGCCACAACATGGCAGGGATCACTCCTGGATCTCTGCCAGGTCCAGCTGATAGAATTAAGGAAGAATTTGAAGCACAAGAAGAGTCCTTAGACCCAGAAGGGAGTAGTTCAACTTTCAACACAGTTTACATAAAGGAAGAACCTAATATTAAGGAAGAACCTGAAGGGTATGGTCAAGTAAATGAATCAGTTCCTGTAGATACTGGACAGTATTGCTCTGAAAGAGGATTGGAACTTCATCCTTCAAAGAGAAGATACAATATCAAAGTGGAACCTGAAGAGCACAATCACAACCTTAACTTTACTCAGATAGACACTGGACAGAATTACTCTGGAAGATTGCAACATGATTCATCCAGTAAGGATAGGCGTTTATTTATTTTTGTGAATTTAAATTTGAACAGTTGAAGTTATCAGGTAAGGCCTTTATTCTGTATAGGCAAAGGTGTTTTAGGTAGATATTTGAAACTTTATTTTAAAACTTCTTTATTTTCTGCAGTTTTGTTGGAGAAGTGGGGTGCTATCTGTGTCTGGTTTGATTATTCATTTCTAGTCATTTTCCTCTTTTCTGGAACTGTGGGTTTCAAACTTTTGAAGAAGTGTTTGTTAATGAAATTTTATTCTTGTTAAATTGAATAGCCGCTGATGTTGTGACGATCTGTGTAGCTGATCACTCAAAATTGCGGAAGACTTTTTTTTCCTCATTGTTCAATGTGGAACAGATGTTTCCGATATTCATCTGAATATCGGAAACTTCTGTTCTACATTGAACAATGAGGAAAAAAAGGTCTTCCACAATTTTGAGCGATCAGCTACACAGATCGTCACAACGTCAGCGGCTATTCAATTTAACAAGAATTGTATCAGAGAGATGATATTGCATTGCTATTTTGGTGATGGAATTTTTCCCTGGGTTGCTTCAACCACTGTTGTTTGTTACTCTCCTAAATCTCTTCTTTACCACATATATGACAACACATCTACAAGTATTCAGTGCAGTATTCCCTGAGGATAATTTCACTGCATATTACTGAGAAAAAAAAGAATAAATATTAGCATTGACCATATCTTTATATTTATTGTAGTTATTTAAGTCTTTGTGCCATTATGACATATGGAATTAAACTCTCCCACTGGGGTTTATTCCCTTGCCTGAGCGGCTTGCTTATTGTGGGACAAAAGCCATACCATTGTGTCACGATGACCCTTAGGAAATGCAGGAATGACACGTCATCCAGAAGGAGCCAAGATAAGAGGGAGGGAGGGGGTGGATGGGGATGGAATGGGTGGGAGTGGATTTTATGCCATTGTGTTTTGGCTACCTTTTTTGTAAGGGGGGAAAAAGTCTTTGGTATATGTAATGTCTTTGATATTTTTCTTCCAGACTGTGGTGATGAGACCACACCTTCAACTTTCAGTGATGATACCAGTCTGCCTTATGGCCACAGACACCCTACAGAGACCTCTGGCTCTGGCATACTTCCCACACCAAAGCAGCTACCTGCTAATGCCATAGACTCTCACTGCCTTCTCCGTCTTCAACCTGCCAGTGGTCATCCAAACCTCATTCAAGGACAGCAGTGTATGTTATATATTTAA
The DNA here is from genome assembly GCF_046742065.1 of Oratosquilla oratoria. Lineage (NCBI taxonomy): Eukaryota > Metazoa > Arthropoda > Malacostraca > Stomatopoda > Squillidae > Oratosquilla > Oratosquilla oratoria. Next base: position 30,693,093 of record NC_134788.1, read on the forward strand.
TACTCATTTGATTCATCTATAAAGATTTATTTTCCCCCAAATTTTAAAAGGTATATCATAACACTGGCCTGTGTTTATTTATTTATTTTTTCAAAGGTTAAAGGTTTTCCAACTGATTTACAATAATTTTTGCATGTTGAATTATAAATATATATATATATATATATATATATATATATATATATGTATATATATATATATATATATATATATATATATATATATATGTATATATATATATAATTTTTTTCTGGTCAGATCTGGTTTTTAAGATATGCTCAATTTTCTATTATGACATTTTCTTTATATGATAATAATAATAATAATAAATTTATTTGGCAAAGAATCAATATACGTGAAGTGTAGATAATGACATGAACACATAGTTTGAAATTATAATTGCAATTGCCAAGGATAACACAAAAAAGCATGTGCTATCATCCAAGGATTTTATGCTACTTTAAGCCCCCATTTTCAAGCGCTTACTTTCATTTCATGTGTCTCTTAAATTTTTCACCACTGCCTTTAATCATTTTCCCTTTCTTCACTTTCACCCACTTATTTTTCTGTATCTATAGATTTTTAATCGGTAGGCCCTGTGTCCACAAGTATTCCTTTTTTCAATTTATATTATACTTAAGACAAACGCGGAATTAAATGTTTGTAGATTTTCTTTTTTTGGATATTGGTTACACTGCATCCTTCTCCAGGTACAATTTTGGAATCCCCTGTGAACACGCATTGTTATATCCCAGGTAGGTTCTGCAGTGACGTCATGATTTCTTTAGTCCAATGATCTTTTACTTTATATTTAAGATCCTCCCCTAAAGGCATAATCTTACAATTGTGAACCAATTAAATTTTCTCCACCCTTTCTCCAATCAGATTATTTGTTACAAGTCTATATGCAATATTGTTTACTTAACCTCTTCACTACGGGGCACATCGCACATCTGGCAGCATTAGCTGCCCGACGTGTGATGTTGCATCATAATAATCGCATTATAAAAAATAAAGTCAGTGCTCAATCGTTCGTTCTCTTTCACCCGTGTATTTTGATAACCATAGAAAACTGATGAAGCCAGTTTAGAGAGAATGAAAATTACGTAGGTACGACTACAATAAATATAATCAAGATGGTGACGTCGGCAACATCGAGTACCCATTTGCTCCTCATGCCGCCTACGTAGGCGTCACCGTATGGAAGTGGTTAAGCAATCTTGAATCTCTGCATAACTTACTTAGGTTACATGTCAGCAAATCATATACATGTCATCAATGGGTATCAGGCCCCTGGCCATTTTTATTACTCCATGCAAACTTATACAACTGCTCGCTTATGAACTGTTGTTTACCAAACATCCAACTCACAAAAATGAAACCCTCACCATCTTCTCCACTTTCTACCATCTCTCTACCAGCCTCTTACAGCTACACTTGGTCATGGGTAACCTTTATTAATACATTTCTTTGATCTTTTCAGGTTTGAATTTCGTTACAATGGATCCTAAGTGCAAGAACCATTCTAATAGGTTTTGCTACATCTGTGGACATGTTGCTCTTCCAAAGTATCAAGCAAAAACCACAGATGTTGTGAAGAAGGCATATCATGCTTACTTTGGAGTCAAATTAGGAGACCAGGATAAGGCATTCGCTCCTCATATCTGCTGTAAAACTTGTGTGGAAAACTTATGGGATTGGAGGAATAAGAAAAGGAAGAGTATGCCATTTGGTGTCCCAATGGTGTGGAGGGAAGGGAAAGATCACATCACCAGCTGCTACTTCTGCATGACAAATCTAAAAGGCATCAATCACAAGAACAAGTACCATGTTCAATACCCTGATGTTCCTTCTTCCATAAAACCAGTCCCTCATGGCCCCAATCTTCATGTTCCTGAGCCTGATGTCACCATGGGATCTAGTTCTGATCCTGATTCTAGTGAAACGACAGATACAATTGAGTTTGGTGCCAACAAGTCAAAAGAGGACGATGGACCAGTGGTGTTGACACAGGCTGAACTCAATTATCTGACATGAGACCTGAACCTTTCCATGGAATCTGCTCAGCTATTGGGTTCATGTCTTCTGGCACCAGGGACAACATTGTATTAGTGTTGCAACCATGAGAAGGAATTTAGAAAATTCTTCATGTTTGAAGAAGCTACTTCACTGGTCTACTGCAACAATATTGCTGACCTGATGAAATCATTGGGTCTGAAATATGATGCCATGGAATGGAGAATTTTCATTGACTCATCTAACACAAGTCTTAAGGCAGTTCTTCTGAATAATGGAAATAAGTTTTCATCGATTCCTGTTGGACATTCAGTTGAAATGAAAGAAACCCACAACAGCATGGACTGTCTGTTATCTGTTCTCAACTTCAAGGAACACAAATGGTTGATCTGTGGAGATCTCACAGTTGTTGGGCTTGTCCTTGAACTTAAAGGTAGATACTCAAAATACCCATGCATTCTGTGGTTGTGGGACAGCCAAGCTGATGACCAGCATTATGTCAGACAAGAGTGGCTATCAAGACAAGTATTAGAATCTGGGTCACACATTTTGTTCCACCCTTTGGTTGAGCTGTGCAAGATATTGCTTCCACCTCTACACATCAAGCTTGCTCTAATGAAGAACTTTGTAAAGACATTGGACAGGGAAGGTGGAGGATTTGCTTTCCTCCATGAGAAGTTTCCATGAGTGAGCATGTAGAAACTTAAGGGAGCTTATCAGTGATGCTAGTTTTGATGAAGCTGTGAATCCTGCTGAACTCTCTGCCTGCTGCTGTCCCGTAAGTCAGTCATTGCAAACTTCCTTGACAACCATAGAAGTCCTCATTACTAGAAGAGTGTTGACAAGTTAATGGAGAATTTCTGCCAACTTGGTGCACACATGTCAGAAAAAATGCACTTCCTTTGGTCCTATCTGGACTATTTTTCTGAGAATTGTGGAGTCCAGTGAAGAACAAGGTGAAGACTTTCATGAAGATATCTGGTTGATGGAAAAATTCTATCAAGGACAATGGGATGCTAATTTTCTGGCTGACTACTGCTGGTGCCTGAAGAGGCATGTGCTGTCTGCTCAGTACAAACAGAAGTCCCTGAAGAGACCATTCATCCATGAATTATTTTTTGTGTATTCTATCTACTCCTCTTGCTATCAAGTAGAAATATTCTGTTAAAACCTGTGAATAAATCAGTAAAAAATTTGCTATTATGCGTTTCATTCACCCACAAGTAGATAGGAATTTTTGGTATGTGCTTCTACCTTAAAATCTTAATCTGATTAGGTAAAAAGCATGATTTTTGGATTCAGGGCAAAACACTGGCATTAAATCAGGTATTCTATGTTAGACCTGGAAAGCCATGCAGACCAGTGTAATCAGTCTATTATTAATTATCATTATTGTTAACCCATTCAACTCCGATGACAAGATGTCTTGTCATTTGGTCAAATAAAACAAAAAATCATAATAAAACAACAAAATGTTTGATGATCAAACAGCACCAGAAAAATATGACGTCATCAGTCCTCCTCCTCCTCGAGGAGGACTGATGACGTCATATTTTTCTGGTGCTGTTTGATCATCAAACATTTTGTTGTTTTATTATGATTTTTTGTTTTATTTGACCAAATGACAAGACATCTTGTCATCGGAGTTGAATGGGTTAATGCAATGTTGTCAGGTCCATTTGCGGAATAACTGTTTTATGCTACTGCATTTGATCCAAATAAGATATTTATGTAGCTATACAGGGTTTGAGCTGTAATCATGGGGTTATGTCACCAATTATCAAACTTTGTATAATATGTTGTTGGCCTAGATTCAATTTTCATCCAATTTGTTCCATAGATCTAAACATATGTGTAGAAAATTATGCTTTCTAACATCTTGTAAGCAATTTTTTTTTTCTTTTATATGTACATGACTTCTTGTTAATTTTCCCATACTAGTAGGTCATTTTCCATTCTTTTCTCCAATGTCCTTTATTTTTATCTGAACTTTATTATGTTGCCTCTCTGCTTTTCTAATGTGGGAAGTCCCAGTTTCCCCCGTCCTTCCTCATGTGTCTTGTCATTAAGGCTCAGTAACATCTTGTATTCTTTGTTATTGTCATACATCCTTTTGTATTTGTGGTGACCACATCACTCCTCTATATTCCAGCCTGGGAAAAATCAGGCTTAAGGATTATTATTATTATCATTATTTAATAATAATACAAACATACACCAAGGGCTTTTTCCCCCTGACAAGGGAGGTAGCCAAAGTCAAAAGGCATCAAATCCACTCCCATCCATTTCATCCCCACACACTCCACTCCCATTCACCACCCCTCCCTCCCTCCCTTCATATTTTCGTGGCTTCCCCATCTGGGGTATCGGCTGCATGTTATTGTGAGGTAAAAATCTGTAGCATGTGGCTGATACTTTAGAGACTATATGGAACAACCCTATGGACCAGAGCCACACATCATTTTCTCTGTACTAGAGGAAATGTCTATTCAGAAAATGTTGCTACTTTTGTGACTGTCCCTCCAACTCTTAACCCCTTCAATACAGGACAAAATCTTCTGGGTAGCATTAGCTGCCAGACGTGTGATGTTGCGTCATAATTCTCGCATCATGAAAAATAAAGTTACTGCTGTATTCCTCGTTCTCTTTCACCCGTGAATTTTGATAACCATAGAAAATATGATGAAGCCAGTTTACAGAGTATGGGGGTCATGCAGGTACAACTACAACATATATAATCAAGACGCCAACATCGGCATCCTCGCGTACCCACTTGCTCCTCATGACACCTATGTAGGCGTCTTCGTATTGAAGGGGTTAACCCATTAAATTCCGATGACAAGATTCTTGTCATTTGGTCAAATAAAACAAAAAATCATAAAACACCAAAATGTTTGATCAAACACCAGAAAAATATGACGTCAGTCCTCGCTTCGCGAAGCGAGGACTGACGTCATATTTTTCTGGTGTTTGATCAAACATTTTGGTGTTTTATGATTTTTTGTTTTATTTGACCAAATGACAAGGAATCTTGTCATCGGAGATTAATGGGTTAATACTGTCCTATACCACTTCTCTGAAAATACATTCCAAATTTTGCTAAACCCTGTGATAGGGGAAAAAGAATACTGCCACCAAGTGTTCCCACTTGAGTCGTAAAAGTTGACAGGATAGAACTAGGCATCCTACTCTCTGTAACCCAAAGGGGTACATTCCTAAAAAAATCTAGGCAGTAATAATAATAATAGTAACAATAATAATGATAATAATAATTTGAAAACCTGATTTGTGATGGTAAGGGGGAAAGAGCCCTCGATATATGTATATATTTTTATTACTATTATTATTATCATCATTGTTAACATTATTGTATTATCGTTATTATTATTATCATCATTATTATTATTATTATTGGTGAAGATAAGAGGAAGGTAAGGGGTGAATGGGAGGGGAGTATGTGGGGATGGAATTGGTGGGAGTGGATTTTGTGCCTTTGTTTTTTTGGCTACCTCCCATGTAAGGGGGAAATAGCCATTGGTTGTATCATTATTCTTAATTTTCATTGCCTCATTAGTGAAATGTAACTCTTATATTCATCAGCTGTTTATAAATCTCTTGTTATTTTCTTTATATAAATTGATAAGAGTATGGGCCACATATATGTTCAGCAGCTGGACAAAAACTTTTGGTGATAAATTCCAGTTGATATTATTTTTACAGGTATTGTGGACCCTAGAAACTTATACACAAGAAAGGACAAGAGAGAAGAGGCACTAGTACCTGTTAATTCCACTGAGTCAGATGAAGATTATAGTGATGATGATGAATATGAAGAGTCCGATGATGAACATGAAATTCTAATCACTGATTCCGATTCTGATGATATTGAAGTTCTTGGAACCCATTACCCCATAGATTCACAACATTTTACCACAGAACCTCCTTACAAAAAGCTCCGAGAGGCAGAATTGGTCACCCTTGATTATAGTGATGACAGTCCAGATGAGCTTCCTGATGGAAGTTTTGTACCAACCACTATATGGAAACGTAGAAAAAATTCTTGTGTACCACAAAGTAAGTATACTACTAGTAATAATAATTGTTGCCATGTGTTTCACTAACTGGAACCCCACAGCCCACTTAGTTGTTGTTGTTGTTGTTGTTCCCTAGACTGTCTGTCCGAGCAGTCCTGTCTCCCCAAAGAATGCCATGGTTGAAATGGGGTTTTCCCACAAACCCTTTATGGAGTGTATGTTGTACTGTTTGTGTGCATGATTGTGTATAATGCAGTCTTCCATGATGTGTTGAATAGTATGAGGTGAAGTGTTACATCCTGGGCATTTGTCCATGATGCAGTCATCCAGTCTCTTCTGGTAGCTTAGAAGGGCTGCTGGGTGGTGGCCTCATCACAGTCTGGCCCACACAGTAGTCGGCAACGGTCCTCAGGTCCTGACATAGATCTCTGGAAAAAAAGATTAACTGTTATTATGTAGTATTGGTGTACTTGTTTCTATGTCACTGGATGTTGATGGAAAGAGTAGAGAGCAGTCACTAGTTGTTCTCTCTCTTTTATGTGAAAAATTGAGGAAAGAGCGTAAATTGATGGGAGATCATTAACTTAACCCGCAAGATGTCAAGGAAGAAGAAAAGATGGAGTCATAGGGTTGTATGGGGCAGGTTTAACCACTCCAGTATGACTCATACTCTCACGTGCAGCATTGGCTGCCATACGTATGATTCATCACACTACTCACATTATAAAATATAAAGTCACCGCTGTAGTACTCATTCTCTTTTACTCTGAGTAATGATAAACACAGAAAATGTGATCAAACCAGTTCACAGAATCCAGGGGTAATTCATGTACAACTACAAAAAATATATATATGTATTCAAGATGCTGACGCCAGCATCCTCACGTACCCACTCGCTCCTCATAATATCATCGTACTGAGGTGGTTAAGGAGGGTTACTGAAAGGAGAAGTTAAAAATCATTAATATTATTACATTTGAATCTCCAATTATAAGAGAAACCTCCATTGCTCTGGTCCATAGGAGTGTCATTAATAAAGACAAGTTTTACTGACTGGAAACCTCTAGCTTCACAGTGGTTCACACTGGTCCTCAGACACTCCCATAGATCACTGAGGAGAGACTTTGCACTGTTGTGTGTTAATATGGGACCATTTCTGTATCAGTTAAATGTAGTAGGAGAGGAGCCGTCTAGTTATCAGTTCCCTGTATGTGAAAGGATGAAAGAGTGTTGAAGTTGGTAGATCTCGGGCCTAGTGGGAAGGCCAAACGACCCATGGAACTGCACCTTCAGATGGAAGTGAAGGTGTTGACAGGTTTTGGAAATGGGCAATAGGGAAAGGACCATCTTGTAGGACCAACACAATGAGGTATCCATCATTGTTATCAATGAACTTCCTTAAGTACAGTGAGATCTCTCATTAACGGATGTTAATTAGCTGTGTTTGCTGTGTTTTCGCTGTGTTTTTGGCGCTGATGTTTAGTGCATGCAATCACTATGCCACCCAAAAACCACTCCAAATCAACGGTTTATTCACATTAACGGACACCGTTACCCCCCCTTTTAGTCCGTTAATGAGAGGTAGTACTGTATTGAATAAAAAAATTTGTCAATATTCCATATAGGGAATATAGAATTTTGCTACTTTTTTTATTATCAGTACATACAAAAATGCATACACTCTTAGATCACAAAATGAATACTCCACAATAGACCACCTAGTACTATACATTACCAAACTCCTCTAGAAATCAACTAAACAGAAATAACACCCAAGACAGATCTGAATTGCACTGACATACTGCATTTAGGTCACCATCCTGTATTAAAACAGTATCAACACAGAATCAGCCTCACTCGTTCACCCAGATGCAACCACCATACAGAGGTTACAGAGCACTTTATACTACACTGACCTACATTCACTTCTGTTTGACAGCAACAAAATAGCACTTAACCCATTCAACTCCGATGACAAGATGTCTTGTCATTTGGTCAAATAAAACAAAAAATCATAATAAAACAACAAAATGTTTGATGATCAAACAGCACCAGAAAAATATGACGTCATCAGTCCTCCTCCTCCTCGAGGAGGAGGAGGACTGATGACGTCATATTTTTCTGGTGCTGTTCGATCATCAAACATTTTGTTGTTTTATTATGATTTTTTGTTTTATTTGACCAAATGACAAGACATCTTGTCATCGGAGTTGAATGGGTTAATTGAGTGACACATGAGCTGAGCAAGTGACTGTGGCCAGTTTCCTGGAGACCACAGGAGTCCAACAAGACTTGGAACAGGGATTGATTAATTTTGGTGTTCACAGGTCTGAAGGCCCTATCATTCAAGCACCCTCATCATAAGGAAGGTAAAAATGCTGATGGCGAAATCTCAAAGGAAACACGAGGTGCAATTATTGCTCTTCATTATGAAGGTCTTAGTAATGGCGAAGTGGCTCGGTGGACTGGTATGACTAAACCTACAGTAGTGAAGTGGATAAAATACTATGAAGAGAATGGAACCACAGAGGATGAATATGATTTGCCAATTCCTAAACGTAGTGAAGAAAACCAACAGAAAGGTAACTCACTCCCTGTATTTCATTTTCTATTTACTGTATGTCCTTTATGCATTTTTTTTACAGGTAGTTATGTTTTTATGTCCTAGATTATGACCTTACTGTACAATAGCATAAGTGAGTGACATAGTGTAGATGCTTACTTAGGCGTATTCCAACCTACATCCAAAAATTGATTCATGATGTAGGAATTGAACTCCATAATTTGAGGACCTGTATAGGGTTGAAGCCATGCTCATTGGGTCTCAGGTCTTTATTTGGACTTATCAAACTTTGCCATAAATTCATTGATGTTGTTGGACTGGATTGTTTCTTCTGGTGGATTCTACAAGTCGATACATTTATGTGGAAAGGTGTGTTTCCTAACATCTTTAATTTTTTGTGAGCTTTTGTTCTTTCATCCCAAATGAACAGATCTTCTTTGTCCATTTCTCCTATTCCTTTCTTTGCTCTTATTATTATCATATTCTCTTCATTTCATTGTGAGTAGTATACAAAATTTAATTGGTCATATTGTTGCAGGTATCAGTAATATGTCAGATGAAAACAAGCAGTCAGACACCATGCAAGGCAAAAACAACAATGAAACTTCCTTGGAAACACGAGGTGCAATTATTGCTCTCCACCACTTTGGTCTCACAAATGCTGAGGTGGCCCGCCGTACAGGTGTAACTAAACCCACAGTGGCAAACTGGATAAAACGCTATAAAACCACTGGCACTACGGTGGACCAGCCCAGGATGGGCCGTCCCCGCTGTACAACATCTCAACAGGATGAGGCCATAGCAGCTGCCGTAGAAGCTAACCCTTTCTCCAGTGCAGTTGAAATCCAGAAGCAACTTAATATACCATGTGCTCTCCAAACCATCAGGAACCGACTAATGGCAAAACAGAGGCAAGGCTGCACTACAGCAGAAAAACAAGAACAAAACAATCAGATTGCAGAGCAATGAGTGGCATTGTCCCAGAATATACAGGAAGGCAGTGCCACTTCTAGGGACATATAAGATGTTTGGTGAAAATGTGGTCTGTGATCAGATGAAAAGATTTGGTTTAGAAATAAGATATAGTAATTGTTGATACTTCTGTCTGAACTTTATGAATAAATAAATGCAACACTTAATTAGATAATAATTTAAGTTGTACATATTCCTTTGAAATATGTGGGGAGATATGTAAAATCAAAAGAGAAAACATAGTGAAACACTTCATATTCTTTATCCAAAACCATGTGCAAGGTCGTGTTTAAAGTGGCAGGAATCTTTAGGTATAATTTCAGGGAAATATTTTCCATTTGTTTCAGGAAGAGCATTTCTGTTCCCCAAACTGTTTTCATTCTCCTAGTTCAGGACAATTGCTCTATCTGTACAATATAAGTTATCAGTGTCCTTTATCGAGCCTAATGCCAGTTCCATAGTATGAACATACTCAGTATTAAGCTCCCATACAACCAGTGCACAGGACCTCACAGTATATGTCTCATATGGAGAACTAGTATACAGGACTGATCTGCAACTAAATTGCAGGAGAGAGTAAGAGAGCTTGGTGAAAACTGGAAATCCTAGAAAGCCAGAATTTAATAAAGTATCACTGCCGAGTTGGTTTGCCCTGATAGTGTTATTGATGCTTGTAGTATCTGATAAATGCAAAGGTTAATGTTAAATGCAAATGTTAGAAAAATATATTTCTATGATGTAATCATATCGTCATGTATATATAATGTGAAAAGTTCCCCTCAAGGTATTGAGTACAAATTCATGAACGGATGAAAACACTTTAGCATATAGCTTATAAGATGACCTTTGATTATACAAGATGTGTAGCTACATGTGGACAAAATGGTGCATGGGTTACAGGTAATTATTTTTGCAAATACTGGTAACTGGAGAATTTTTTTAGGTAATTATATAAAATGATGGTAACTAATTGTTGTGGAATTGTTACCTTTTTTAAATCTTGACCACGGCTAACATCATAATGTATTTTCTCAATGACCAACTTTTTTCTGTATGGTTACTCACAATTACTTGGTGCCCCAAGTTTCATATGTGTGTAGTGGTGAGTCATATTCCATTGTGGTAAAAAATATATATATAAGAATAATGAATTTTTTATTAATAAAATAGTAATAATACAAAACTGGTGACTGATCAGAAACACTTGCTATGCTATCAAAATAGTTATTTAGAAATAAATTACCTCTACTTCTAGTTAAAAAAAATATATATCAATTTATGTTGACAAAGTGCAGATTTATTATCTGACAGAAGATAACATATGATTAACTAAATTTTAAGCCCATACCAGGTGTGAATATGAACTGTGTTAAAAATTGTGAGTGAATTTTATATTCTAAAAAAAATTAATTATGTTTTTGATCGAGTTCCAGTATGTGTGAATAAAGTGGTGGAAACATGTAATTTGACATCTATATCATATACCTGCCTTTGAACTGATGACAGCTATAGCTCTTGAAGTACCCAAATCAGTGGCGGTGCCAGGGGGGGGCTTGGAGGGGCTTTACCCCCCTAAAAAAGTGGCCAGCCCCCCCAACTGAAATGAGCAAATTGAAAATTTAAAACACTCATTGAAATAATTTCATTAAGTGGAATTTTTAATTGCCAGGGCTAAAGATTTGTCAGCCATCAGTGCTAGCCCAACCATTAACCCCCTCCCCTTCTGAAATGAGGATAATATATGTGTATTATCATATTACTATTAGCCCCCCCAAAAAATTTGCTCAGCCCCCCCTTAGCCTCCCCAACTAAAAATTCCTGGTGCCGCCGCTGACACAAATTCAGGATGGTTGGGATCACTGCCAAACCAAGTAATAAATTTTGCAGACTTCTGGTCGTACCCTCATCCTCCATTTAAAATATCCTTTTCAAAATGTGTGTATTTACCTTGTAATACACCTAGGAGGTCCCTTAATCCAACACTCGCCAACCACCACTTGTGTGTACGTTTGAACCCAGGACAAAAACCCACTTTGGGAATTGGCCCAGGACATGATGAATACCATGACAGACAACTACCGGTAATCTGGTTTTGGAAATGAAAGGTTGTATGTACCCTATCTGTTAAGCTTTCAAGGGTGGTTGATGTAATTCAAGAATGGCCATGTAGATTGTGTGTATATAGACTTTGAGGAAGCCTTTGAGGAATTTGAATGTATTGGAGAACTTAAGGAAGGCTTCCCTGAATGGATGAAAGATATCCTGACTGATACTTAACCCATTCAACTCCGATGACAAGATGTCTTGTCATTTGGTCAAATAAAACAAAAAATCATAATAAAACAACAAAATGTTTGATGATCAAACAGCACCAGAAAAATATGACGTCATCAGTCCTCCTCCTCCTCGAGGAGGACTGATGACGTCATATTTTTCTGGTGCTGTTTGATCATCAAACATTTTGTTGTTTTATTATGATTTTTTGTTTTATTTGACCAAATGACAAGACATCTTGTCATCGGAGTTGAATGTTACTTAAGGGTATGGTGTGAGTATGGAGGTAATGAACTAGTGGAGACACACAAAGGTCAAAACTGATACCCATAATGTTTTTGATTTAAACAAATGGCATAATAGAAAGGAATGATAAGCTACACTACTGGAGAAGATTGAGACTGCAAGTTGTTAAAAAAGAAAAGAAAAAAGTAAACAAAACATACTGATACACTGTAAAAGATAAATGTGGGAAATTAGTTTGTCATCATCATATACCAAGGGTTTTTCCCCCTTACAACGGAGGTAGCCAAAGTCAAAAGGCATAAATCCACTCCTCCCACCCATTTCATCCCCACCCACTCCACTCCCTTTTACCACCCCTCTTTTCTTGGCTCCTGGATGACGGGTCATCCTTGCATCTTGCCCATTCCCCTCACTCAGAAGCAATGCAGCAAAACAGTGTTGTGTGAATGTGAGGATGGGGGGTCAAAGGGTACGAACATTGGTACCCCCCGAGGGAGAGTACCCGCGGATCGGCATGGGTTGACAGTACCAAGGAAGGACTGCATGTGTGTGGAGGTGCGAATGTGAATATGAGAGAGACTCACCCTAGGGGGAGGGGCTAGTATTAGAAGGTACGAAGGGATGGACACTAGAACGGAAGGGACCTTGCTGCGAGTGTTCCGAGGAGATGTAAGGACCAACCCAGAAGCAGCCGAAGGAATGGGATCGTCGACAACAAACCCAAGTACCTCATATATAGAATTATGAAAGGGAAGGAAATCCTTGACAGGGATGATCTACTTAAATGGGACAATAGAAATACAAGGGGACACAAGAAGAAACTTAAGAAGGATAGTTACAGAAGAGATCTGAAAAAGAACAGCTTTCCACATAGAGTGATAAGATACATAGAATAAATTAAAAGAGAAAACAGCGTGCTAAAACTATACACGACTTTAAGAAAGAACTGGATGCGGAAATTTACAACTGTGGGTCCCTATGAGCATAGCTCTTCTCTCGCAAAATACAACTAGGTAAATACACACAGAACATCTACAGCAAAGCTGCTTCATTTAATTGACAACTCCCCTCTCTATCCCCTCATGCTGAGAAAGAGATGATGGGGATAAATCCCTTCAGGCCTTGTCAAAATATCATTCACACATAACCACTCCCTGATGCCCCACACCCACTCCCTTCCATGCATCACAGCATCATCCATACACAACCATTCTCCACTCACCCCTATCCTCTGTCTTCTCCCTTCCTTGCTCAACAGACATCCCCCTCTTTCTCAACATTCCCTTTACCCCATCCATCCACCTCATCCTTGGCTGTCCCCTTATATTCCCTCCATCCACCTCTGCCTTCCACACTTCTTTTACTAATCTTTCTACACTTGTTCTTTCCATGTGTCCAAACCATCCCAATACTCTTTCGCCAACCATATCTCCCAACTCCTTTTCCAAACCCGCTCTCCTCCTCACCTCCTCATTTCTCACTCTATCCAGCCTAGTAACCCTTGCCATACTTCTCAGACATTTCATCTCACATTTAAACTCTTCTTCCTCTCTTATATTTTATGTTTCTGCCTGATACAGTGCTGTCTGCACAATCACCCCTTCACACTCTCCTAACAGTGAAGTTAGAGAGAATTATCCCCAGCAATGAAAGAAATAAATGTAACACAAAAAGAAATCAGTGATCAAATTAAAACCCTGGATGTCAGAAAATCACATGGCCCAGACGGAATAGCAAACTGGATACTGAAAGAATGCATGGAAGAATTAACTGACAAAATATATGATATAATTAAATCATCAATTAAAGAAGGAAATGTACCATTGGACTGGAAAAAAGCAAACATTGTACCAATTTATAAGGGAGGTGATAAGGAAAATCTATCTAACTACAGACCGGTCTCACTAACAAGCACAATAGCAAAAATTTGTGAAAGAGTGATCAAAAACAGGTGGGTTAAGTACCTGGAAGAAAAATCTATACTGAACCCAAATCAATTTGGATTTAGACAAGGGAGATCCTGTACAACAAATCTGATTTGCTTTTACTCAAGATTAATAGACATAATAGAAGAAAGAGATGGATGGGCAGACTGTGCTTTTTTGGACCTGCAAAAGGCATTCGATAAGGTACCTCATAGGAAACTAATAAATAAGATAGAGTCAAAAGGTGGCATCAGAGGAAAATTATTGGAATGGATGAAAGACTTTCTGATTGGGAGGAAAATGAGAGTTGTAATTAGAGAAAAATTCTCCAACTGGGAAGAAGTAAAAAGCGGTGTCCCGCAAGGATCAGTACTGGCACCGATCATGTTCGCTGTATTAGTTAATGACATGAATGAAGTAGTGGAGTGCTATATAATTTTTTTTTGCAGATGATGCAAAATTACTTAAGAAGGTAAAAACGGAAGAGGACTGCAACTCATTGCAACAAGATCTGGACACAATATGGAATTGGACTCAAAAATGGGAAGTAAAATTCAATATTAAGAAATGCAGCATAATGGAATTTGGAAAGAGTAAAAATAGAATATCAAAAGATTACAGAATTGGGGAAGAAAAAATAAATAAAACAAACTATGAAAAAGATCTTGGAGTGATGATTGGAAAGGACATGAAACCAGATAAGCATATAAACAAGATGTTCGGAGAAACCTACAACTTATTGAGAGCAATCAAAGTGGCATTTACCTATATGGACGAAGAAATGATAAGGAAAATACTACACTAATAAGACCAAAACTCGAGTACGCAGCATCACTTTGGACACCCAGTACCAAAAAGAATATTAAGAAACTAGAAAGATTACAAAGAGCGACAACAAAACTAGCACCGACACTCGCCGAACTAACATATGAGCAAAGACTATCCAAATTGAACCTACCAACTCTGGAACAAAGAAGAGAAAGAGGAGATTTGCTAACTATCTACAGAATAATGAAAGGAATGGAAGTTTTAGACAGGAACGACCTATTAATGTGGGACAACGGTAAAACAAGAGGACACGGAAAAAAATTGAAAAAGGATAGTTATAGAAAAAACTTGAAAAGGAACAGTTTCCCACACAGAGCGATAAATACATGGAACAAATTAGACAACAAAACAGTATGTGCTAACACTATACAAGATTTTAAGATAAAACTTGATGCGGAGAGATACAAAGACGGGTCACCACGAGCATAGCTCCCCTCCCGTATATTACAACTAGGTAAATAAATACACAATCCCCTCTTTGCATCCATTCCCAAATGTCTATTTCTCACTACATTTTTTATTCCCCCAAGGCATTTACTTGCTTCTCTCAGTCTACAAACTATCTCCACTTGCACTCCTTTTCATGCCAGATGTGACCCCAAGTATCTAAAGCTATCCACTTCCTCCAGCCTCTCTCCTTTAGTACTTCCAAATTGCTGCCATCATCTCCCCATATATATCTCATCACCTTTTACTCATATTCATCAACTTTCTTTCACACATCTTCCTAAATTGTCACAAAATTCCTTAATCCCTCCTCTGATCCTGCTACAAGTACAGCATTGTCAGCAAACAACAACTGGCTTACCTTGCATTTTTCTCCATTTTCTTTAACCATCTCCAATCCTTGCCCATTACCCTTACATTTACCTCCTGCACCAACCCATCCATATACACATTGAACAGTCATGGTGACATGACACATCCCTGAAGTCCTTTACTTCAAACCACTCACTCTCCATTTCTGATTCTAACACAGGCTCTACTACTTTCATAAAAACTCTTGACTGCTCTTAACAGCTTTTCTTCTATCCCATATATCTGCAAAACCTCCCACAGTGCCTTCCTGTCTACCCTGTCATAAGCCTTTTCCAAATCCATAAATGCCTAAAAACATCCTTACCCTTTGCTAAAGCTTTCTCACATATCTGTCTTACCACAAAAATCTGATCCATGCAACCCCTACCTTTCCTAAACCCACACTGTTCCTCACCAATTACTCCCTCTGTTCCTCTCCTAATCCTCTCAATCAAAACCCTCCCATAAGCCTTCCCAACTACACTTGACAAACTGATCTCTCGAAAACTACTACACTCACATTTGTCCCACTTTTTCCTTGCAAAGCAGAGCTATACAGGCACTGTTTCAGTCCTCTGGGATTCTACCCTCTTTTAGACAAACAACCAGTCCACCATCACTGCATGACACCAATCTAACAGAGGTACCTTGCCTGGTGGGGTCATCTTTTTGATAACTGCTTTCACCTCATCTTTTCTTATTTCTCCTCAATTTCCCTCACCCATCTCTGTCATTTTCTTAGCACCTCCCACTGCTACCACCTTTCCCTCCCTATCCTCCTCCACATTTAGCAACTCCCTAAAATACTCTGCCCATCTTCCTCTTATTGTCTACTCTTCCATTATCATCTCTCCATCTGCACCTTTTATCTTCTCTACTTGATTTGCCTCCCCTTCTTCTCTTAATTTTTTTCCAAAACATCTTTTTATTACTTTCAAAATTTTGTTATACTCTTCCCTCATTTTACATCTATTCTCCTTTTTGCCTCTTTTATGTTTTTTTTTTTTTATCTCATCCTATTTTTCAATCAGTCTGAATGTTCGCTTCTCTTCTATAACCTTTATTGCTTCATCATCCCACCATTCACTACCCTTCTATTTCCTCCCATCCTCCTTGTTCCACACACCTTTTTTGTGCACCTTATGACTCTCTCCTTGAAACATCCATTCCTCTTCCTTCCTCCCACTCTTTTCTCAGTTTCTTCTTATACCCCTCCTTTTCCTTTTCATTTAAGTAGTTTACTCTAAGCACTTCCCAACCTTCTGTCCTTTTCCTCTTTTTCCACATATTCTTAACTCTCAACTTACCTTCCACCAAAAAATGATCTGATATTCCTCCACTCTCTCCCCTAAGAACATGTACATTCAAAACTCTACCTACTCTTCTCCTAGACGCCACTATATAGTCAATTAAAGCCATATCTACCCTTCCATCCACCACCCTCTCCCATGTGTACTTAGCTTCACTTTCTTTCTAAACACTGTATGTGCTATCAACTCTCTAAACACATAAACTCTCCACTATTTTTATTCTGGCACTCCACACTTCCCAACCATTCCATCTATTGGTCCATCTCCTATTCTAGCATTGTGATGTCCAAATACCACTATATTGACATTTCTCCCTAAACCCTCTATACACTCATTTAAATCTATCCAAAACCCTTCCTTTCCTCTCACTACCAGGCCCATATGCACGTACAAAGACCCATATCTCCCCAGTTTCACTTTCATCCACATTAACCTTGAAGAAACCTCCTTATACTCCACCACATGCTTACCTATCTCTTCACTCCCAACACCCTTCCCACTATACTTCAAAACTCAAACTCACCCCTCTGTTTCAACTTATACTCAATGCCAACACATCCATCTTCTCATATACTGCCTATCTCTTACCTTTTTCTCTAATTTGTACTACACCCATGCACATTAAAAGACGCAAACCTTAGGGTTCTAGTTGGAAAATTCCCAGATCTTCTTATACCTTGACTTTTTTTAAGAATATACTCTTTAGGGCTACAGAAAGTAGGATGCCTAATCCTATCCTCCGTCCCATTTTAGTTGCCTTTTATGGCTCAAGTGGGAACACTTGGTGGCAGTATTCTTTCTTCCATACCACAAGATTTGGCAAAAATGGAAATGTATATTCAGAGAAGTGGTACAGGACAGTATTAAGAGTGAGGGAGACAGTATAACGGAGGGACAGTCACAGTATAATAAAGTAGCATAATTTCTCTGACACAGACAAAATCATGTGTGGCTCTGATCAATAGGAACACCCTATATAGACTCTAAGTGTCAGCTGCATGGTACCAAGCTGATCTTTACTTCACATTAACATGCAGCCAACACTTCAGACAGGGTATTTTGTACCCCCAAAAATTGCAAATTATTGGAGATGGGCAAAAATATAGTCTATCAGTGATTTGAAAGGAAAATTAGATAACTACAAAACCAAAAGAAAAGGACCTGAAAAGACCTAGTAAGGATGAAATGTCAATGTGAATAAAACGCCTACTGTTTTCTATGTTCACTTCACCACCCCATCTTGATATATTTATATCTTTTTACTGACATTTACTGTTAGGTCTTTGATGTGTGGGCTACAGGACATGTGGGTATCAGGAGTGAGACCCAGGATTTCAGCATTCCTGTTTGACAGGAGTCTGCCATTCAATATTATTATTACATATTTCTCTGATTCACAGCTGTCTTGGTTTGGCAAAGTCACAAATGACTTCTGAAGGGAGACTTTCCTTCTATTTTGTATAAGCCACTTTTCTAGTTTATGTTTGGGTGTTCTTAGCAGTTGTTTTGTAGTTGCTGTGCTCAGAAATTCTATCATTAGTTCTTCAGCACATCCTTACCCCTGTTAGATGTGCAGCTACAAAAGGGCAGTACCTGGTTTCTGGATCTGGCCCAGAAACAGATAGAAAATTCAGTAATTAAAAGAACTCATAAGACTTAGCACATTTAATCTGTTATCATGGAGGAACCAATGAGAAATCCCTGCAATTGGTGGTCCTGAAAGATGGAAATTAGAGAATGATCTCCCTGCCATCCATCTTACAAATCCATCAACATCCTCGCTTACATCTGGAGGTACAGCGCAGGGGTTGGCGCTTGGTCCAGGCTTATGATCTCTATCAAATTGTATTTCTTACACTTTTCCACATAGGGAGAGTTGGCATGGACGACTGCTCACCTCCCCATTCTACTACTAGCCCATGACACAAAGAGTCCAGCACTAATACAATACAGGCCAGAGATCAAGGTTTTCCCCAGAGATCTATGGGATGATCTAAAGACATCAACCACTGTGGGGCTGTGGGGTTCCGGTCACTGAAATTCAATGCAACAATCATTATAACAAAGAATACATATTTTTTGTCAGCCATTTTATCATTTTTTCTGTATATTTACATTTTAAGTAGTAGTCTTGTAATTACAAAGTTATGTCATTGTTATATTTTGGGTTTGGGATGGTGAGCTCATGTATGAGGAGGCTGAACAATGTTGATGATAATACTGTACTTTCTGGAATGTCCTTTGAAGTTCGACCCCGTTAGTGATAATAATGACATCTTGTGGGATGACACTTAATCTAAAGAAAATACATACTTAGATTCTGTCTTCAGTTAATAGAAAATTATATTGTTTTCTATACTGTAAAACAAATCTCAAAAATTTTGGATCCTCCAACCCCACTTCTAAGATCACTAACCTGGGGGCACTGACACAGCATATCTTCAGCTTCTGGGTGACAAAATCATCTGGCCATCTGACAACTTACAATGTTAGTTACAGGAATAAGGTATTCAAATAATATGGTACCTGGAATTTATTCAATTCAAAATAACTCCTTCCTATGCATCAATAAAATTATCTTTGACTAATTTAATGCTTATTTTGCTTTTACAATAGTTTTTCATACAATATCATCACATTAAGAAAATATAAAATGGTTTCACATAATGAGTGGCTCTTCCAAATAATGTGGTTACCAAATAGCACCTATATCAAGACATTCACCATGTAGTAAGTTGATCACAGGTACCTTCTCCCATTAGATTCATAAAAATCAACACAAATAACTTAATAAATAAGTCATGTTTCTGAATTCTATATTTTCTTAATTATAATACAAACGCGATGAGGAAATCAAGTTGAAAAGTTCACCGAGATTATGCCACAGAAAAATGAAGTTACTCAACACCATTAACAAAAGCTAAATTTTTTTCACAAGTGTATACAGTGACTGGAGTCAGCCCCATTATACCCATTCATCAAATTCATAGCCTCGGATTTTTCTTGCAGTAGACCTACAACCCCCCAGGAATTCAGCTGTAGCCGAGGTTGGTCCATAGGCAGTGGTGTGCAGGGAGGAGGGGGGGGGGACAGTGGCCCTGGTCATCCAAATGAGGAGGGGCATTCAATCAGATCATTTGGGGGAAAAGGATATACTTGGTTGGTTTACATTCAAACTGAAGAAAGTGTTTATGTTTCATCTATGTTTATTCAAAATATCTTTCTCATAATATTTCTTAGTACTTGGCTTTATACTTGAAACTTTGGGGCATACAATCAAGGATTTGGCCCCAGTTATCACCAAACCTCTGCATGCCATTGTCCATAGGTTACCCATATAATAATCACTTTCAATAGAATCCAACTACTATCAATTATACCCGGTGCAAACTCTTTACCCGACTGATATACCAAATTGTACTCAATGTTTTACTTTCATACAATGTTACTCCACCCTAAGGAAAGTTTTTTAAATACATTACCATACTCCAGTCTACAACACTAGATTCTCTACATTTCTTTTTTTACATAATGATCACAATAAAAAGGTAAGGAGCTCATAACAATAGGTGCTTGGCTGCAATCAAAGCCACTGTCTCTCCCCATTTTTATGGGGCAGCCATGTTAGGTGGCATCTATTGGTTTCTATATACAGTAGTTAATTCGAAATTTGAAGGTCACAGTGGCACGCATACAAAGACTGTCATAATTTCCCTGTTTGTTATGCTCCTTCATTCTACTGCATGGACAACATATTAGTATAATAAAATGAAATTAACACAAGATGAAGAAGAAACACTTTATTTTTCTTACATTTCAACTATTGGCTTAAAAGAAAGAAGAAAAAAAAGAGAGAAATAAAGTACTTCTACTTTATCTTGTAATTTCCTGGCCACTACTTCCATATCAACTCTCCCTTTACCCTTTCTTTGTAAGTTATAACATTACTACTGTGCATTATTTACTTCAAAAGATTACATGAACCACAAAGAACATTAATACAATCTCAACTATGAGAATTTTACATGGCCTCTTCACAACATTATGATCTGCATACTGTTTACGCTTTGCTTCAGGAAAATGTAAACTTAAAGGAATTTAAATTTACATGTTCACTGGAATGCACAAGTACCAGGGACTCTCCCTAGAGAAAGTTTTTGATTACTTTATTCATGTGCCTCTTCTGCCTGGGAGTATTCCTTTGACTGGGTGTTCTCAATTATTGTAAGGTTATCCTCTACCTGGATGTTATCATCTACTTCGACATGTTCCTCTGCTGTGATGTGTTCCTCTGTAATGATGTATACCTCTGCCTGCACATGTTTCTCTATGTCGATGGGTTCTTCTTTGATGTATTCTGTGTTGATGAGGTTCTCTCCCAGGGTGTGTGACTTGACATGAAGCTTGAGAGACCTTGTATCGGCATATGCTATGTCACAGAACGAACACTTGAAGGGCTTTTCTCCCGTATGCTTTCTGACGTGTCTCTTGAGGCTTGCTCCACTCGAGAACCCCACATTACAAAAGGAACAAGTGTGTGGCTTTTCCCCCGTGTGTGTTCGCATGTGGCTCTTGAGGTGAGAGGCCCGGGGAAAAGCGGCAACACATTGGGTGCATTTGTGCGGTTTCTCACCCGTATGCGACCTGTTGTGCACTCGGAGGTACGAAGCCTGAGCAAAGGCAGACCCACAGACTTCGCACTTGTACGGCTTTTCTCCCGTGTGTGTTCGTATATGCCTCTTCAAATCCGAGGACCAAGCGAACGAAGAATCGCACAGTGAACAGTGATAAATTTTCCCTTTTTTGGGTTTCCTGACAGGCTCATAGGACTCAGAAAGTGCTGTGTTATAGTTAGAAACTTCTCGAGACAAAAATCGACTCTCGTCATCAGATATATCACACTCACGGGATCCATTATTCATGTTCTTCATACCAAAATACATAGCATTATATCTTGTTGATTTTGTTCTTCTTCTTCTTCTACCATCTGAAAAGAAAAGGAAATATTCAATGTTAAATGATCAAGACAAGAAAATTCTTAAACTTTCTTTATGCTGCATATCTGTTGTATAACTTTTTTTCATGATCACTGTTTTTCTGAACCTGGAGTGTGGTTCCCATATTTTAACCCTTAGCTACAGTCATCCTACAAAAACAAAACATAGCCTCAACCCATTCAACTCCGATGACAAGATGTCTTGTCATTTGGTCAAATAAAACAAAAAATCATAAAACACCAAAATGTTTGATCAAACACCAGAAAAATATGACGTCAATCCTCGCTAACAAAATAATAAACCCCAAACAATTTGGTTTTAGAAGTGGAAGATCGAACACCACAAATCTAATCTGCTTTTACTCGAGATTGAGATAATACAAGAAAGGGATGGATGGGCAGATTGTGCCTTCTTGGATTTGCAGAAAGCATTTGACACAAAAAATAAGTAAAATTGAAAAAAAAAATAGGAATTCAAGGCAAACTGTTGAAATGGGTGATGGATTCCTTAACTGGGAGAAAAATGAGAGTGGTACTTAGAGACAAAAAATTTGAAATGGGAAGATGTGAAAAGTGGCATCCCATAAGGCTCTGTTTTGGCTCCTTTAATGTTTGCCATATACATAAATGATATGGATGAAGGAGTTAATTGTTATATGAACATTTTTGTTGATGATGCCAAATTACTCTAGAGAGTAAGAACAGAAGATTGCAGACTGCTGCAAGATGACCTGGATAAGATATAGGAATGGAGCTGGAGATATAAGATGAACTTCAACATCAAAATATGTAGCATAATGGAATTTGGAAAAGGTAGAAATAGAGTTTCGGGACAATATAAGATTGGAAACAAAGAAGTCAAAAAAATAAACTCAGAGAGGGACCTAGGAGTAATCATCTCAAGTGACTTGACACCTGACAAACGTAAAAAAAATTATTTGGAGAGAGTTACAACTTATTAAGATCAATGAAAGTGGCCTTCAATTACATAGATGAGGAGATGGTTAAAAAAAATAATTGTTACACTGATAAGACCGAAATTAGAATATGCTGTATCAATGTGGGCACCAAGCACAAAAAAGAACATAAGAAAATTAGAAAGAATTCAAAGAGCAGTGACAAAAATGGCATCCACACTGTCAAATCTGACATATGAACAAAGATTGGAGAAATTACAGTTGTCAACACTAGAACAGAGAAGGGAAAGAGGAGATTTGTTAACCATTTTCAGAATTATGAAAGGGATGGAAGTTCTTGACAGAGATGACCTATTAAAGTGGGACAGAAGAGAAACAAGAGGACACGAAAAGAAACTAAAGAAAGAGTTACAGAAGAGACCTGAAAAAATAGCTTCCCACATAGAGTGATTGATGTCTGGAAGAAACTGAACAGAGAAACAGTAAATGCCAGAACTATACACGATTTTAAGAACAAACTGGATGTGGAGAGATATGAAAACGGGTCACTACAAGCATAGATCTCATCCCATAAAATACAACTAGGTAGATACAGAGATAAGCACATAGCATCTGGCATACCATCTAACATTAAACTGTAACATACTCTCACCGTCTTATAATTTTTCATAAAACTTACCATCATAAATAGTTCTTCGTGATTCAGACTGTTCTCTCCTTTTAAGTTTACTGATGTCACAAAAGCGTTTATAGCATTCATAATGATATCCAACATTAGTATTACTTGGTACATTATCTATGCATGAATCTAAATTAACTAGGTCAAGACACAGTCTGATTTCAGCTTGTGAGACTGCATCACCTTCTCTACAGTCATATTTCCTCCATTCAGCTGCACAATTCACGTACTTTCTCCATGATGTCCTTTTGAATGGAACAAAACGACTTTCTGTGAAAGGGACAACGTGCATCACACAATATTCTGATGAAAAATCATCAAGTGTGGCAACAGTGTACAAATGACTGGGTGAATCCATACTGACTTCTGTCTTCTACATATATGAAAATCTATCATTCACATAGAATTTTCCTAGGGTGAACAAAGTTCATTGATGCACTGCTTTGATAGGAGAGGATACAGAATGAAATCTAGAGTGATGTGTTGTCCTTGTTCCACAGTGGTGTGTCATTCTGGTTGGAGATGGTGTTCAGATCAGTGACAACATGTATAAAGGGTTTCCCTCACATAATACATGTTAAAGAACACTGTGAATTGTTTCATGTCTGCACTGCATTATGATTCACGAGAAACTGCCCAGCACTGGTTCAAGCCATCTTGTTCTCTGTGGAAAAATAAAATAATGAAGACTTATGTTACTATTTTCTCCCAAAGATTTTAGGTGTTTGTAATAAAATACAATATAGTATTCCTAATAATCCTATACAATCACAACATATAAGCTTTAAAGTGTTTCCCATGTTCTTAATCATCGAGCTTATGTTTCAAGGATTATGATTTGCTAATTATCATGAAAGACAAAGAATTAAATAAATACCATTATATATATATATGTATGTATATATAAATATATATATATTAAACATTTACACACACATACATACATATATATATATATATATATATATATATATATATATATATATATACCGGGTGCAGCAGAAATACCTCCCACATGTTAAACTTTCGACTATATGTTGCTAATGAACTTATGCAAGTGCCAATGATGTTTTCATTTAGCTAATAACTTGCCATTTTTTTTCAGGTACCCTCATCAAATAATATGATTTGGACTGGTGCACATCGTGCTTTTGCTGTAGAAATGTTTTTGAAGAATGGTGAATCTGTAATTGCAACACAGAAAGCTTTCCGAGCTCATTACAAGTTAGGACGGCATGATGCTGTTCCAGATAGAAAATCAATACAGCTATGGGTTGCAAATTTCAGAGCTACAGGTTCGGCACTTAAAAGAAAGCCACCTAGAAGGCCACGAAGCGCTCGAACGCCAGACAGTGTTCAAGCTGTGAGATTTTCTGTTACTCAGTCTCCTACACGTTCAGCTCGCAAACATGCTTCAGCCTTGGGTCTGATTGAACAGTCAGGAGAATTCTACACACTGATATGCAGTTCCATCCATACAAATTAATGATTGCTCAGAAACTGCACGAGCGCGACTGGGAAGATCGCATGTCATGTTGTACCGATGTCCTTCAAAATGTTCCTGTAAATGATGTTCTCCTCACAACTGATGAAGCTCACTTTCATCTCTCAGGCTGTGTGAATAAGCAAAATTTTCGTTATTGGGCTGAAAATAACCCCAGACAGCTTCATGAAAGACCTATACACAGTGAAAGAGTGACTGCAGGGTGCGCAGTTTCGACATTAGGTGTACGGGGTCCTTATTTTTTTGAGGAGAGACACCACTCGGTTACAGTAACATCTGGCTGATATGTGGAGATGTTGTAGACATTTCTGGAACCAAAAGTAAACTACCTTCACAAACAGAATGTGTGGTTTCTACAGGATGGAGCCACTGCACACACAGCAAGAAGAACAATGGAAGCTCTGAGAGAAATGTTTCCTGGATGTTTGATTTCCTTACGTGGTTGACATTCAATAGCCAGCACGCTCGCCCGATCTCAACCCTTGCGATTTTTTTCTCTGGGGTTACTTGAAAGCTAAGGTCTACAAACATCGACCGGGTACAATTGAAGAATTAAAGAATGCTATTCGTCTAGAGATTGCAAAAATACAGCTTGAAATGACTATTCGAGTTATGGAGAACTTCAGAAATCGTCTTCAACAGTGTATAGCGGATAGAGGTCACCATTTAGAGGATGTACATTTTAAAACCAAATGAATAAAAACTGCAACTCTTTGTTTAAACAATATAATTAAGTTTTCATAAACGTTTTTTATTCCTTTTGTCAACCTTTAAAATGTGGGAGATATTTCTGCTGCACCCTGTATATATATATACATATATATATACAGTATATATATATATATATATATATATATATATATATATATATATACATATGCTTCTTGGCCTTTTGGCTAAGATCAAAGTATAGTATCTGTTCTTATCAGCTTAATATCTGATACGGTCCCCATGTGGAGCCTATGATATTAATCTGATGTTTGTGCTTAGGCAAAGTGCTCGGGGCTTGCTCCACCTTTGCCATGGATTGGCCCGGTATTGTAGTACCTCTGGGATCGATCCACTAGACTGCAACTCATTACAACAAGACTTAGACAAGATCTGGAAATGGGCTCAAAAGTGGGAAGTAGAATTCAATATCAAGAAATATACTATAATGGAATTTGGAAAAAGTAAAAACAGAATATCGAAAGATTACAAAATTGGTGAAAAAGAGGTCAAAAAAGTAAACTCGGAGAAAGATCTTGGAGTTATAATCAGCAAGGAAATGACACTGGATAAACATATTAATAAAATAGTTGGAGAAACCTACAATTTATTGAGGTCAATAAAAATGGCATTTGCTTATTTGGATGAGGAAATGATAAAAAAAATTCTAACTACACTAATAAGACCAAAACTTGAGTATGCAGCAACACTATGGACACCCAGTACCAAAAAATATATAAAGAAATTAGAAAGAATACAAAGAGCAACAACAAAACTAGCACCAACTCTTTCCGAAATGACATACGAGCAAAGACTGTCCAAATTAGAATTACCAACTCTGGAACAAAGAAGGGAAAGAGGAGACTTACTAACTATAGAATAATGAAAGGAATGGAAATCTTGGATAAGAATGACTTATTGAAATGGGATAATGGAAAAACAAGAGGACACAAAAAGAAACTAAAAAAAGATAATCACAGAAAAGATCTAAAAAAGAACAGCTTCCCACACAGAGTGATAGATATTTGGAACAAATTAGATAAAGAAACAGTGTGTGCAAACACTATTCAAGATTATAAGAAAAAACTTGATGCTGAGATATACAAAGATGGGTCACCACGAGCATAGCTCCCTTCCTGTATAATACAACTAGGTAAATACACACACACACACATATACATATATATATATATATATAAATACACACAGTAACTGTTACACTTGTTGGACAGTGTGTATTAAGCTTCCATCTGATAAAACCTTTGGATATATTTATCTTTTAGCTACAACAACCAAGCCTTACCTCCAATCAGTTCAATATATCATTGGTCTACTGTATTTACCTAGTTGTATATACAGGAAGGGAGATATGCTCGTGGTGACCCGTCTTTGTATCTTTCAGCATCGAGTTTTTTCTTAAAATCTTGAATAATGTTTGCACACACTGTTTCTTTATCTAAATTATTCCAGGTATCCAGCACTCTGTGTGGGAAGCTATTCTTTTTCTGATCTCTTCTATAGTTATCCTTTTTGAGTTTCTTTTTGTGTCCTCTTGTTTTTCCATTGTCCCATTTTAGTAAATCATTCCTATCAAGGATTTCCATTCCTTTCATGATTCTATAGTCAGTAGATCTCCTCTTTCTCTTCTCTGCTCCAGTGTTGGTAATTCCAATTTGGATAATCTTTGTTCGTATGTTAATTTGGAAAGAGCTGGTGCCAACTTTGTCGTTGCTCTCTGTATTCTTTCTAATTTCTTTATATTCTTTTTAGTACTGGGTGTCCATAGTGTTGCTGTGTATTCCAGTTTTGGTCTTATTAATGTAACTAATATTTTTTCAATAATGTCTTCATCCAAATAGTCAAATGCCACTTCCATTGACCTTAGTAGGTTAAAGGTCTCTCTGACTATTTTGTTGATATGTTTGTCCGGTGTCATATCTTTGCTGATTATTACTCCAGGGTCTCTTTCTGAGTTCACTTTTTTTACTTCTTCACCAATTTTATAATTTTTTGATATTCTGTTTCTACTTTTTCCAAACTCCATTATACTACATTTCTTGATATTGAAGTTCACTTCCTACTTTTGAGTCCATTTCCAGATTGTGTCCAGGTCTAATTGTAATGATTCACAATCCTCCTCTGTTTTTACTTTCCTTAGTATTTTTGCATCATCTGCGAAGAAATTCATATAACACTCTACTCTTTCATCCATGTCGTTTATATATATGGCAAACATGATTGGAGCCAGCATTGAACTTTGCTGGACACCACTTATCCTTTCTTCCCATTTCAAGTATTTATCTCTAATTACTACCCTCATTTTTCTCCCAGTGAGGAAGTCTTCCATCCATTCAAATAATTTTCCTCCTATTCCACCTATTAATTCTATTTTTCTTATCAATTTCTTGTGTGGTACCTTATCAAATGCTTTTTGTAGGTCTAGATAGGCACAGTCTGCCCATCTATCCCTCTCTTGTATTATTTCTATTAGTCTCAAATAGAAGCAGATCAGGTTTGTTGTACATGATCTTCCTTGTCTAAATCCAAATCTATTTGGATTCTGTATAGTTTTTTCTTCCAGATGTTTAAACCCATCTACTTCTGATAAATTTTTCACATATTTTTGTATTTTTGCTACTGTTTTTGTTAGGGAAACCAGTCTGTAGTTAGTTGGATTTTCTTTGTTTCCTCCTTTATATATTGGTACAATGTTTGCATTTTTCCAGTATTGTGGTGCCTTTCCTTCTTTGAGCGAGCATTTGATTATGTTGTATATTTTATCTATTAACTCCTCTATGCATTCTTTCAGTATCCAATTTGCGATTCCATCCGGACCCTGCACTTTTCTAACATCAAAGTTTTTTATTTGGTCACCGATTTACTTCTGTGTTACAGTTATTTCCTGCATTGGGGGGATTTCTGTCTCTCTATTCCCTCACAGTTAGGCAAGATCTCAATTGAGAATATCGATTTGAAATGATTGCTCATAATTTCTGCCATTTCTTGTTCTTCTGTATATTCATAATTTCCCTGGTGCAGCTTTTCTATTTCTTGTTTGTTTTTTAGTTTACCATTCACATATCTGTAAAATAGTTTAGGTTGTTCCTTGCATTTTTCTATTATTTCTTTTTCATAGTTTCTCTTTTCATCTCTGCATATTTTTACATAATCATTTCTTAGTTTGATGTATGTTTGCCATTTGCTCATTTTTTGTCTTTTTTCCATTTTTTCCAAGCTTTGTCTCTTTTATCCTTATCTTCACTATATTATTTGTTGTACCAGTTCTTTATGTATACTTTTTCTTGCTTTTGTTGTGGTACACATTTATTCACTTCCTCATTATAAATTTCTTTTAGTATAAAATATATTCCATTTCTCTTCCATCCTTGTTTCTTCCTTTAGGAATTTTTCCCAATTTCCCAGAATTTTTTAAGTTACTCAAAATTCGTTTTGTTGTACATTGGTCTTCCTATTCTATGCTTGTCATTTCTTTTTAGGTCTATTTGCTCTTTAAGTATGAATTCTATTAGTACATGGTCACTCTTTCCTATTGATGTTTTGTAATCCATTCTGTCCACAATTTCAGGTTCTGATGTATTAAATCCAGTCTCGATGGTTCCTCATTGTGTATTCAATGGTCATATCGAGCAGCATGTTGCCCCAGATGTCTTCTCCACCCTTTACTCCCATAATTACTATATTTCCTATTTCCTTCAGTATATCAAATCATACTTTGTATCTTCTAACAGTATGGAATGATCGCTTTCTGTCCAGGACTGTGTTTTGGGGGGGGACATACACTACTTGAGTTTCTACTTTTCATGTGCTTGCTTTCAACTTTTATCATTGATTCTACATGGTTTTTTCTGTTATCTTTGTCACATTTAAGTCTTTCCTAGTCAAAAATAATACTCCCCACCCTGTTTTTCCATTCTATTCTTTGTCCAAGAGTTGTGTAGACCTTGTCCCACAGTATTTGGTGGTAGATTACTTTTTAATTTAGTTTCTACTATTCCCATTGTCTGGTTCTTCTAATGCCAGATAGTCATTTAGTTGATTCAATCCTGAAATTATTCCATCTACCGTATGTTGGTGTAGGTTAACTTTTTTTTTTTTCTCATATTTTTTCTGTCTGCTTTGTTTCCTTTTTCCTGACATACCATTTTCTCAGCCTCAGGTCCACCACTTAAAAAAAAAAAAAAAAAAAAAAACTCTTTTCAGTCTTGGTTCTTTTTTCATTTGGTTCATTTCTAAGTTCTTTCTTTCTTCATTGCGCATTTCTTTTTTTATCCGTACATTTTTGTGTTGTTCATTGTTTGCTAGTTTTGTTGTTCTAGGTAGTACTTCCTCTGCAATCATTTGTGACCTAAGTTTTACTTTTAGTGTCCTATATTGTTTTTCTTTCAATTATCTACCTATTCTATATGTTTCTTCAATTTCTTTATCTAAACTTTGTCCCTCTTCTTGAATCTCTTTCAGAATTTCTTTAGCAATCTTTTTTTCTCTCTGATATCTAGGAACATCATGCTTTTCTTTAATATCATAGATTACAATGCATCTTTTTTTGTCCGGTGTCCCCAACCAAATTACCTTTCTCTTTAATCCATTTCTTTAGCACTCTTTACCTGCTCCTCCTCTATTTCTTTAAAAGATAATTTTTGACTTTCCTGTTCTACTTTCCACTGTTTAATTCTTGGAAGTCATTTTCTTTGATCCTTTCTTCCACTTTCTCAGTCACTGCCTGCATTTGATCCTTCATCTCTTTCTTTAATGCCTCATTCCTATTCATATCTTCATTTTTTCAATCTTTCATTTTCTCCCTTTATCCTATTTAGTTCCATTTTCAACTCATCTATTTCCCATTTCATTTTCTTCATTGGCCTTTCTTAATAGGGGTACTTCTTTGTTTATACTTTTGCATTCACTTTTAAGTTCGATTATTTTATCTAACAATTCGTTCAGTTCCCCATTTTGTATTACATTTTTAAACCTGGGTTCTTTTTTCATACCTATCCCTCAATACATATTGTTATCCCTATCAAATCCCAAAAATACATTTCTTTCAAACCTTTGATATGTCTTTGGTGTCTCATTCAGGCACTTCCTTTTTGGTATAACCCAAAGCAGCGACTCAATTCTACTTACATCTAGGCATCTATTTGCAGGTTCCTTGTCCCTATGTCCTTCGTTTTTTCCTTCCATGTTTAGTAACTGATCGTGAAAAGAAAAAAATAAATAAATAAAGATACAAAGACGGTTACATTGTCGGTCACTCGAATTATATATCTTCCTTCTTGTTTTGTGTAAACAACTAGGTAGGGGCTGGTTGGTTGGTTTCAAATTTGTCCATTGGTGAATTGCTAGTTAGCAGTCCGGAACATGTTTTCGATATGTCCTGCTTCAATCGCTACTTGTGTGTGTGTTTACCTAGTTATATTATATGGAAAGGGGAGCTATGCTCGTAGTGACCCGTCTTTGTATCTCACAATATCTAGTTTGTTCTTAAATTCTTGTATGGTGTTTGCAAACACTATTGTTTCATCCAATTTGTTCCAGACATCCACCACTCAGTGTGGAAAACCTTTTTTTTTTTTTTTTTTTTTCAATCTTTTCTATCCATTTTGAGTTTCTTTTCATGTCCCCTCATTTTTCTTTTATCCCACTCTAATAAGTCTTCTCTGTCAAGGACTTCCATGCCTTTCATGATTCTGTAAATGGCCAATAGATTGCCTCTTTCTCTTCTTTGTTCCAGGGTTGGTAGTTCCAGTTTAGACAATCTTTGCTCATATATCAATTCTGAAAGTGTTGGGGCCATCTTTGTCATTGCTCTTTGGATTCTTTCTATTTTCCATACACTTTTTTTTTTTTTTTTTGTACTGGGAGTCCATAGTGTTGCAGTGTACTCCAATCTTGGTCTTATCAGTGTGACTACTATTTTTTTTTTTTTTTACCATTTACTCATCCAAGTAATTAAAAACATTTCTTGATCTCAATAAATTGTAGGTTTCTTTGATTGTTTTGTTTATATGCTTGTCTGGGGACATGTCTTTGGTGATAATTACTCATAGGTCCTTTTTTTGGAACTTTCTTTACTTCCTTTGCATCAATTTTATATTGTCCTGATATATATATATATTTTTTTTTTACTTTTTCCAAATTTCATTATACTACATTTCTTAATGTTGAAGTTCACTTCCTACTTTTGACTCCATTCCCAGACCTTGTCCAGGTCTCTCTGTAGCAATTCAGTCTTTTTCCATACTTTTTTAGTAGTTTTGCATCATCTGCAAAGAAGTTCATGTAGCATTCTACACTCTCATCCATGTCATTTACATATATAGCAAACATTATTGGAGCCAATACTGAACCCTGTGGGACTCCACTTATCATTTCTTCCCAGGCAGAGTTTTTATCTCTGAGCATCACTCTTGTTTTTCTCCCATTCAAGAAATCTTCCATCTATTTCAGTAATTTTCCATGTACACTTCCTATTGTTCCAAGTTTTCTTAATAGTTTTTTGTGTGGTACTTTATCAAATGCTTTTTGTAAATCCAAGAAAGCACAGTCTACCCATCCATCCCTTTCTTGCATTTTTTATATCAACCTTGAATAAAAACAAATCAAGTTTAAGGCACATGATCTTCCCTGTCTAAAACTGAATTGTTTTGGATTTAGTATACTGTTCTTTTCCAGATGTTTAGTCCATCTACTTTTGATGACTTTTTCACAGATTTTAGCTACTGTACTTGTAAGGGAGACCAGTCTATAGTTTGTTGGGTCTTCCTTGTCTCCCCCTTTGTATACTGGCACGATATTGTCATTTTTCCAGCTTGCGCTATTTTTCCTTCTTTGAGTGACCAATCTATTATCTTATATATTTTGTCCATTAGTTCATCTATACATTCTTTTAGTATCCAGTTTGCAATTCCATCTGGGCCGTGTGATTTTCCATCATCAAGATTCATTATTTGGTCCCTTATTTCTTTCTGTGTCACAATTATTTCTTTCATTGGTGGAGGGGGGGGATCTTTCTTCCCTTCATCCCATTTCTGTGTATTTTCTTTTGTGAATAGAGATTTAAAATGTTCATAATTTTAGCCATTTCCATATCTTCTATATAATCCATATTCCCTTGACTTAGTTTCACTATTTCCTGGTTATTTTTTAATTTACCATTGACACATCTGTAGAATAATTTTGGTTGATCCTTAAATTTAACTATTATGTCTTCTTCATAGTTTCTTTTTTCTTCCCTGTATATTCTTACATATTTCTTAGTTTGATATATGTTTGCCACTTAGCCTTTTTTTCCCATCTTTTCCAAGCTTTGTCTCTTCTATCTTTTGCCTCAGTACATTTTTTGTTGTACCAGCACTTAACCCCTTCAATACGATGACACCTACGTAGGCGTCACGAAGAGCAAGTGGGTACGCGAGGATGCCGATGTCGGTGTCTTGATTATATATATTGTAGTACCTGTGTGACCCCCATACTTTGTAAACTGGCTTCATCATATTTTCTATGGTTATCAAAATTCACGGGTGAAAGAGAAAGAGCAATACAGCGGTAACTTTATTTTTTATAATGCGAGTATTATGACGCAACATCGCACGTCTGGCAGCTAATGCTGCCCGGGAGATTTTGGCCCGTATTGAAGGGGTTAATGTATACCTTTTCCCGTTTTTGTTTTGGTATGTACTTACCTAGCTATATTTTATGGGAAGGGGAACTTTGCTCATGGTGTCCCATCTTTGTATCTTGCAACATCTAGTTTGTTTTTAAACTCATGTATGGTGTTTGCACACACTATTGTTTCATCCAATTTGTTCCAGACATTCACCACTCTGTGTGGAAAGCGTTCTTTTTTTCAGATCTCTTCTACAACTGTCCTTTTTGAGTTTCTTTTCGTGTCTTCTTGTTTTTTTTCTATCCCAACTTAATAAGTCTTCTCTATGAAGTACTTCCATGCCTTTTGTAATTCTATAAATGGCCACAGATCACCTCTTTCTTTTCTTTGTTCCAGGGTTGGTAATTCCAGTTTAATCTTTGCTCATATGTTAGTTTTGAAAGTGTTGAGGACATCTTTGTCGTTGCTCTTTGGATTCTTTCTCTTTTCCTTATATTCTTTTTTTTGTACTGGGTGTCCATAGTGTCACTGTGTATACCAATCTTGGTCTTATCAGTGTAACTAGTGTTTTCTTTACCATTTCCTCATCCAAGTAATTAAGAGCCACCTTTACTGATCTTAACAAATTGTAGATTTCTCTATTTTGTTTATCTGCTTGTCTAGGAACATATCTTTGGTGATGATTACTCCTAGGTTCTTTTTGGAACCTTTCTTTACTTCCTTTGCACCAATTCTATATTGGCCTGATATTGTTGTTTTTTTTCCTACTTTTTCCAAATTCTCTTATATTTCTTAATGTTGAAGTCCATTTCATATACAGATAATATTCAGGTGGCCAGGCCATCTCAATCATTTCAGAATGATAACTCAGTAGACTGTTATCTTTCCCTTGATATTCAGTCTCTCTCCCATGTTTCATGCTCCATGTCCAAAGCATGTAAATAAATCATGTAGATCTAAAAGTTTCAAGTATGGCACAAAGATATCTTTGGCTCCTGTAGACGTCTCTTCTTCAGGTGACATCTCCTTACCTCTATTAGATGAATTCTCATTGAACTTTGGCCCTATTCTCAGGTGAGGCCAACAAGTACAATTATAACATGTGGTTATATCAAAACACTTCACTGTATCCCCTCATGAGTACTGTAAAGCATACCTTCGTGTCTTTAAAGCTACGGAACCTGATGTAGTCTGTCTTCCGGAATCAAGTCATGTAAATGGCATATCACTTTATGCAGCCTTATGCTCATCTACAAAGAAGGGTCATATTCAGTTAATCATTGCAAATCATTCACATGCCCCAATCACTATCATCACTGGTACAAAATTGTGTGATTTTCTTGTGTATCCTTCTCATGTCAGTCATAGATGAACAATGCCCTTCTGATCAGTCTCTACCACATCATCCAAAATAATTGATCCACAAGAACCCACTGTAGGCTCCCAACATTCTTGACTTCCCTGATGCACAAGATGAACTAATTTCATTATGTACTCAATTTAGGCATGTTATTGTATTAGATGGTGAACCACTTGGTGCTACAAACCTCATTCATCACCACATTCCAATTAGAGGAAATTCAAAAATATGCTATATATCTGCTTATAGACTACCTCAGAGTAAGAGACAAGTAGCTTATAAACTTATTTACAAAGTCTTTGATGGACTGATAGGGCACAGTATCTTCATATACCTTGATGACACTATCATTGCATCTAAGTCTATAAATGAACATTTACAAACTCTTCAACTAGTTTTTTTTTGTCTTGCACAAGCAAGCAATTGAAGCTATTCAAATATTTTTTCCTTAAGAATGAAATACACTTTCTAGGACATGTACTCAATTACCAAGGAATTACAACATCCCAAGACAAAGTTAAAGGTTTTATAGAAGGTTCATAAAGAGCTACTCAAAAGTAGCAAAACCCCTTACTTCCTGACTTAAAAAGGATGTTAAATTCTTTTGGACTTCTGAACAAGAAACTTATTTCCTTGATCTAAAACATTACATTAACTACTGCTCCGATACTTGCCTTTATGGACTTTACACTCCCTCTCATTCTATACACTGATGCATCCTCAAAAGAATTAGGTGCTGTATTCATACAGAAACATGATAAACCTCAAAGGCCTATTGCTTATGCTAGTCGCCTACTGAACAAAGCAGAATTAGAGGCATTAGCAGTAATCTATGTTCTTAGACATTTTAAAAAAATTATTCTTAATATGAGATTACAATCCATACAGACCATCAAGCACTTTTACAATTGTTCAAAGACAAAAGCCTCTCAAGAAAATGTGCTTATTACTTTCATACAATTCAAGAGTTTGGACCCAGTTTCACTTATGGTCCAGGCAAAACAATTGTTGTTGCTGATCCATTGAGTAGAAATGTAGCAACCATCTATAACATTCCTCAGTTAGTAAATCTTACTACTCGTGAGTGCCTTTATACAGCTCAATGCTCCGATTCTCCATGGAAGCATGTGATATATTTTCTCAAATCAGGTGACACCACAGATGAGACCTTACTTTCACACTATGAGAATTACACTCTTCTCGGTGACATCTTGTATCATCAGCCAACACTTGAAAACAGACACATGCCAAACAGACTGGTAAATCAAATTCTAGTATCAGATGAATTAATTCCTGATGTAGTCCATCTTTTTCCTGATTCCATTATAGCAGCTCACCCAGGCAAAGACAAATGTTTTGCCCAATCCAAAATCCAGTATTTTTGGATCACTATGAGGAAAGATATTCATGCTTGCATTGACAAATGCCATTCTTGTGCATCTCACAAAGATTAGATTAGCAGTCATGTTCCTATGTTAAATTAACTGCCCTTAAGTAAACCTTTTGAAAATATAGCAATCGACCTTCTCAAACTTCACCTTGCCCCCAATGCAAACTAATGCCTGCTTGTTTGCAAAGATTATTTTGTTAAATTTTGTATTCTTGTTCCTCTGACAGACAAATCACCCAAGAATGTGGCTCAGGCACTTCTTCACAGAGTAATTTGTCCTTTCACAACCCCCAAAGTGCTACTGTTTGACAATGGAAAAGAATTTAATAATGAAATTCTCTCTCACCTTGACATTTCAATATCACTAAAACAAATACTGTAGCTTACCACCTGAGTTGGACTCGTGGAATGTCAGAATCATAAGATTCTCAACATTCTAATACCTTGCTTCAGACATTCATAGCTCATGGGATGAACATATACCTATAGTTCAAGCTTGCCTTAACAGTGCAATAAACAGGTCTACATTGGAATCACCACATTTTGTAATATTGGATTAGACAAGAGATTTCCATATGATTTGTTTACTTCAGATGTAGGTCCATCTTACAATTCTGAAGATCATGTAAAAGTTAACCCCTTCCATATGGTGACGCCTACGTAGGCGTCATGAGGAGCAAGTGGGTACACGAGGATGCCAATGTCGGCGTCTTGATTATATTTATTGTAGTTGTACCTGCATGACCCCCATACTCAGTAAACTGGCTTTATCATATTTTCTATGGTTATCAAAATTCACGGGTGAAAGAGAGAACAAGCAATACAGCGATGATTTTATTTTTTATAATGTGAATATTATGATGCAACATTGCACGTCTGGCAGCTAATGCTGCCTGCGAGATTTTGGCCCGGAGTGAGGGGGTTAAGGTATCTATTTCTTAACCTCTTCACTCCGGGGCACATCGCACGTCTGGCAGCATTACCTGTCCGATGTGCGATGTTGCGTCATAATAATTGCATTATAAAAAATAAAGTCAGTGCTCAATCGTTCGTTCTCTTTCACCCGTGTATTCTGATAACCATAGAAAATTGATGAAGCCAGTTTAGAGAGAATGGAAATTACGTAGGTATGACTACAATAAATATAATCAAGATGGCAACGTCGGCATCATCGAGTACCCACTTGCTCCTCATGACACCTACGTAGGCATCACCGTATGGAAGTGGTTACAATCTCTATGAGAATTCAAGATATTCTTGCATTATTCAAGGAAGATATGGTTCATCTTCACAATAAATCTGCAAGAAAAAGTAACATTGCTGTATGAGACACTGTATATTCTCTAAATCACACTTCTACTTCCAAACTGTCACCCAAGTTTCTTGGACCATACAGAGCTTAGTCTGTTTTAAGGTCAAAGTTAAAAACTTAGCTGATGATCTTGACACTTTGTTGTATCTAGATCACCTGAAGAAAGTTACTCGCGGTCTCAATAAGGAAAATGAAGGAATGACTCAGTCTATTCTTTCTGCTATAGAAGAGTTCTTCTGTTTCTTCTAAACAAGAAATCCCTATTCCTTTCGTAACTCACTCAGAATCTAAGGAATAAAACCATTAGTTTCTAAACATTCTTCTTTCTCTCAGTGCAACCATAGTGTCTATTGATCAGTAATATGTATTATTAGGTTAAGAATGCATTATACATGTTCTTTATGTTTGTACATGTATTTTTACTTATGTAACTTGCACATTTGATATTGCATATTGTAATTATATTAAGTTGTCATAGTCTTAGGTTTTGCTCCTGTCTTTATAAAACTATTAGGAATTATGTTTAGGATTGAAAAGTTCACTGAGGACAGCAGTGGCAGCATCATCAAACAATATTGTATTGCACTGTCTTACACTGTAGGAAAAATAAAGTAGCCTGCACTCAGAAATTTGGGTCCGAGAGATAAAAAAAAAAATGTGTTAAGGAACAAGTCATATCACAAGTGATGACATTTTTAATGTGTCATTCAGTAAAAGGATAAGACATGATGACATACAAATATGGAAGACACAAAACTCAGAATCCTAAAATCAGAAGTTAGAATAGAATTAATTTTAAGGTATACCAAAGGTCAGATAAACTAATCAGAAATAAGATATCAGAGATCATGTTATGATAATGTCATTGGTGATAAAGTAGAAGGTACAAAGTCATTTAGGAAGTAGAAGAAATAGAAGAACTTATAGAAATGGGTAATTCAATGAGTCTGCTTATTCGTAGGTCTGACAGGAGAGATGAACAGAAAGGGTCAGATATAGAGATGTGTACAGGGCTTGTATTTAGTATAGTAGCGTTCCAATTTTAGTATATGTACCGCCGTGTGACTAAATTGTATTTCTACAAGAACGTGTCTGAGTGTGGTTTAAAAT
The DNA here is from genome assembly GCF_046742065.1 of Oratosquilla oratoria. NCBI lineage: Eukaryota > Metazoa > Arthropoda > Malacostraca > Stomatopoda > Squillidae > Oratosquilla > Oratosquilla oratoria. The sequence goes on from NC_134788.1 coordinate 30,731,662, forward strand.
TGTGTAAATTGTATTTACTCCAAAGTGTTTGAAAAACTTATGTTCAAAATATACAGAAAAAGAAACACAATATTTTATTTGGCACATTACATTTCCAACACATATATGTATATATATATATATACCATGAGCTTTTCCTCCTTATAAGGGAGGTAGCTAAGTCAAAGGCACCTATTCCCACCCATTCCACTCCCCTCCACCCTTTCCCCCTCTCATCTTAGCTCCTCATGGATGATGGGTTGTTTCTGTATCCCACCCACTGCCCTGGGTCAGAAGCAATGTAGCAAAACACAATACATCTACAGCAAGGCCACTTCACTTAATCGGTAATCCCCTCTCTACGTTCCCTCATGCAGAAAAAGAGAAGGTGGGGAGAAACTCCTTTGGGATGTTGGATGGTACCATGGCAACAGAGATATTTGATTTAGTTTTTCTATGTATTTCCTACATAAGTTTTTAAACACTTCGTCTTAATTACATCGCTGTTCTTACACAAATGTAAACACACTGAAACACCAATGATATTACAGTAGTTCATAAGCCCAAGGTCACGGGTTCTCAACCCTCTTTCCCATGTACCCCTTACTTATGAATCACTGTTCTGTAGCCTCCTGGAGATCACTTTAACACTGAATAAAATAGGTACTCATTTACTAAATACCACTGTTTGTTAGATTGTGGGTCTCGACCGTATAACTCTGTGGTTCCGCGGGGGTTCATGGACCCCAGGTTGAGAACCATTGCCATAGGTCAACATCCTTTTTCTCTGATTGACTTTTTCTCTCCTTTTCTGATCTGTTTCTCCTGTCTGACCTATGATTGAATAGACCCATTGAGATGCCCAATTTCATATATTCTTCTATTCTTTCTACTTCCTGACTTTGTGCATCCTATGTTGTCACCAATGTCTTTCTCATAATATGAACTAGGATATTCTATTTCTGATTAGTTTACCTGACCTTTGATATACTTTAAACTTAATCTTATTCTAACTTCTGATTTTGGCATTCTGAGCTCTGCATCTTCTGAAGTTGTTTCTATCAATGGCTTACCCTTCTGGTGAGTGATTAATCTAACCTGTCATCAGTCTTGATGACTTATTTCTTCAAACATCTAAGACCTGTATCTCTGAGTGCTTGGCTAATATATTTTTCTTACATTTATGGAGTTGAATGTTATATGAATTTCTTTGCAGATGATGCAGAAATATTAAAGTATCAACAAATGAGGACTGTGACTCATTACAATCAGACCTGAACATAATCTGGAAATGGACTCAAAAGTAGGAGGTGAACTTTAATATCAAGTGTAGCATAATGGACTTTGGTTTAAAGTAAAAACAGAATTTTAAAAAATTACAAAATTGGTGAAAATGAAATAAAAAAAGTGCACTCAGAAAGGGACCTTGGAGTGATAATCAGGAATGACATGACACCGGACAGACATATAAACAAAATAGTAGGTGAAACATACAACCTACTAAGGTAAATGAAAATGGCATTTGAATACTTGGATGAAGAAATGATAAAAAAAAAATATTAGTCACACTGATTAGACCAAAACTGGAATATGAAGTGACACTATGGACACCCAGTACTAAAAAGAATATAAGGAAACTAGAGAGCAACAACAAAATTGGCACCAGCTCTTTCCAAATTAACATACAAACAAAGATTAGTGAAACTAGAACTACCAACACTAGAGCAAAGAAGAGAAAGAGGTGATCTACTGACTATATATACTGTAGAATCATGAAAGGAATGGAAATCCTTGACAGAAAAGATTTACTAAAAAATGACAATGGAAAAACAAGAGGTCATGAAAAGAAACTCAAAAAGGGCAACTATAGAAGAAATAGGAAAAAGAATAGCTTCCCACACAGAATGCTGGATATATGGAATAACTTATATGAAAAAACAGTGTGTGCAAATACTATTCACAATTTTAAGAATAAACTTGATGCTGAAAGATACAAAGATGGGTCACCACGAGCATAGCTCCCTTCCTGTATGATACAACTAGGTAAATACACTACAATGCAATACAATATAGCTCAGTGATACTGCCATCACTGTCTTCCGCAAACTTTTCAGTCCTAAACCTAATTCTTAATATATAAAGACAGGAACAAAACCTAATACTATGACAACTTAATATAATTATAATTTGTGACTGTACTTGTGCAAGTTACAAAGTAAAAACACACATATAAATATAAACATGTATAATGCATTCTTAATAGTACATAACACTAATAAAAAGGGACACAATGGTTGCAGTGGGAGAAAGAAGAATGTTTAAGTACTGGTAAGTGTGGTTTGATTCCTTAGATTATAAGAGTTACGAAAGGTGTAGAGATGTCAAGTTTTGAAGAAACAGAAGGTTCTTCCATGGCAGAAAGAATGGACTGAGTTGTTCCTTCATTTTCGATGTTGAGACCATAAGTAACTTTCTTCAAGTGACCCAGATACAACCAGGTGTCAAGACCATCATCTAAGTTTTTAACTTTGACCTTATTGTTTGAGACTGAGATAACTCTGTATGGTCCGAGAAACTTAGGTGACAGTTTGGATGTAAGAGTGTGATTCAGAGAATATACAAAGTCTCATACAGCAATGTTACTTTTTCTTGCAGATTTATTGTGAAGACGAACTATGTCTTCCTTGAATAGTGCAAGAGCATCTTGAATTCTCTTATAGAGATTTTGAAAATTTGCTAACTTTATATAATCTTCAAAATTATAAATAGGACCTACATCTGAAGTAAGCAAATCATATGGGAGTCTCTTTTCTGATCCAAAAATTACAAAATGTGGGATTCTGATATAGACCTGTTTATTGCACCGTTAAGGCAAGCTTGAACCATAGGGTTCATCCCATGAGCTATGAATGTCTGAAGCAAGATGTCTTAGAATGTTAAGAATCTTATGATTCTGACATTCCACAAGTCCATTTAAACTCGGGTGGTAAGCTACAGTATCTGTTTCAGAGATATTGAAATGTTTACAAAAGTGTGAATTTTATTATTAAATTCTGTTCCACTGGGGGTTGTGAAAGGACAAATTACATTGTTAACCCCTTCCATACGGTGCCGCACACGTAGGCGTCATGGAATAAGATCTCGGTGGCAGCAGCCAATGCCAGCCATACGACATGTCGTAATAATACTCGCATCATAAAATATAGTCACCGCTTATATCGATCGTTCTCTCTTCACCCGTGAATTTTGATAACCATAGAAAATGCAATTACAAAAGAATTAGAAAGAATGTCATTATGGAGGGGCGACTACAATAAATATAATCAAGACGCCGATATGGCAGCCTCGCGAATACACTCGCTCCCCATGACTCCTACGTGTGCGGCACCGTATGGAAGGGGTTAAGAAGTGCCTGAGCCACATTCTTGGTTGATTTGTCTGTCAGAGGGGCAAGAATACAAAATCTAGAGAAATCTATGTTAACAAGCAGGTATTAGTTTCCATTGGGGGCAAGGTGAAATTTGAGAAGGTCGATCACTATAGTTTCAAAAGGTTTACTTGAGGGCAGGTAATTTAACATAGGAACGTGACCACTAATATGACCTTTGTGAGATGCACATGAATGACACTTTTCAATGTAAGCATTAGTATCTTTCCTTGTAGTGATCCAAAAATGCTGGATTTTGGATTGAGCAAAACATGTCTTTGCCTGGGTGAGCTGCTATAATGGAATCATGAAGGAGATGGACTACATCAGGAATGAGTTCATCTGGTATTACAATCTGATTTGCCAATCTGTTTGTTTTCAAGTGATGACTGATGATACAAGATGTCATTGAGAAGAGTGCAATTCTTATAGTGTGGAAGTAAGGTCTCACTCTCTGTAGTGTCACCTGATTCAAGGAAATATATCACATGCTTCCATAGAGGATCTGAATGTTGAGCTGCATAAAAGTGCTCATGAGTAAGATTGAGGAATATTATAGATAGTCACTACATCTCGACTCAATGCACCAGCAACATTTGCTTTGCCTGGAACATAATCAAACCTGGGTCCAAACTCTTGAATTATAAGCAACCAATGAGCAAGTTTACCTGAGAGGTTTTTGCCTTTGAACAGTTGTAAGAGCTTGATGATCTGTATGGATTGTAATCTCATATCCTCGAATGATTTCTTTAAAATGTCTAAGAGCAAAGATGATTGCTAACATGTTTTGACCATAAGTGTCTGAGTCAGCAACTCTGAGTGGCAATAACAACTGGCTGCATAAGAGAGGAATGGTCATTTGACCCCAATGATTTGCTTCAGTAGTGAGTGGTGCATATAGGAAGGTCTACCTGCAGCCAAATCCAGCAGCCTGGGTGTATCTATAGAGAGGTTACCCCACCAGTATGACATATAGGGAATCATAGAACTGCAACTTGATCCAAGGGTGCAAGAGGAACAGCTGGAAGGGTGCTTGTAGAGTAGTTGATGTGGGGCTAAAGTTTGTGACATGCAGGATAAAACGTCTTGGAGCTCTCATGCGAGCTCATACACAGAGAAGTCAAACAATTTTCCTCGCTGACGCGTGAACCTTGTAGCCAGGTGGGAACTAAGACGAGCAATTACATCTGAGTCAAGGATGTGAAGCAAAGTTGTAATGTATGAAACATGTTGAAAGGTTTGGGTGGGGAACAAAGTTCTCTCATATTGTAAATGTACACAGAAGTAACACTAACACTGTTACGTGCTTCACTGGTTGTAGAATGTTGTAAGTCACAAAGTCACTTTGTAGAATTCTAACACTGCACCACCACGTATGTTAGAAAGATAGCATGCCAAATAAAATATTGTTTATTTCTCTGTATATTTCCGACATAAGTTTTTCAAACACTTCGGAGTAAATACAATTTACACAATTTTAAACCATGCTCAGACACCTTATCTGTTTGTCTCTCCTATCTGACCTATGATTAAGTAGACTCATTGAGTTACTCATTTCTATATGTTCTATTCTTTCTATTTCTACTTTGTCACTAATGACTTTATCATAACATGATCTATGATATTTTGTTTCTGATTAGTTTACCGGTATCTGACCTTTTGTATACTTTGAAATTAATTCTACTTTAACTTCTGATTTTTGCACTCTGAGTTCAGCGTCTTCCATATATGTATGTCATCATGGCTTATCCTTTCACTGAATGACATGCTAAAAACATCATCACTTGTGATATGATTTGTTCCTTCATACATTTTTTGTATCTCTGGGACCCATATTTCTGAATGCAGGCTACTCTAATTTTCCTACAATAAACTACAATGCAATACTATATACATATAAATATATAATATACACACACATTTGAATATATTTATATATATGTACACACATATACATATTTATGAAATATATATTTATAAATATATTGGGTGGAGGCCATTCTGAATGCAGGCTTTGTTGTTTACAGCAGTGGCACTGTTCAATTTGTATGAAATACTCTCAATATGTCTTATGAGAGAGAAAAGGTTGAAGCCCTGGGTATTGATAAATTCTCCAAGGTACATCTTCCTTTACTTGAGACATCTTTTGACCTAATCAGGGGTCATCTTCAGGAGCTACAACTGTCAGAGAGAAAAGCTATCCCTCTAAAATTTTGGATGTACAGTACTTAGAAATTGATTCATCATCCAGCTCTAATATCTTTAAATTACTATTGTAATATTTAACATTAATTATAATGAAATCCATAAAAAAGGACTGTATTCATCAACAAACACATGTAAAAATGTTACTATGTCAAAATTATATTCCTACTCGCTATCGGAAAGAAGGGATCAAAATGTTTTCGATGTTTTGATCAGACTCACGTGGTCTGAGAGAGAGATGCCACATAGGCACTCCAAGACAGCCAACCCAGGCTATTAATATCTTCGTCAAATTACCCCTTTTTAAAAGGTAAGAGTTAAAGTCAGAACCAGTTCTTAAAATAATTAAAGATCCCACGACCGATATAGAGAAAGGAAATGAGACGTAAAAGAGGAATGCAAGTTACACGGATGCTGGCAATAACCCCCCTTGCCTTGTGTTGTTGCTACGTGTTTGGATAACCCTTTTCGGTTCTCATAAATAGGTTATACTCTGTTGTAGGAAAAGTAAAATTTTCTTTTTGTGTGTGAAGGGGTCACGAAATGGCTTCCGTATAGGGGGTTAGCCTCACCTAACCTAGTATAGAATAACCTATAATCAATTGTAAACTTTAAGTAGGGTAATTTAAAGATTTCTGAAGAGGCCTATCCTATGTTATATTACAGGAAGAGGCATATTAACCTCCTGTTACCTCACTTTAGTCTTCTAAGGATTTCTTCTGCCTCACGAATCTTTCAGATACCCTACTCCATTTTCCTACTGATGTGGTATTTTTTCTGAGGAAATTGTAATCTTACAGGGAACCAGTCTGGGAAACCAGAACTAGTCTAGGAACTGGTCTTGCAAACCAGTGAACTGGTCTGGAAGACCGAATGGGACGCAAGTTCTCAATTTCCTCCCTTCCCCGGTTTTGGAAGCTTTTGGAAGAATGTTGAAAGAATAAATGCAGTAAAGAAGGTCGAGTTTCCTTTCAACCAAGAATGGAAGCTGGAGTAGGACCCACATACCCACATTTCCCATGTTCTACCAGACGACTAATCTGGAGCCCAGTACAACGCCTCATCCTTCGGTTTGTGTCATTGGATACCAAGGAGTAGCGGAATAATGATCGCTTACTCCAGAAGATGGGTGGCAATTTGTAGCATCTGAATTGTTGATCTATATATATATATACGACAATTTTTTTCTCTTTTTTTTTTCTGTCGTGGTTCGCCGTGACACAACAGTTATAACATGAATACAAAAACAGGAATATGAAGTATGACAGGTGGGATTTTGTACTCAAAGAATCCCTGGGAATAGATGAAGGCTGTGTGTATACATATATATATATATATATCACTGTGATGAAATGTATTAGAACATTTGTGAAACACATGAAGAACCCACAGTTGGAATTAAAGAGAATACTAAGCAAGTTTCAACTTCCATATTTTGGCTAATAGCTATAGCCCTCTTCAGGAAAGTACATGATATAAGTTGTTTGGGACTTACATACTGTTAAGATGAAAAAGGGGCAAGTGTCTGTGTTTACAAACATAAGGCTACAGCCATTCGTGGAACGGTTTGAAACGTTTGTTTACGTAAGGTTGCCGGGTCGGTAATGAAGGGGTTAACATCAATGTTGAAGATGTTCTCATATTTTTAGAATTTATAATGCAGCCATTTCTGGACAATTTCCCACTTCCAGTCAACAAAATTATTGATTTGGTTTGCCTTTGTGCTTCTTCAAGCGTCTTTTCTTTCCTGGACCAATTCTTCAGGCAGAAATTCAGTTGCAGTATGGGTTCTAATTTATCTCCTGTTTTGGCCAACTTGTATGTGGAGTACTTTGAGTGTACTTTGTTACCCATTATAAAACTGTCCAAGATAATTTGGTACTGCCATGTCAATAACATTTTCTCAGCACAGGATAACAGATGGGTTGTGTTTGAAGTATTCCTGGACAAGTTGAACCAATTGCCCCATAACATTAAATTTAAAACCGAATGGGAAGTAGGTTACCAGATCCCATTCTTAGGGATTTTTATTAGAAGGATTTATCGTAATTTATCTTTCAGTTTACAGAAAACCCATCCATTCAGGTAGTTACCTCCTCTTGTTTAGTAACCACTCTGACAAAATCAAGAAGTTAATTCTGTTCTTTTTCTGAGAGTTTTTAGGTAAATTACCATCAGTCCTTCTAATTAAAATGTCTAAGAATGGATCTTTTGTGTTCTGATAATTTGGCGTTCAGGTCCCTGCCAGTTTGACCAAGGTACACTATATCACATTCCCAACAGGGTAAGATAAACTCCTGGAGCCTCAGGTCCCTTAAATCTTTGGTAGACATTGACGGTTTATGTACAATGTTGAGGTAATTGTTAATTGTTGATTACAGTTACTGGCAAATCTGCTCAATTACCGCTTCATAAATTCACGTATAACTTAGCTCGCTTCTTTATAAACTTCTGCCTGGCCAGCTCATATATTTTTCTTGTAATTCATTGTAATGTCCCAAGTTCACACTATCTCTTTCCACTTCCAATCCTCGCTCGTTCATAACTCCTTCTTTTCCATTTTCAGTGTTGCCAATTCGCTTATTCGCCGATTCAAAACTGATTCACTTTGCATCATCAACATTCCTATGTCTCGATACGTTTTTGACTCCAATATTTATTTTCATTTCATTACCCTTTTTCCTCCATGATACATATCACAAATATGCATATATTTATTTATAATCTTAATAGTAATAGTAGACAAGTGTGAGGCAGTTACTGGGGATTAGATTAACCCATTATCAGTTCTTGGACCAGGAGATTAACCTCATCAAAAGTCAATTAATGAAGTTGGCATATCTGTCCTGGTTCCTGAACCAAGCCCTCAATGAGGCTAGAGCCAGCTATTATAAAAACTCATCTCCCACACCACAATCCTTTTATAAAGAACGCCAAATTATCAGAACACAAAAGATCCATTTGATATACTCAAGAAAGTTTGGCTGTGTTCCAACATGTAAGCACAAAAATCATTGTTTTGACTGGGATAAGGCTAAATTGATGTTTAAGTCTAATTGCAGTTTTAGGAGGAAAATTGTTGAATCCACCTTGATTGAAGATGTCTCAACCTTAATATCTCCAAAGGACAATAGTCTCTGGACATAATCTCACATCTAGCTGTGTGTCATTTGATTAACCCCTTCACTCCGGGCCAAAATCTCGTGGGCAGCATTAGCTGCCAGACATGCAATGTTGCGTCATAATACTCGCATTATAGAAAATAAAGTCACCGCTGTATTGCTCGTTCTCTCTTTCACCCATGAATTTTGATAACCATAGAAAATATGATGAAGCCAGTTTACAGAGTATGGGGGTCACACAGGTACAACTACAATAAATATAATCAAGACGCCGACATCGGCATCCTCGTGTACCCACTTGCTCATGATGCCTACGTAGGTGTCATCGTATCGAAGGGGTTAAGAATCTTCACCCTCCTAACCTCACATCCCCCCTTCTGACCCTGCTTTCCTCCTCTCTCTGACCTTACACCCCTACCCCTTCAGACCTCGCACCCCTCTTCCTTCTGACCCTACCCTGAATGCCAGGATGTTGTTCATCCTTTACCCATGTTCCTGTCCCTCTTTCATCTTAACATTAAGTTCCAAACAACTCTTGTATCTTGTACATTCCTGAAGAGGGCTATAGCTATTAGCATTTGTGTGCATGTACATACACACACACACACATATATATATATATATATATATATATATATATATATATGTATATATATATTTTGGTAGGAGGCCATGTTGTATACATGATTTCAAGAAGACTACAGCAGCAAAGGGCGTTGTTGAGCTTATATTGAAGCTTTAATTTGTCTCGTGCAACGAGTTTCTGTGCCAAATGTCTTTTGGACACCTTCTCAGCTATTTGGAACCAGCACAGAAACTCGTTGCCCGAGACAAATTAAAGCTTCAATACAAGCTCAACAATGCCATTGTCACTGTAGACTTCTTGAAATCATGTATATAGATGTATATATATATATATATATGTACATCAATCAATTGGTCAGCCATCCCAAGTCCACTGCTTAACAAAGGTCTCTTTCATAGCATTCCATGACTCGGAAGATTGTGCCAACCTCTGCCACATCACTCCCACAAATCTCTCTCTCCTCTCTGATCTCCCTCTTACACACTTTCCATCTTGCAGTGTCCACTCAGTAACACACTTGCTCCATCACTTATCAGTCATTCATGCTAACTTACCTCCCCAATTTCACTTCCTCTCTTTTACCACCTCCACAACATCTTTCACTCCAATCTGCTCTCTTACCTAACTTGCTCTCTTTTGGTCTCTCAGCATTATTCCCACCAATGATCTCTCCATTCTCCTCTGTACATTCCTTAGTTTTGTTCTCCATTGCCTTCTTCAGTTTCTAAGTCTTATAGCCATAGAATGCATTGATCATAAAACTTACATTTCAAACATAAAGGTAGAGAGGCTCTCATAATTTTATTTTATCACTTTCCAATCAATTGTAATACACCTTTTTATTTCATTATCTTGATCTTTAGTCACTTTCAACATCTGGCCTAAATAATTATACTCTTTAACTTCTTCAAGACTGTCACCATCAATTATAATCTCCTTACTTTCAACTTTAATGTTGAACATTACTTTGGTTTTACTCTTATTAATTTTCAAACCTACACTGAATGGTCCCCAGTGCAGATCTTAATCTTTTTTCAACCACATTAACTTTTTACTTTTAATTCCATGTCATCACAAACGAGACAGACAATGTTCGTTTGTGATGACATGGAATTAAAAGTAAAAAGTTAATGTGGTTAAAAAAAAATATATATATATATATATATATATATATATATATATATATATATATATATATATATATATATATATATATATATATATGGTAGGGTGGTGAGATAAACACCGAGAATCATCAAAGTTTTAATTACTGACATTTCGATCTTAACAGAGCTTCTTCAGAGTGTGTTTATTTCACCACCCTACCACTCATTTTGTCTTGCATTCTTTAAAATATATATATATATATATATATATATACATATGTATATATACACACACACATATATATATATGTATATACAGCACTTGTCAAAAGTGTGCAGCTCCTGCTCCTTGTGGCAGCATAATTATGGTGACAATAGGATGGCATTTTATATAAAATGATATAAATAGAAAGTATTTGGTAACACCCTGTTGTCATGCTGGGCTGGCAGTGCAGAGCATGACAGAGAACCCAGCCAGTTTCTCCTGTGCTGCCATGGGAAAAGCATGCACAGGTACCCCTCTTCAATACCTTGCCTTATTTCACACTTTGCTTCATTCCCCTAGGGGCTGTATTATTACCATAACATCTACAAAGGAATTAACTAAGATTGCCCAAATCATAAGACCAAAGAAAAAAAGCTCATGGAACTAAAGAAATCAGTAAATTGTTAAAGGTTGTCAAGTCTACACTCGAGAAATACATGGTAAGAATATGAGCCTATGGTACTTACAATGCAGAATTTATGTACCCTCACCATAGTTTGCTCATATACTATGACAGATAAAAGATGACGAGGGTACACAATACACAATACAATAATACAATACACAATACACAAGAACCCTACACAATATTCTTATGTCATCACTGTTAGAAAATGAATCATTTATATTTCTAATCATTGTTACTGACGTAATTCCTGAAGATGTTCCCTTGAGGATGAAATGTCAATAAAACACATGGATATATTAAGGATCCCTCTAATGCAGTGGTTCATGTTTTTCAGCCCTGACGCCCCAAAATTCAACTCCAAGTTAATCTGATACCCCCTACTACTCTTGATTTCCAATTTTTACTTTACTTAACCACTTTCGTATGATGATGCCTACGTAAGCGTCATGAGGTATGGGTGGGTACACAAGGATGCCGGCATCGGCATCTTGATTATATATTTTTTGTAGTTGTACATGGATTACCCCCAGATTATGTGAACTGGTTTGGTCATGTTTTCTGTGTTTATCATTACTCAGAGTAAAAGAGAATGACTAATACAGCAGTGACTTTATATCTTATAATGCGGGTATTGTGTTGCATTGTACATATGGCAGCCGATGCTGCAAGCAAGAATTTGACATGTACTTTAGTGGTTGATAAGAAAGAGAAAACAAATACCTGAAATCTAGGAACTCTTTCTTTATTTTTTATTTTCAGTAAGGAGAGGACTGAAATATAATTTGAAATGAAGCTGACTAACATTTCTTCCATGATACCTCTTTAAATAACCCCAAAAACCAGTTTTAATAACCCTTTGGTACTATTCTATGAACGCCAGCCCTAATGCAAGGAAGTTAATCAGAACTTTAGGAAAAAAAACCTGTAATAATGCTGTTATTTTCAATTCTATGTGCATACAAGAGAATCTGCTCCCTTACTTCTCTGTTATATACATGTATATATATATATATATATATATATATATATATATATATATATATCTATCTTTATATATATATTATATATATGCATATATATATATATATATATATATATCTATATGTCTATATATATATATATATATACATGTATATATATATATATGTGTATATATATATATATATATATATATATATATATATATATATATATGTGTGTGTGTGTGTGTGTGATATATATATATATATATATATATATATATATATATATATATATATATATATATATATATATCCACACACACACACACATATATATATATATATACATATATATATATATATATATATAGGTACATATATTTATATATATATATATATATATATAAAAATATATATATATATATATATATATATATTATATAGATATATACATTATATATATATATCCATATATATATGCATATACATACATACATATGTATATATATATATATATGTATATATGTATATAATATATATATATACATTATATGTATATATATAATATATATATATATACATTATATGTATATATATAATATATATATATATATATATATATATATATATATATAAATATATATATATATATATATATATATATATATATATATATTTTATATATATATATATATATATATATATATATATATATATATAAATTTATATTTATATAATGAGATCATGATTGTCATACTATGATACTGGTGTTATAACTGCATACAGCTCAATGAGCTTATAAAGTTAGGTAAGGTAGATTTGGTCTAACTACATTTAATAACCAGGAGCGAATACAAGTTTAAACTTATGAATAAATTGTACAAATTTCGAGTTAAATTCCGAAAGAGGGAATTATCTGAAATATATCAGTACATCTGATTTTGTAATTGTTCCCATACTTAACTTTCCACAAATTTCATGATTTTCCTACGTCTTCCACTATCAATATATGAAAATGTAGCTGTTTTTTCCATGTATTTTAGCTACTGGTTTGACAAATAAAGTCTATCCAAGAAAGTTAATTTAAAATAATAGATACGGAAATCACATCAATGGTACATCTCTTCAGTATTGCCACTTTTGAGTTAGTATTAATGCCTAGATGGACGCTTAACTTAGTTTTCCTATTTTTTACACAGTACATATAAGAAAAATTGTATAGTATCCACAGCGGGTACGGAAACGTAGATATTAACCTACTCCATAAAGGGACATACCTTAATCAAATCAAAATATTGTTTGGCATCCTTGTTATTCCAAAGCAATTTCTCAAGAACACAGAAGTGTCAAAATTCACTCATAATTTGTAGTGCTCAAAACCCAATATACGATGGCATTTGCCTGTATTGACATTTTTACTCGAGTAGATTTTATGATTCTATTACTGAAAAAATATCGGATTCCTTTTTGGAAACTACGGAATTCTTTCACGCCGGGTAGAATAGGACAAGGACAAAGAAGTATCGAAGAGTAATTGAAAATCTAATTCACTGCAGAGTTTTAAATCAATGCTTGGAATTAATTAATTCTAAGAGAAAATCTAACGATAACAGAAAAAGGGAAGAACGATTTTTACCGTAAACCTCACTTATATGTGTGGGTCTTTTCAATTATTATCTTATTGGTCCCTAACCATTAGGAAGTCTATGGGAGAATTAAAATCAAGTCAAGTTCATGAAGATATTGCACGCTTAATTAAGAATGACTGGACCAATAATCCTCAATCAACGTAAATAAAGCACAACCAAATACTTCAGATAATCTTATGTATTTGTATTGATTTATTTTGCCGAGCCTGCGCGGACCGTGCTTGGTAAAAATTGTTCCTTATCCATTCGAACTAATACTATTCTAAAGGAGTAGCGTAAAGTCGGATGTTTTTACCATTGATTGATAGGGTTTTTTAAAGAACAATTGATATATTCTAATTCGTTGTTAGTGTTTTCCTGTCATGCGGCATTATATGGGCGAGACAAATTTTAATTATTATCCCGTCTCTCTACGTTTTTCTTAGTCCTGTCCATCCATTCTCTAAGCTTTGAGAGCATCTTGAACCTTACATGTGTAAATGGTTTGTGTTTGACATCGCTTGAATGTCTCTAATTTGTAGCTTTTAGTGCTACACAGATATAATGATAACATATCTGAACTTTTATTCTCCAGATACATAATCAGCTGTGGGTTTGTTAGACATTTGGTGGAGGGGAAGACACCAAAACACAGGACAAATACTAAGTATATTTAGTACAATGGGAGTCCCATCTACGCAAGTGTCTGTATGCTAGAGGGGAAGACCATCCCGCTAGAACTCCAGCGCTTGTACTACTGGCGAGCAAAGCAAGACGGGTGGAGGTTCCTGCATCCAGTCCCAAGTGGGTGTGGGGTCCCACGGAGTCCCTACCGCAGATGGCGGGGGGTTCTTCGGCGAGTCCTCTGTCCAGTGGGTGTGGCGGGCGATCTGCAGCTGTAGCACTGGGTGGGTGAGCGTCCGCCACGATGTCTCACTCTGGGACGTCGTCACGCAGTTCCTCATTGGGAACTTGGGGGTATCCACGGTCGGCACTATACTATATCTTGAAGACGATAGCTCTGGCCCGGCAGCTACACAGGACTTACAAGACAGGGGGCCTTGTTCGGCAACAGAAGGGGAATTGTAGACAGTGGAGGAGAGGTCAGGCTATGCGGCAGCTCTTGTATGGACTCTTAGCCCATTAGACTGCGATGACAAGATTCTTGTCATTTGGTCAAATAAAACAAAAAATCATAAAACACCAAAATGTTTGATCAAACACCAGAAAAATATGACGTCAGTCCTGCGAGCGAAGCGAGGAGGACTGACGTCATATTTTTCTGGTGTTTGATCAAACATTTTGGTGTTTTATGATTTTTTGTTTTATTTGACCAAATGACAAGAATCTTGTCATCGCAGTTTAATGGGCTAAAGGCCGTTTTTTTTATATGGACTGCGGCGGGAGGTGGCTGGTGGGTGGGGTGTTTTGCATCCGGCACACTCTGGGCCGGGCGTATATGCTGACCTCTCCGCCTGCTGGATGAATCGTTCAACCACGGCACAGGGTTCTTGGTTCGATTTGTATGGAAGGACATTATCAAGTCTGTCAGTCCTACTCTGGTATGCAACTTTGCTGGCTTCAAGGGAGATGCAAGTAAAAACAGAGCTATTGGTCCTTCCGGACTGTAAACAAGAAAACGTTATTACCAATTAAACGCTTCTTTGGGTAGGACATGTGAAGATTTACGTTGTAATGATCATCTTTATTAGAACTTTTGATCATCACAAATCTCACTCGCTAAGCGGGTCTCGTGTTTTTTTGTTTTTTTTTTCATTTGGAATGGATGTGTCGTTTAAGTACTACTAATATCCTTGCTAGGATCTTCAAGGCTGTTCACTTCATAGTATGGAACTTGTGTAGTTTGTGATCGATCACAGTAATTTTGCTGTACTAATGTTCCCAACGAACGCAGCTTCTTCCTGTGTACCAAGAATGAACATTTGCATCTAATATGGTTTACTGAATACCTAGGTTTTATGGAGCCAATATTTTAGTGAGGATCAAGTGACAGGTACCTATCCATCCCGGAAGATGAACTCTGGAATTGCCCATTTTTCAAAACCCGTCGACTCCATCAGAGGTTGCAATCCTGAGAGGCTGACATACGGTCTATAGAGTGGGCCCTAAACCTTCCTACTAACGCTTTCACATATGGAAAGCTGACAGGTAATAATAGTTTCCTTCATACCACACCATTACAATAGAGACAACTAGTTGAGGTCTGGACTGGTACGACCCCCGCAGGAAGAAACAAAAATAAATAAATGAATAAATAAATAAATAAATAAATAAATAAATAAATAAATAAATAAATAAATAAATAAATAAATAAATAAATCAAAATAAAAAATAAAACACACACACGCGCGCGCACGCACACACACACACATGTATATATATATATATATATATATATATATATATGTATATATATGTATATATATATACATATATATATATCTATATATATATATATATATCTATATATATATATATATATAAATATATATATATATATATACATATATATATTAGAAAACTGTAAACACTAGACTCAATTGAAGGGTTTATTTGCCCGTTTCGATTCCCGTCCAGGAATTGTCCTAAGGGGTCAAATGGTTACAAGATTGTGAACTCCTTATAAATCGTCAAAGTGGTAAGCCTGGAAAAGGTTCACCTTCTCAATCACATGTAGAAGCATACCTGTTTACATTATTAAATGCACTAAAATTGAAATTAAATACTAGTACATGGTGTTTAGTTTTCCAGTATGGATCCTAGACTCCCAATCTTCACTTATATATATATTTCTCACCTTTTTCTCACCATACACCAGGTAGGGCCAGTGCCCTGTCAGTTGTGTTGCCTCACGAAACTTCTCCACCAGGTACGATCCTCGTAAAGTTCCTCTTCTTCCACACTCTCTATTGTTGATCCTCTCGCTTCAATTGCTTCCCTCACTCCATCTCTCCATCTCTTTCTGGGTCTTCCTACCGGCCTCTTCCCTCTTGGATTCCATCGATAATATTTAGCAGGGTACCTTTCTTGACTCATCCTCATGATGTGTCCATACCATCTCAGTTTACTTCTTTCTACAAATTCTAATATTGATTCGATGTCCAGTTCATCTCTGATATCTTCATTCCTTAAGCGATCTCTTCTTGTTACTCCCTTTATTAATCGCAACATTCTCATCTCTGCTGCCTGTATCTTGCTCTTTAATCTCATTGTTAGTGTCCAGGTCTCTGAGCCATATGTTAATACTGGTCTTAGTATCGTCTTGTATATGATGACTTTAACTTTTGATGGTATGAGTCTGTCTTTTAGTAGTGGATACATTAATCTTAGATTATTTGTATATTTTTCGATTCTGCTTGTTATTTCTTTCTCCATATAACACCTCTCATGTATTTGAACTCCCAAGTACTGAAAGTCTTCCACTTGTTTCAATTGTATTCCATCTATTTCTATCTCAATATCATTTCTCTCTCTCGCCACCATCATTACTTTAGTTTTATTTGCATTTATTATCATTCTTGACTTTTTCAATTCTTCATTCCATGCATTCGGGGTATTCTGTAATTTTGTACGAGACTTTGTGATTATCGCAATATCATCTGCATATGCCAATGTAGTCACCTCTCCCCCAAGTCTCAGCCTCTTCATGCTCCTGTCCATGCACAGCACAAACAGTAAAGGAGATATCACACCACCCTGTCTTACACCCTCAGTTACGTCAAACCAATTATACTCTCTTAGCTGGGTCCTTACCGCACTGACATTATTTCTGTAAAGACTCTTTATAGCTCTAATTAATGAGAGGTCTATCATATATGTTGGGTCTTCTAAAGTACACCATATTTCATTCCTTGGTAACCTGTCAAATGCTTTTTCTAGATCTACAAAAGCGATGTACACATGTTGGTCCCACTCCCAGTTCTTTTCTATTATCATCTTCAGTGTGAATATTGCATCCGTTGTTCCTCTCTGGGGTCTAAATCCATATTGTCCTTCTTCCAGCTTGTCCTCAACTATTATTCTTAATCTCTTCTCTAGTACTCTTTCATATATCTTCCCCACTTGTGACAGCAGTGATACTCCTCTATAGTTCCTACATTCGGTGCGATCACCTTTCTTAATTTTTTTTTACAAATAATTGCCTTTCCCCAATCAGCTGGCACTCTACCTTCATTCCAGGCAACGTTAAAAACTCTGGTTAGCCACTTAACTATATCATCATTTCCCTTCAGTAGTTCGACTGGTATACTGTCACTTCCAGGGCTTTTTCCATTTTTCATAGCTTTAATAGCATCTTTAATTTCATTTGTTGTTATTATACTATTTTGTTCTGTTCTCTGAATAACTTCTTCATCTGTTGGTCTCTCCACTTCTGCTGGATTTAGAAGCTCTGAGAAGTATTCCTTCCATCTTCCATATATATATATATATATATATATATATATATATATATATATATATATATATATATATATATATATGTGTGTGTGTGTGTGTGTATTTACCTAGTTGTACCTAGTTGTATTTTACGGGAAGGGGAGCTATGCTCGTGAGGTCCCGTCTTCATATCTCATTTTATCTAAACTATTTTTAAATTCATGTATTGTTTTTGCACACACCACTTTCTCATCTAACTTGTTCCAACTGTCTATTGCTCTGTGAGGAAAGCTGTTCTTTTTCAAATCTCTTCTATAGTTGTCTTTTTTTATTTTCTTTCCGTGTCCTCTTGTATTTCTGTCCTCCCATTTTATCAGATTCTCTCTATCAGTAATTTCTATGCCTTTCATGATTCTGTAAATAGCTATCAAATCTCCTCTCTCTCTTCTTTGCTCTAGTGTCTGTAGTTTAAGTTTTTGTAGTCTCTCTTCATATGATAGTTTTGAGAGTGTTGGTGCCAGTTTAGTAATTGCTCTTTGTATTCTTTCAAGTTTTTTTATACATTTTTTTGTACTTGGTGACCATATCGTTGCTGCATATTCCAATCTTGGTCTTATCAGGGTGATTAGGATTTTCCTCACCATTTCTTCATCCAGGTATGTAAATGCCACTTTGATTGTTCTTATTAAATTATAAGTTTCTCCAAAAATCTTATTTATATGTTTCTCAGGTGACATATTATTCTGTGTGTGTGTGTGTGTGTGTGTATTCACTTGGTCTTTGGATCACGTGTTGGACTCGTGATCGACAGCTATTTCCCTCCTGGAAGAGAGCTCAGAGCTCGTAGGTCCGATCTATGGGTAATGCTATGACCTTGCACACACACACACACCCAACTCCCCGCCCACGAGAGTCAGAGTACGACCCGAGGTACAGCGATACCGAAATAATTTCGGCCCTGGGCAGGATTCGAACTGGGTACTAGGAGCACTTCTGCTTCCCATTTCAGCGCTCTACCAACTGTACCACCGAGTCGGTGTGTGTGTGTGTGTGTGTGTGTGTGTGTGTGTGTGTGTGTGTGTGTGTGTGTGTGTGTGTGTGTGTGTGTGTATCCAGATTGTAGAAGGACTTGCGGACCTTTGCCATCTGCTGTGGGGCTGTGAGTCTTCCAGACAGTGAAACTCGAGGCAAAAATTTAATGTTAACCCATTAAACTCCGATGACAAGATGTCTTGTCATTTGGTCAAATAAAACAAAAAATCATAAAACACCAAAATGTTTGAGTTTAATGGGTTAATATTCTAATTGTTTAACCTGGATCCCTTTGGCCCATACTTATGCAACATTCATTTAAAAATTGATAGAGGAGGGACAGAGGATTGTAATTCTTGAGGTCTCGCGATGACATCTACCTACTAAGTATTTCAGCGGCTTTGACCCATCGTTTTTCGCTCATATTTCCGAAATAATCATTCACATCAGCATGGTATATTAGCACAGCCTAATTCACACCCTGCCATAATTTTTGACGTTATAGTGCATTTACAAGTGTATTTAATTACTGCGTTTACTCTTGATATTAAGTGTGTCGTAGCCGACACCCGTGAAGTAAATCGAACAAGTGAATTTGGGATACACGAGGTAGTTTGTGATGACGTCACGACTTCACCTGTTCGATTTACTTCACGGGTGTCGGCTATGACACACTTAATATCAAGAGTAAACGCCGTAATTAAATACACTTGTGAATGCACTATAACGTCAAAAATTATGGCAGGGTGTGAATTAGGCTGTGCTAATATATCATACTGATGTGAATGGTTATTTCGGAAATATGAGCGAAAAACGATGGGTCAAAGCCGCTGAAAAACTTAGTAGGCGTCATGTGGCATGAGTGGGTATATATACGAGGATTCCGATGTCGGCGTATTGATTATATTTATTTTGTAGTTGTAGCTGAGTAACTCTCGTTTTCTGTGTTTATTATAACTCAGTGAAAGAGAATGAGTGATAAAGCAGACTTTCTATTTTATAACACAGGTATTGTGATGCATCAATCATCGTACCTCAGGCATCCGATGCTGCGTGTGAGAAATTGACTTGTAATGAAGAGGTTATCCTATCCTTCATCATTTCTACTGTATACCTCCGCTTTGGTGTGGTATTTCCCTGAATAAAAGCGTTTGGTTTTCTACCAACACGTCCTATAACTTCCAGTGCCCTCAAAGAAGAGTGTGTGTGTGCAATTATAGCCTGAATTTGCTGCCCACACGGGTGACAAAATATTAAAAAGAGGTCAGAGCCCTGAATATTTTACCATAATTGACGATTTATACTTTATAACCAATAGAATATGATATAGCTTCCTTTACCACAACCACATTGCGGTCTGAGCAATGCTTTATTCCATTATATATGAAAAAAATGCTCTTTTCACTCAATAATTATACGGCACACACAGCAAATGCATCTTTTGTTGCGTATATCGGTATTGTAGAATTACGTGACAGTAATTAACCCATTAAACTCCGATGACAAGATGTCTTGTCATTTGGTCAAATAAAACAAAAAATCATAAAACACCAAAATGTTTGATCAAACACCAGAAAAATATGACGTCAGTCCTCCTCGCTTCGCTCGCAAGCGAGCGAAGCGAGGACTACTGACGTCATATTTTTCTGGTGTTTGATCAAACATTTTGGTGTTTTATGATTTTTTGTTTTATTTGACCAAATGACAAGACATCTTGTCATCGGAGTTTAATGGGTTAAGGCCATAGGCAGTTCGGGATGGTGGTGGTAAGAGCTGGGGGCGTCACTATGAACTTTGCTCCGGGGGCGGCACTAAGGCATGTAAGGACTTTGACAACTTGAAGATAGCTCATTTGTTTTGGAAATCAGAGTTGAAGTCCCGTCCATTACTGAAAATTTCAACATCTCTGCACTGCTAGCCGCCATTCTAACCCTAGGTCCTCACATAGGGTTTGTGTGTGATTCACCGTGGTCTATGGATCACGTGTTGGGCTCGTGATCGACAGCTATTTCCCTCTCGGAAGAGAGCTCAGAGCTCGTATGACCGATCTATGGGTAGTGCTGTGACCTTACACGCACACACATCCCCAACTCCCCGTCCACGAGAGTTGGAGTAACGACTCAAAGCGCAGCGATACTGAAATAATTTCAGCCCTGGGCAGGATTCGAACCAGGTACCGCCGTACTGACAGTCTGGGACTCTACCAACCGCGCCACCGAGTCGCATATGCCCTGGGGCAGCAATTCTAATATGGACATGCCGCCCACAAGGCTGAAAAACAATAATAAAAAAAGTCAAATAAACCCTGAATATCTTACCGTAACATACGAATTTTGCGTTAGAATCAACAGAATATGAAATATTTCTCTCCTTTCTGCAATAGGGACATTAAATAATATTGTTAAAATATCAGATAATTTTTATGACTGTTGCGCAGAGGATTCGAACCTACTGCTCTGGCGCCGAAGAGGCTCCCAAGTCAGTGCCTTAGACCGCTCAGCTATCGATGGTTAAAATTCTTCCAACTCGAAGCGCTACTGGCTTCCGAGATTTAGGAAAGACCACTCTCTGCGGCCCCAAATTCTCATTTTTCACAGAAGAGCCAACCACACTCGTAGCAGTGGGTAAGGACCGGAAAAAATCCCTTTCACGCTTTCATCATTGTAACGCAACGATCATATTATCTGATTGATGTCGCTGTCCACTAGCGAATTATTCATATTTTCTTTAAATATATTTCGCAAGCCAATAGCTATAATAGGCAGTAAGGTTTGGTGGAGATGGGAAGTGGAGATGGGGGGGAGGGGGGAGGTGTCGGGACGTCACTGAGAGCTTTGCCCCAGGGCGACCCACTTAGGCACGTATAGGATCTGTATTTACCTATATAGAATCAATTATAGTATACAGGAAAAGAGCAACGCTCAATGGAACTCAACTCCTAGTTATCAATTTCATTACATCTAGCCTCTAATTCATGTACAATTCAACTAAACCTATATAATTAATTTCCAATTATACATATCTAGATTTTAATTCTTGTATTATTCGAGCCCGGACTATATTACCCATTAGCGTATTTCAAGTATTTACGCGTATACATGGAAAACTTGTGTGCTGTAGGTGTGTGTTTTAAGGTCACATTACCTGCAGACTGGGCCACATAACTCTGAGTTCTCATCTGGGAGGGTAAGAGCTGTCAATCACGAGTCCAACACGTGATTCATTGAGGTCTGTGCATATGACCTTAGTGAACACCAAACCTCAAGGCGTTATCACATTGGGCTAATTTTCCTTCAACTGTTGCAGATTTCGTAGCTTTCGGGA
This sequence comes from Oratosquilla oratoria, assembly GCF_046742065.1. Taxonomy (NCBI): domain Eukaryota; kingdom Metazoa; phylum Arthropoda; class Malacostraca; order Stomatopoda; family Squillidae; genus Oratosquilla; species Oratosquilla oratoria. The sequence goes on from NC_134788.1 coordinate 30,754,105, forward strand.
GTAAGTGTATGTTGGCAGCGGGTGCGCCAGGAATTTTTAGTTGGGGAGGCCAAGGGGGCGCTGAGCAAATTTTTGGGGTGGCTGATAGTACTATAATTTCCGCGTTAGCGACAATCCGAAAGGCGTAGTCCAAGGTCCGCCATGGGGTCAAAGGGGCCGGCCTAGGGTCCTTGGTGGGGTCCAGGGGCACCGCCCTGACGGGAGCTCTGCTAGGATTTTTTGTTGGGGGCTGAGGAGGGACTCAACATGTTGACGAGGGGGGGGGGTCTCAGAAAATAAACTCAGATGATGATCATTCACGAACATCTGAACATGGGAGGCATACCATGCTGTTTTGATTCCGGTAAAAAAAAGTTGATTTTTTAACCTCACTTATCTATTGTTCGAGTGAGGTATATCGAGTTTCCAAACCCACTGCTGGAGGTCTATTATTATCACTTCACCGAGCTGCTATTCCACTTAGGTTGCAAAAAATGACACGGTACTTTGGGCAGGATTGTAATCAAAACCCCCTCTACATGCTCTGCATGCTGTGACTAGGGTTTCTTGAGCTGGAATTAAATGTCTATGAATGGGGTATTATTGTGGTACAGCTCGAAAGACACGAAAAGACATGCCTCCGCTTTTCGAGGCACACAAATCTAGAAGTGGGGACCACAACATTCAGAAGTGGGGAAAGGTCATGGCAATGCAGTGGCATGGCAAGCGTCAAGTCATTATGCTGTCAACTCTGCATACCGGAAAAATGATGACTACAGGGAAGGTGAATTACAGGATAGGTGAAGTAATAAAGAAACCAGACCTTGTGATTGACTACACGGTAAATATGCGTCTTGTTGACAAGGCCGACATGATGGTCAGCTTTGTGGAATGTGTGAGGAAAACTGTGCTCAATGCCTACAACTTCAGGCTGATAAGGAGTGGCAACAGACCAACGTCTCTGAAGAAATTCACGTATGCAGTGTCGTACCAATTGCTGGACAAGTTCGGAGAACAAAGTTCACCACACCCAGGTCGCCACTCGCTACTTCAAAACATCCCCGATCGTCTGGCCTGTGCAGCGTGGGTACAGAGGCACTACCTGCAAATCTCTCTCACCCCCAGCACCTACTGCTGCCTCAATAAAACGTACAAAAAGACAAAGGGATTGCCACGTTTGTATGAACACCATCCTGCGACCAAAGAAAAGAAAATCAAAATCTTACCATTGTAAAGAGTGCAATGCAGCACTCTGCCCAGGAAAATGCTATACGCAGTACCACACTCTTCGAACCTATTGAGTGCTAGAGTACTGAAAAAGAAATATGCCTTGTGGCTACACGCCAAACGACGCATCATTCCATTTGTAAAATGTGTACTTTTATTGAATGTGGTGCTGACTAAAGTATATTCCCCCCTTTCTCCACACTAGCTTTCCTTCCTAAATGTATTGTTGCATTTCTTTTCTTCAGACATTTACGCCTGTCCTTCCTTTACTTTCCTCTCCTCACCCCTTTACTATCCTCTCCCTTCACTTCTCTTTCCTTTCTCATCTCATTCCGCATTATTTATGAGGAATTATATATTCCTGCTGTCCACTTGCTATATGATCTTATGGTCTAAATGAAAAGGTCTAAAAGAGTTATCGCTATAACGAAAATTATTTGTTTGGTCTATTATCATATTTTCATTCTAGGTTTCACTCATTTGTCATCAGTTTTGATGTATTGGAAATTGTTAATTTCTCGTCTGTCTGTATTATTTCCTTCATGATATAGTGTTGCATTGTTATGAATTGGCAGTAGTTATTACTGTATTGGAAGTTATCATTTTCAACTTTTACTAATTCTTATTGTATTGGAAATCATATATTCTAAAGGTGTATTTCTTTATATTTATATTTTGAAAATGAAAAATCAATTCATGAATCTATACGTCACCATCTAGCATCTCTTTAGCTCCAATCATTTGTCGTTGAAATGTGAGCTAGAGACAGATGCGCTTTCTCCTCTCTTTCCAGATGGTAGGTACTGAATCCAAGGTTGAGGGAGATAGTGCTGTAGTCGCTGAAAGCCGATCCTCCTTTCACCCCCTCATTTCGTTTCGTTTCCTCTCTTTACTTTTCCGTCTAATATTCCATTATTATTTCTTCGTCGTATTCTGCAGTATCATAACGTATTACAGGAAAATACTTTATTTGATGGAAAGGTATTTATATGAATTTTTATTCATGAATATCGGGTCCTGACGTTTCATTTTCACAATTTATCATTATTTCGGGAGAATAGGGATGATATATGTATATATATATATATATATATTATATATATATATATATATACATATATATATATATATATATACATAGTTTTGCAGAAACCACCTGGAAATTGAAAAAAAACAGATACCAAACGTTTTCGTCTATTTAGACATTTTCAAAGGTACATATACATATACATACATACATATATATATATATATATATATATATATATATGTATGTATATATATATATATATATACATTATCATTATCATTCAAAAGAGGCATGTTCGTTTTTCAACGGCATATTCCCCTCGAAATTAGTCAAGATCTAAATTCAGTATGACGACATAATATAGCCAATCATATTCCAGCACTGCCGTCGAGTTGCCAATAGCCCATTTTCACTCAAATTATTCCAATATTTTGCATTATTTCTCCAAAACAACAGTATGCATAAGCATGGCAATTTTTTACTATATCAATTAGATAGTAAGCATCATTTTGGCAAGACAAAAACTGAATGAAGTAATGATTATGCTTTTACCCTAAGCTAGAAAAAAATATGTAACAATGCGCAAGAATACGGGAGTGTAGGGTTAAAAGTTTTTGTTTAATAATTTCATTGATCTATTTATTTATCTATTTATTTACTTATTTACATATTGCGTTTTATGTGATTTAATTTCTATTTGTTCCTTTTTTTTTCCTTATCAATTTTATTTGTAATTTTATGTTTTTTTATTTATCTATTTACATTCTCAAGGGACAAAAACACCTTAACGGGTTTTTGGGAAAAAATATCGACTATTTTTGTCATGTGTGAAGGAAGTCCATATGAGGAAATTTTGACGGTATTTCTGTCACGTTGAAGGATTTTTTCTGCGAATAAATATATAAAAGGAATATACGATTTTTCTGCCAAATGTGACATAGAAAACCAAAATCGACGGCATTTTTGCTTAGTGTGAACATGGAAATCGACGTCATTTTTGCCTAGTATGAAGGAGAAAATTGACGGTATTTTTGCCTAGTGTGAAGATGGAAATCAACGGTAGTTTTGCCTAGTGTGAACATAGAAATCAACGTTATTTTTGCCTAGTGTGAGGATGAAAATCGACGGTATTTTTGCCTAGTGTGAAGATGGAAATCGACGGCAGTTTTGCCTAGTATGAAGGAGGAAATCGACGGTATTTTTGCCTAGTGTGAAGATGAAAATCGACGGTATTTTTGCCTAGTGTGAAGATGGAAATCGACGGCAGTTTTGCCTAGTATGAAGGAGGAAATCGACGGTATTTTTGCCTAGTGTGAAGATGGAAATCGACGGCAGTTTTGCCTAGTGTGTACATGAAAATCAACGGTAATTTTTCTTAGTGTGTATATGTAAATCGACGTCATTTTTGCCTAGTATGAAGGAGGATATCGTAGGTATTTTTGCCTTGTGTGAAGATGGAAATCAACGCTATTTTTGCCTAATGTGTAGATAAAAATCGACGGTATTTTGCCTTGTGTGAAGATGGAAATCGACGGCAGTTTTGCCTAGTGTGAAGATGGAAATCGACGGTATTTTTGCCCAGTGTGAAGATGGAAAACGACGGTATATTTGCCCAGTGTGAAGATGAAAATCGACGGTGTTTTTACCTAGTTTGAAGATGGAAATCGACGATGTTTTTGCCTAGTGACGACGTGAAAGGGAAATCAAGATGTCATGGTATCATGGACCGAAAATTTTAGTTCAGCACGTGGCTTTACGTAACACTGAACGAAAAATTCTGAGAAAGCACACGTGCAGAGAATAATGTTTTAAGAATATAGAAAAGACGATGAATTTTGACAATTGTGTTCTTATTAAAACTGAGCGAAACATTCTGAGAAAATCCTTGTATACATGTAGAGAGAAACGTTTAAAATATAGAAAAGACGATGAATTTTGACAATTGTGTTCATATTAACACTGAACGGAACATTATGAGAAAATTCACACGTGGTGAGATTTTTTTTTTTTTTTTTATAGAAAATACGATTATTTTGACAATTGTGTTCATATCCACACTGAGCGAAACACTGAGAAAACCCTTAAACACGTGTAGAGAATTTTTAATATAGAAAAGACGATGAATTTTGAAAATTTTCATATGAACACTGGGCGAAACATTCTGAGAAAACCTAGAGAAAAACCTTTTAGAAATATAGAAAAGACGATGAATTTTGAAAAGTGTTCATATTAACATGAACGAAACATTCTGAGAAAACCCTTAAACACGTGCAGATAACAATACTTTAAAGATATAGAAAAGATGATTTCTGACAATTGTGTTCATATTAACAGAGCGAAACATTCTGAGAAACCCTTAAACACTTGCAGAGAAAATATGAAAAATACTCGTATAGAAAATACGATAATTTTTGACAATTATGTTCATTTTAACACTGAGTGAAATATTCTGACAATTGTGTTCATATCACCACTGAACGAAATATTATGAGAAAATTCTTAAACACGTGGAGAATTTTTTTTTTATATAGAAAATACGATGAATTTTGACAATTGTGTTCATATTAACACTGAGCGAAACATTCTAAGAAAATCCTTAAACACGTGTAGAAACATTTTTTAATATAGAAAAGACCATGAATTTTGAAAATTGTTTTCATATTAACAATGAGCGAAACATTCTGAGAAAACCTAGAGAAAAACTTTTAAAATATAGAAAAGACGATGAATTTTGAAAAATGTTCATATTAACGCTGAACGAAACATTCTGAGAAAACCCTTAAACACGTGCAGAGAAAAATGCATTATAGACATAGAAAAGATGATTTTTGACAATTGTGTTAATATTAACACTGAGCGAAACATTCTGAGAAAATCCGTAAACACTTGTAGAGAAAATATGAAAAATACTCGTTTAGAAAATACGATTAATTTGGACAATTATGTTCATTTTAATACTAAACGAAACATTTTGATAATTGTGTTCATTTACCACTGAACGAAACATTGAGAAAATCCTTAAGCACGTGGAGAGAATATTTTTTTAATATAGAAAATACAATGAAATTTGACAAAACATTCTGAGAAAACAGAGAATACCTTTTAGATATATAGAAAAGGTTGAATTTTTTTAGAAGCTCTGCCATGGGATTCGAACCCTGACCCGTGCATCCATAATCACGAGGCCAAGACGCTAGCGACCGTGCTACGTGTGATGGTTCAAAAGGACTGTACAAGTCCCCGACCACGCTTCACGTAACATCAGAAGATCTAGTCTCATTTTCATCCGATTCCCGATAGAAAAGACGATGAATTTTGAAGTGTTCACATTAACACTGAACGAAACATTCTGAGAAATCCCTTAAACACGTGGAGAAAAAAATGCTTTAAAGATATAGAAAAAATTATTTTTGACAATTGTGTTAATATTAACACTGAGCGAAAAATTCTGAGAAAACCCTTAAACACTTGTAGAGAAAATATGAAAAATACGATGCTACTGTTACACAAGTAGGTTTTCAGTTGCTTTAGGCACGAAAAGCTTCTTTCACATGATGCTGAATTAACTGGAAGAGTAACACTAATACGCACTAGCTTATACAAATCTATGAATGCATCTTTGTACGGTTGGAGCATGATGGCAAGTTCCATTCCCTGCTCCTGTTTTCTGGCAATCGACCTTCTTAGTTGGTGCAGCTCTACGGATAGATCTATGTCCTCCACCCCGTAATTTGCAGCCATTCCTGATAGCTTTTCCTTGTTCAAAAAGGTTGGGTGATTGGGGCTGAGGGCAGATATTCCAATAAGTACCTGACATGCATCGCCGGAAAACCTTTTCAACTCAAAGAGAAACTTGTCTATCACGGAGCAGTAAATCCGTCTCTTGGTAACGTCGGAGTCATTAGAATTATCATCTTGTCCTATGCCGGATGTTATGACAAACTCATCCAAGTATCGTGGGGCTGCCCTTTGCCTCTGACGTGCAAGTTGTCTGCGAATCCCTACAGTCTAGCACAATTCTTCAGCATGATTTCGTAGTTGCTCCCAGCTCTCTTCGTTTCTCATCTCTGTGAGACTAGACATCACTGCTTCAACCAAATCAACTGCTGAGGCAAGCTGGAGATCGGGAGACTGAAGTTGATCTGACAAGATTTTCGTCAAATGCAGTAAACTCTCAATGAACACCACATTCGTCACAAAATGGTGATCCAGAAGGGCAGTGAGTGACCTTGATCCACTGGCCCTGTCCACATTTCCCCCTTCCATTAAATGTTTTAGGGTTGCAACGATGCCGGGCAAGGTCCTCTTAACAACTTGGCAGGCTGAGTGTTGGCATGCCCATCTGGTGTCCGATAACCGTTTGAGTTCTATATGTGGTCTTTTAGAAATTCCTGATACACCACCGACGAGGAGAAAAGGTTGTACAGTGATTGGATTGTGACGAAAAACTCAGATATTGGCATTATATTGTTTACACAGTCAACTAAAACGAGGTTTAGCCTATAAGCATAGCAGTGGATGTATACAGCCTGTGAATAATCTCCTCTGAATCTTTCTTGGACCCCATTGGTGCAACCCGACATAACTGCCGCTCCACCATAGCACTGACCGACACAGGTATTGTGGTCAATTTTACATTTGGCTAAAGTTTCTTTTATCTTCTGGAGTAACGATTCTGCATCAAGGCCTTCAGCTAGTGTGAAATCCAAGAATTCTTCATGAAGTTCCTGATCATGGAGATACCTCACATCAATAGAGATCTGCTCCTTCTTCGCTATATCCTTCGTTTCGTCCACCATGATGGCAAAGTGCACTGCTTGTTTTACCTCATCACTTATCTCCTTTCTGATCATACCTGCCATTATTTCAAATAATTCATTCTGTATATCGTGGTGAGTATATTTTGCATTCCCCGGACCGTTAACTTTTTTTGCAACTGTATGATCATACTTGGCTAGCACATTAAGTAATTCCAAAATTTTCCTCGATTGTCGGATTCATCCCCTTCTCTGTGCCCTCTCTGGGCAATATTTTGACATGCTGTATTGAGAGGTACATCATAACTGCTTTAATGTACCGCCGATTATCCACCACTGTCTTGGCACGCCCGGCATCAATGGCTTGATAAATTGTTGCCCCTGTAACTTTCTGCAATTTGAATTCTCCCCAAGCTTGCATCGCAAATTTATGACAAGCTGAAGTATCATGAGCCTTCGGAGACATGGTTGCCTTCTTCCAATTTTTGAATCCGTTGTGGGTGAATGATTGTTCAGCTCGACCAAGATGGGAAGTTGTAAAATGACGACACGCAAAATAGTAAGCTGCATCTTTGACCACGGAATATTCAAGCCAAGAATATTGTTGGTGCCATCATTTATTGAATGATCTTGTCTGACCACCTTACATGTGAGAAGGATATTTCTTCAAATCAGGATAGGTAGGCCCACTATCTGGCAGCAGGCTGATGTTGTTTTGACCCTGGAGGACGTCTGGTGTTTTTCTGGGTACTGTCATCATCCACCTTCTCTTCCAACTCCGGATTTTCAGTAGAACTAGAAGTACATGGTTCTTGATCGTCGTCATTAACATGTTGCCTCTTGTGGGGAATTAGGAAGCGATCCATGACCTATACAGAAAAATAGAACACATGATTAAAAATGGGGGTGGGACGAATTTTTCTTTAAGTACTATAGGCCCTATACATAACACTAACAATCAGAAATTGTGTTCATTTTCTTGATTCATTCAGCCCTCGCTAGCAATGGCTGACTCGGACCACTTATAGACTTCGTGACTCATTCGTCAATTGTCACCATTGGGAAATACATTAGGTAGGTTAGGATCACTTTAGGTTAGGTTTTAACTGAATTAGGTTCGGTTAGGTTAGCTTAGGTTAAATATTTGTATAAATATTCCATCCTTTTGATGACTTTTGTTACAAAAATATGTTAAGCTTATTCATTTTTACATTGATTCTAATTTTCTAAGAAGAGATTAATATTTCTTCTTTAACATTTCTATCTTTCGTCTTTGTCTTTTAACACAAAATTCATATAAAACATCATTGGCGTTCTCAATATCACTATTATCAAATAACAACATTTATAATAAAGTAACGGTCTCATCTTGATAGGGTCGCTGGATTCGTTTAAAACCCAATATTGGTAATATTGGACTCGAAACTAAGCGGGTCCCCCTGCGCTAATGTGCTGCGAGCAACAACCACTAAACGAATAGAAAACATCCTTAAGAAACAAGAGCCTGTATAGTTATTAGTGCAACTGTGAAATTAAGAAAAAGTATGTGCTTCACAACGAAACAAGAACAGTGGAAAGTACATATACAGTTTTTTGTATAATTATGCATAAAAATGCCCAAATATCAATAGCAGCACCACAATATAAAAGCAGATACATGAAGTGAAATCATCTCCATGTGGGGAAAACGATTTACAAGATTGAAACAGCAAGTTGAAAAACCTCAGCATGTACAAAATCACAAACCCACAACCAACCAAACTGAAACTGCATGAATAACAACCACGAAATTCCTCAAAGTGTTTCCAATTAAACTGATTGAAGTTTATAGTTGCCGAGAACGCAATTTCGCCTAAAATATGCATCTTGCTTATGAACACTACATACCAAACTTGCACGGACAACGAAGGCAGTAAAATTGAAACTTCAATTGATTGTATTTGATTAGTTTGAATTGATTTAATCTATTGCGTCTTTAAGAAATTACTCAATATCATTAGTCATTAATATTAGTTATATCTGGTTTTCCATATAAATACAATCCATTCATATTGGCACCATCTCAAATATGACAGAGAAAAAATCAACGTTGGTAGAGGATAAGAATGAATACGAAAAGTTTAAGAAGAGTGTAGAACTATGATGAAGTTTAGAGTGTGACAGAGGTCAAATGTGATATAACTTGGGTGCGTCGAATTTATATATATATATATATATATATATATATATATATATATATATGTATGTATATATATATATATATACAAGCACCTGGCTTACGCCAGGGGTGCTTGGACTTCGGCAAGACCCGCTACGCGGGTCGCTCACTTCGCTCGCAGTGCGCTCCGCGCATTTTTTTTTTTTTTAATTCCGATTGCTTTATTTATCTGAATAAGAATTATCATCTATCTTCACACGCCTTATAGGTTCATCTTCTGTCTCATCACCTTCTCTTTTCCTCTTGGGTGCCAACGATCTTCCCTCTTGAGTAGGCTCCTCGCCCGATGCCTCCAACAACTTAATTACAGCCTCGTTGATATTGTCAAGTTTATGTTCAAGTTTACGTTGCAAATCTACAGCCTCGTTGATATTGTCAAGTTTATGTCCAAGTTTACGTTGCATAGCCTCTATTTCTTCTTTTACAGTACTTTCAGGGGTTGTCGGTTTCTCATCTTCTTCAGTGTCATAAGTGTAGTGTGGGAGTACCATATCGACTGCCTCTTTCTCCGACATTGGAGGGATTACTACCATGGACTGATCAGGTTCTTCTTCTGCTATCGCTGCGTCGTCCGAGTGTTCGGTCACCATACTTCATTGCTGTTCGGGCTCTACTGGCACATTTTGGGCAAAGAATAACTCTTTATATACTACGTTGGTAGGCAGTCTTCGACATTCACTGCCTTTAACCTTCCTCCACCCAGTACAGTAGTATAGTGAATCCCCCCCAACTCGTAACACGGGAACACGCAACGTACAATTGTCCATGTGCGAAGCACTGGGTGCCATCTAGCAAAAGTCCACATTTTTCAAATGTTTGCCCCTGCGACTTGTTGATTGTCATGGCAAAACTCAACTTGACAGGGAACTGCTTGCGCTTGAAGGGGATACTTGAATCCGTGGACTCGAGTGTTATCCTGGGGATTACGGTCTGTTCTCCTGAATACGTTCCCCCTAGAATCTTGCCAACGATAGTGTTCTTTTCAAAGTTGGTGACCATCAATCGCGTACCGATACACAACTTGGGAGGAGTAATGTTTCTCATAACCGTTACCACGCAACCAACCTTAACCCGCAATTTATGCAAAGGGATAGAAGGGGTGTCTATGGCATTTAAAACAGAGGTCTGTATATCCGAACCTATTTCAATCGGAGTATCAATACTTAGGAATGTTTTCTCCCTTCCTTCAAACATGTCATACACAATGTCGTTGGTTGCGTCTACGTCGTTATTTGTAGGGCTTACTATCACCCTACTCTCCAAAAAACGTTCGTTAAGAACATTATCGGAGAGACCCCCGTAAACTTGACCAATTAATTCTTCCCGACTCCGAGTCATTATTCTGAATTTTTTTGGTAGTTTAGTAGGGCCACTATGTCCCTGCCCCAACAACAATAAGGATTGTGCAAATTTCTTGTTTTCTTGGTCTGTAGTTTTCAGCCTCACATTTTCGGTAAATTCGATTTTGATAAGGTCTTCCCAAAAGCCAATTGACTTGATGCAATACCCAAGTTCGTCATCCTTTCCACCCACCACCTCGAATGACAGGTAAGATTTGCCTCAAGTCCCCAGCACACACAAACACTATTCCTCCCATGAATGCGTCGTTACCGGTTATGTCTCTCAAAGTGATATCCAATGCCTCCAAAGTGTTCTTGTTTGCCATAACAACTTCATCCCAGACTATCAATGATGTCATATTCATAAGCTGTGCTAAATCGGTATTCTTCTTGATGCCACATGTTCTCACTTCATTGTATTCCATTAGGGGTATCTTGAACATGTTATGAGCTGTTGGTACTACCACAGTGCAAAACAGTAGCAGCAATCCCAGAAGAAGCTACAGCCAAAGCCATCTTTCCCATGGAACGGACAGAGTCCAATAAAGTGTTAAGCACAAATGACTTACCGGTGCCACCTGGAGCATTCAAAAACACCCCATTATTCATGCTCTTATTAGCGTTCTTTATCCTTAACATTATGACATCGTAACAATGCCTCTGTTTAATGTTCATGATAGTCAACTTATCGTTAACTTCCTTCAAGAGTTTTTCTTTGTTGTGCGACCGTTCCCGTCGAATGACGTTGCTCGACTTTTCCCGGTTTCTACTCTTGGGCAGCCCATACTCTGTGATATCTTTTCCTCCACAGTTCCAAACGTGTTCCTGTATATCGTCAAGAGCTTCGAGATAAATCTCATCGTTATAGTCTTTCAAACCGGACTGATGAAGGAAATCACTTGAAAAAAGGAAGAACGTTATTTAGCAGTAACGTGCACAGACATTGCAAGGGGCAGGTGCTTTAGGCTGGAAATTGGGCACTATCGTATTTGGCAACTACCCGGTAGGGTGCAACACCATTTCCACATTATAATTTCCGAATGGTAAGAAAATGGAAAAAGCCTGTGAGAAATAATTTTTCATTCATTTTTATATATTTTTGTGATGAAGGGGACTTTTGGGGCACAGGGCAAAGGGGCAGGTGCTCGCCCCCCCCCCCCCTCTGCACGGGCCTATTATTTAGACGACGACACTCTTTATAAAGAAGTTTTAGAGATAGGCTGACCGTTAAGCTACATTTTTTATATCTCTCTCAGAAACAAGGTGTTTTCTCTAATTTATGAATTAATCTTAAAACTAAGTTAACGAAATATCTATTTCGGGTTTCCATCTAATCCCATTTAAGTTTAAAATGGACGAAACAGTTTGCAGTTTCAAGAGATAATTTTGATACAATATATGATATACACTGCATACATATAATACGCCACAGTACCTGCAAAACCCAAATAATCTAAAATTTTGTGCTTCAATTTTTAATACATTCTAATCAGACTGATTTTAGGCTGTAATTTATGTTTTATTAGGACAGTTGTTTATCAGGACAGTATATTTGGACATTGGCGCTTTCATCTCAAGGATTATTTTTTCCATTGTCAGCTTGCAAGGAGATTATATTTTATACATATTTTTTCTGGTATCTTACATGATATTGATACCAAACTCGGAAAATAGAGGAAATCTGCATTAAAAAAAATTATTTACTCTTTCTGTCACGTCCATAGCGTAAATAGAATCCTGTGGTTGTGCTGTGTCATGCACTTATGTTAATAAGTCTCCAATTTGTATTTTCAGCCACGCTTTGCTTGAATATAATGTATATTGCACGAGTATATTATAATGTATATTTCTTACAGTGCGAAATGCCCGTCTGTTGGGGGTGTTCTTATTCATACTGTCAGATGACGTCAAGCTTAGAAACGCAACATAATTTGGCGGGAAAGCTTATTTTCTTTTCCCAATTTGTTGAAGATGTTTAAACTTCCCACTTAGATACGTTTTGGCATTCCGGAAACGTAAGCTCTCATTCTCGTGCTATAAAAGATGAAAGAGTTACAGAGTCAATAGAGAAGAGAAATAGAGAGATCCAGAACGAGAAAAGAACAGGGAAGACAAGAAAAGAAATAGACGCCCAGGGCCCATCTGAATCTACATAGAAATTATTCTACATTCGTTGATTACGACAACTCCGTTAAACAAGTCCTTTGGACCACAACGATTGCCCATCACGCGAAGTGCAAAGCCTCTGTTTGTTTTTGTTGTTTTTTCGAATTGTTTTGGACATCTCCGGACTGTTGCTGGACTCAGTGCGACTCTATACACTGTTATTTCTCGACTACGAAACATCAAATCTCCTGAAGTTATCGTGCATCAGCCTCTTTTCAAACAACTCATATGTTTCCGAGATTTGAAGAGCGGACCAGACGACTTTCCGTTCTAGCAACCAGAATCAAGACACGTCTACACCATAATCAAGGCTTTATTTCACCCATCTGTATTTGCGGACTGTATAAGAGCGCACACCTTGATACTCTGCCTGATTCGTGAAACATATATATATATATATATATATATATATATATATATATGTATATATGTATGTATGTTTAATATTTTCATGATTATTGTATATTGCTAATTTTCTTATTCTATGTCCATTCATGTTGTTTGTGTCTGTTTTGACACGAATTTCCTGGACAGTGGAAGTAGGTGAAGGATGAGGGGGTGTGGGTAATACGTACCTTAAGTGAGTGATGATGGGAGGATAGCTACAGTTGGGGAACCGAAGTCCAGGAGATTTGTATCACCATCCGGGACCACTCGCGCTTCCTCCAGCGAGCGAGAATGTAAATCAAAGAGGGGGGGGGGGGGGGTGATGGGGCAACTCATTAAGTAAACCGTCCTAGGCTAATGAAACCCAGAACTCCTAATGTGAGTTTTAATGGATTAAATAATTCTATAATTAGACACTAGAATTATACTACTTATCATTAACAAGGTGAGTTAATAATTAACTGGATTTCACATACATCCTAACTATTCCCTGCGCGCGTTTCCTAGCTAACTTATACTAAACCTTAACTTGTGTGTCTTGCGTGTGGAGACGTCTTCAATTGGTGCGGTCTCCTGCTGAGTTACGACCGGCGCGGCTCCGCTTCTGGTGGGGGCGGGAGGCGACGGTTTTCGTGTGGATCTGAGCGGGAAACTGACCGACTTCGTTGCTTGATGGTTAAGGACGGGCGCTGAGATGGGCTTTGTAAGCGACACTTCACCGACGTATTCTTGGTCAATCGCACTGCACTTTTTAGAGTTCTGGCGGGAGGGGTTTGTACCCAAATCAATTGACACTCGATCGTCACTTAACCCATTCAACTCCGATGACAAGATGTCTTGTCATTTGGTCAAATAAAACAAAAAATCATAAAACACCAAAATGCTTGATCAAACACCAGAAAAATATGACGTCAATCCTCGCTTCGCTCGCAGCGAAGCGAGGACTGACGTCATATTTTTCTGGTGTTTGATCAAACATTTTGGTGTTTTATGATTTTTTGTTTTATTTGACCAAATGACAAGACATCTTGTCATCGGAGTTGAATGGGTTAAGGATGAAAATCCCCAACAGTCACATGAGGGAGGAAAGGACACGATTGGACTTCCGAGAATGAGCGGTCCGACCTCCCTTGTTGAACCCGATGTGAAAACTGACCTCTGTCCCGCGGCATGTGAGGTCGAGAATGCCCGCCAGTTAGCATCCAACGTTGCCAATACTTCTACGTTCCCGCCACTAGTGTTGAAGGGTACTACGAATAATGTTCATGTGGGAGATGACACAGTTCCAATTGTTCCTTGAGGTAGACACTATTCACGAGCGGGTTAGCTACGATCCTGATTATTCTAATTGCCTTGGTTAAAACAAATATGTGGCAGCACGCAGGGGGGGGGAGGGTGTGTGTGTTTGGGCGATTTGTTTGGGCGCGAAAACCGTTGAGCTTGGCTATGGGAACACGAATCTAAAGGGAGGGGGGGGGGTTCTCTAGATAATTAGAAGTCTCTCACTTCGTTAAGGCACTGTAATTGATTGTCAAAATGGCACGACAGTTGATGAGGATAAGGAGAAGGAGAAAGGACAGGAAGTAGCTACTAGAAGTCTTAAGGACTCTGGTAATTCCCCAGAGTATAGGGAATGAAGGGCCGAAGCGGTGAGAAATCGGACGAAAGAAAATGGGAAGGGGAGACAGCGAGCCGGGTGTCACAATAATATTCAAAAATTGTGACATGTTTCAACGAAGAGTTTAATTATCCTGCCTGAACTCTGTCACTCGTCCAAGCTTTACACGGCCTTATTTTTACTTATTTATTTTTTTGTGTCGCAACTAGCCTAAACTAAAGGTGGGTCGTGACAGTGGACTAGGTGGGAGGTGGGGATTGTCTTTGACTTGCTACTTCCCTTAAACAAAAAGTAAATTCATAATACTACGAACACAATTTTGAAAGGTATCAGTGACACTTAAGTAACCTGAGTAGTAATGAGTCTTCATTAAAGTATTGATGATGATATTAGTCAGATATCTTATTTATTTGTATACAATGTGTAAAACTGCCGTAGATTAATATCAAATTTGCTCAATTTAGAGACGTTGCAACTACTGTATTCTTTGTCAGTTTTTTCAGATGATCTGGCAATATTCCGTTCCAACGTTTATCAGACGTCTCATTATGTCCTCTGCATCAAAACATCATAAATGTTGACACCTGCTTCAAAAACTCTTAAGGAGGCACTGTCTTCGCTCCCTTCCAGAGAGATAGTTTGTGATCCTAAATTAAATCATTAGCCAACTTGTAATTTGTTTAGTATGGTTTTGTAGTAAATGTGGTTTCATTAGAATATGTAGATCTCTCAAAATTACGTGAAATTTCTTGTATGTTGCATGCTGAAAAGTAAAATAATATCCCCAACACATCAATATAATGTACAGCAATTATGATTGTCATTTAGGAAGAGGGTTACTTCAAGGGTAAATGGTGTAATATCACACTGATAAAGCAGTATTAAATCTCACAGATGGCTTTAGACCATGGCTAAAGCTACCTCTGCCCTATGCACTTGAACCGTTAGATCAGGTAACATCGACTTTTAATGTGGTCATTTATAGAATCCCCTCTCCCTACGCGCGCGCGCGCATACACACACACACTCTTGAAAAGGAACAGTTTCCCACACAGAGCTATAAATTAGACAAAAAAAACTGTGTGTGCAAACACTATACAAGATTTTAAGATAAAACTTGATGCGGAGAGATACAAAGACGGGACACCACGAGCCTAGCTCCCCTCCCGTATATTACAACTAGGTAAATACACACACTAATCAGCTGTAGAATCTTCACCCCAGTTTCACTTAAATTGTAAAATCCCCCCCCCCCCAACATTGATCAGTTGTGGACCCTCCACCCTAACTAACAGGCTAGGTTAGGTTGTGTTAGGTTATATATCATTAGCCATAATCAACTATTAAATGTCCACCCCAACAACACTCAGTTGTATATTCTCCACCCCAAGCGTGTGTGTATAGGGGGGTGGGTCTACAGTTGATCCTTTTAATGTTGTAATTATTTGAAAGCTAACCATTTGCCCCGTCACACTTTGTATAGCTGTATTTCACGATTTTGTGGCAATTGGTACTTCCCAAGGTCTTGTGGGGCTGTGCAGTAATTTAAGGCAATTCACAATGCCCATCTGAAACATCTTAATTGTTCTATGTCATATCTTTCAATTAAAATGTTCAGTTAATGAGACTGTCTTGGGGTGCTTGTTTTGTGATCTGAATGTGAATGTGTTGTAGTGTTGGTTGAAGGTTGTTGTAGATGTTTAAGTTGTGTACTGTTTCTTTACCATTCACTTGTTTGTGTAGGGTTGAAGGCTTTCATGGAAGTGTATTTCTCATTTTCATACAATGTATTATGGAGAGGATTTCAGTTTGTGTGTTGATGGTCTCTTGGAGTGGTTTTGATGTTCCATTATTCTTCTCAGTACTTTATTTTGCATCTAATTTTACTTTCTTTATTATTGGTAACCATGCTATGGAAGTGTAGTCAAGTGTGGTTCTCAAGAACTGTTTAAAAACTCCTATTAGAGTTTCCTTGTACTGTCCAAGATAGTTTGTAAATGATTTGAGTATATAGTTTTTACTGTCACATCTTTGATGTGTGGACTGAAGCTATTGCATCAAATGTGAGGTCTAGAGTTTTTCAATCATTTTCCAGTGGATGGGTGTGGCCATTCAACCTTACTATTTCTGGAGTTAGTACAGTTATTATTTGTTTTTGAGGAGAGGCTTACATTGTATTATCACTAAGTCATTGTTCACATAAGTAGGTCTGAGGTTCTTGGCAATTACTATGTAGCCTCTATGCTGGGTTATTATATCATCTGTGTAGCTGAACACTGGTTTTGTGTAGGTATTGGGAAAAATTTGTGGAGAGGTTGATTAATTTTAGTGAGAGCATTGCCCCATGAGGAACTCGAGTGTATGGTCTTTTATTCTCTGGAATTTAGTGGTTTTAGGTTAGCCTTCACCATCTGCCATTTATTGACTTAGCTGTGGATATCCATCTGACAGTATGTATTTAGAAATAATCAAATACGTTTATGCCTATTGTCATTTAATCTCTATTTATCTATTTATTATTATTAGTTATTATTATCTATTATTATTGTTATTATTACTATTATCGTTTTTATTACTATTATTATTATTGTTGTTATCAATGTTGGTTTAGGGAGGTAGGTGAGTTAGTTATGTTTCTTTTTCCTATTACACATACATACATATACCAACGGCTTTTTCCACCTTACATGGGGGGGGTAGCCAAAAAGAAAAATGCATAGAAACCACTCCCACCCATTCCATTCCCTACATATTCCACTCCTGTCCACCCTCCCTCTCATCTTGGCACCTCCTGGATGACGTTACATCCCTGCATGCTGTCCATTGCCCTGGGTCAGAAGCAGTGTTGCAAGACACAGCACATCCAATGCAAGGCCACTTCATTAAATCGGCGACCCCCTATACTGAACTAATAGTACAATAAGGCCCTTGTTTAAGGGAGAAAGGAATAAATCAAATGTAGATGCTATAATAAATTTTATACATACATATACCAATGGCTTTTTCCACCTTACATGGGGGGTAGCCAAAAAGAAAAAGGCATAGAAACCAATCCCACCCATTCCATTCCCTACATATTCCACTCCCGTCCATCCTCCTCCCTCACTCTCATCTTGGCACCTCCTGGATGATGGGTCATCCCTGCATCCTGTCCACTGCCCTGGGTCAGAAGCAGTGTTGCAAGACACAGTACATCTAAAGCAAGGCCGCTTCATTAAATCGGCGACCCCCTATACTGAACTAATAGTACAATAGAGCCCTTGTTTATGGGAGAAAGGAATAAATTAAATGTAGATGCTATAGATAATAAATTTTATACATACATATACCACAGGATTTTCCCCCCTTACACGGGGGGGGTAGCCAAAAAGAAAAAGGCATAGAAACCACTCCCACCCATTCCATTCTCTACATATTCCACTCCCGTCCACCCTCCTCCCTCCCTCTTATCTTGGCACCTCCTGGATGACAGGTCATCCCTGCATCCTGTCCACTGCCCTGGGTTAGAAGCAGTGTCGCAAGACACAACACATCCACAGCAAGGCTGCTTCATAAATTCAGTGACCCCCACCTCTCCATCCCCTCATGCAGAAAAGGAGATGGGGAGAAATCCCTTTGGGCTGCGTCAGATTTTTTCTCATACATACTTCCTCACCCCCCATCCCCCTCATGCATCACAGCATCATTTATACACAACCCCTCTCCATTTACCCCTATCTTCTGTCCTCTCTCGTCCTTCCTCCACAGACATTCTTCTCTTTTGTAATGCTCCTTTTACCCCATCCATCTCATCCTAGGATGCCCCCTCATATTCAGTCCTTCCACCTCTGCCTCCCACACCTCTTTAACTAATCTTTCTTCCCTCATTTTTTCCATGTGTCCAAACCATCCTAATACTCTTTCATCAACTCTATCTCCCAGCTCCCTTTCCATCCCTGTTCTCCATAACTCCTCATTTCTCACTCTATCTAGCCTAGTAACCCTATCATACTTCTCAAACATTTAATCTCAAACACATTCAAACTCCTTTTCTCTTCCTCTCTTATGTTCCATGTTTCAGCCTCGTATGGTGCTGTTGGCACAATCATTCCTTCATATAACCTTCTCTTAGCATCCATTCCCAGATGTCTATTTTTCATTACACTTTAATCCATCAAGGCATTTACTAGCTTCTCTCAATCTACATTCTACCTCCACCCCAATTCCTCCCTTTCCTGTCACATTCGCACCCAAGTATCGAAAACTATCCACTTCCTCCAGTCTCTCACCCTTAATGCTCACTTCCAGCCTGCTGTCACTCTCTTCCCTTGTACATCTCATTACCTTACTTTTGCCCCCATCTATCTTCAGCTTCTTTCTTTCACACACCTTCTCAAACTCTGTCACTAACTTCTTTAATCCCTCTTCTGGTCTTGCTACAAGCACAGTGTCATCAGCAAACAACAACTGGCTCACCTCCCACTTTTCTCCATTTTCTTTAACCATCTCCAACCCCTGACCCACTACCTTTGCATTCACCTTTCACACCACCCTATCCATGTATAGATTGAACAGCCAGAGCAACATAAAACCTCCCTGATGCAGTCCCACCTTTACCTCAAACCATTCACTCTCTCCATTTCTAATCCTAACACAAGCTCTACTACTCTCGTAAAAACTTTTAACTGCTCTAAACAGTCTTACCACAAAAATCTGATCTACACAACCCCTGCCTGTCCTAAAACCACACTCTTCCTCACTAATTACTCCTTCTGTTCCTCTCCTAATCCTCTCAATCAATACCCTCCCATAAACCTTCCCAACTACACTCAACAAGCTAATCCCTCTGAAACTACTACACTCACACTTGTCCCCCTTTCCCCCTGGCACTCTACCCTCTCTCCAGCAAACATCAAACAACCTTACCAGCCAGTCCACCATAACTGTACCTCCTTTCTTCAGACATTCTGCATGGCATCCATCCAACCCAGGTGCCTTACCTGTTCTCATCATCTTAACATCTGCTTTCACTTCATCTTTCCCTATTTCTCCTCCATTTTCCTCACTCATCACTCTCATTTTCTTAGTGCTTCCCACTGCAACTACCTTTCCCTCCCTATCGTCCTTCACATTTAGCAACTCCCTAAAATACTCTACCCACCTTCCTCTCACTGCCTTCTCTTCCATCATCATCTCTCCATCTGCACCTTTTACCTTGATTCGCCTCCTTTTTCTCTTTTAATTTCCTTCCAAAACATCTTTTCCCTTTTGGTCTTCATTAACCTCTTGAATACAAGTCAAATTTTCATGGGCAGCATCAGCTACCTGATGTATGATGATGCATCACAATACCCGCATTATAAAATATAAAGTTACGGCTGTATTACCCTTTTTCTTTCATTCTGAATATCAATAACCACAGAAAATATGATCAGGCTAGTTCACAGAATATGGGGCGCACTCAGCTACAACTACAAAATAAATATAATCAAGACGCTGATGCTAGCATCCTCACTTACCCACTCATACTTCATGACACCTACATAGGCATCATTCTATGGAAGGGGTTAACCTAGAGTCCTAGATAGTAATGAGATTGATCTGTATGATGGTGTGTTTTCAGGAGGTTTGTTTAGCTCTAGTATAGGCTCTTTTTTTCTATATTGATGGGTTTTATCTTTTATTTGTGTGTGTAGCCACGGACTGACTTTCACAATTACACTTATTGTGAACAGGCAACTTTTGAGAGAGTAATGTCATGTTTTTCACAGTACCTGTTTTACCATGATTTATTTCACATGAACAAGATTGGAGGTTTTTCACTGTTGATCATTTAAAAGATCTTTGTATGTTGTTAAACCTTTCTAATGTATTCAAATAGTTTTTTTTTTGTGTACTGCATAAAAATGTATTTTCATAGTAGATTCTAGGAAATACAACTGGAGCAGTTAGCTCACCTTGCCATCTTTTGGTGATATGGCTAGGCACCCCCCAGTTGTTTAAGAGGAATATGAAGACAGAGAGTAGAAATCTATAGAGAATGTGCTGGACAAAAATCCAATTTCAGCTTCAGATTGTCAGTGGTCTTTACATAAAGTAATCTAACATCAAGGAAGAGGTTGAGGATGAGAGAAATGTAAAGCAGTGCAAGAGGCATGATTCAATGTGGATATACCTCAGCCATGAAGACTCTGATGAAGGGTCAAATGATTCTCTAAAAGAAGGTTTGTGTGTATATGTTTTAAATAGATTTTTGATGTCTCTTTTTTATTGAATTGCTGATATTCCTTAACCCATATTTTTGATATGGGCAGGGGATTTATTTGTTAATGTACATATACAGACATAAATGTGTTGTGCAGTGTATAAAAACTATGGATGCACACATCTGGTGTTTTAAGATATTTTTTTTCTTAGCAAGAATAATTTTTGTTAGGAAGAATGAGAATTCTATTTTCTGCACATGATTTCATCTTTGTTATTTGACTCTTTGATCAACAACTCTCTATATATTACAAATATATCTTCAGGTCCCCTGACTTGCTTTCCCCCATGTATAGTTTCATTTTTCATTCCTTCTTCCTCTGCCATTATCACTGCATGCTCTCCTATGAACAGTGCTGTTCACATCACCCAACAAACACTATTTGAAAAAGTGAACAATGAACCCATCGTGAATTAATCCTACTTGCTTCTTTGGTTCATTATTCTCCTTAGGTGAAAATATGATCTTCTGAAATTGGAAAATTTACGTGTTATGGACAGAACAAGGCGCCTGGAAATCTAATTGTGCATTCACTGGAATAAGCAACCTTGATAAACTAGCTGACTAGACAGGGTATAATGAAGAACACATTCACACATAAAAAAAAAAAAAGCAAACAGAGAATAAGCTGTAAATATTCAAATGGTATATGAGACTGAATACTTTTTTTTTTAACTAATGTGCAAAAGAATATATATAAATATTATGGATAGTGTAAGAACCTGTTAGAAGGCAAATCAATCTGTTGCCCCATGACTCATTTGCAGGAGACCCACAACTAGGTAACCAGCAACAGCCACCAGATCGTCTATAACTCAAAGAACAAATCTTGTGTTGTTGTCCAGGTACATCTAAAGTGGATCGTTGTATTATGAGGGAGAATCATTTAGGACAGTGATTTGCAAGTACGAGTTTAAGTTTTATACTCATTGATCACAATGTGATATACAGGTGTAACAAACATGGCATTCATTAACCCATTAAACTCCAATGACAAGATGTCTTGTCATTTGGTCAAATAAAACAAAAAATCATAATAAAACAACAAAATGTTTGATGATCAAACAGCACCAGAAAAATATGACGTCGTCAGTCCTCCTCGAGGAGGACTGACGACGTCATATTTTTCTGGTGCTGTTTGATCATCAAACATTTTGTTGTTTTATTATGATTTTTTGTTTTATTTGACCAAATGACAAGACATCTTGTCATCGGAGTTTAATGGGTTAACAAGCACCCACTCATAATGTATGGTGGGAATATCTATACAGAAACTCCAAAGGTAACACAGTGCCATTACTGCTTTTCCCGAAGGGGTTCCAAGTTACAATAATATAGCAGCACACAGGACTGGTTTGAACAAATCTACTGTAGTAAGGTGGATAAAATGCTACAAAGCAACAGGTATCACCATGAACCAGCCTCAGTTAGCCTGCCCTAGGATACATCAGTTGTAGAAAGTTGTTTGCCTATTGAAGAAAAACAAAAGGAAGTTAATGAGAAGATATTTTTTTTTTCTGAATGTATGATGCATATAAAGTACATTACCATAAGAATTAAGTTGTCTTAGAAGCATAATGAAGTGGTGTTTGTAATTTTAATTTCAACACAAGTGTTTATTTACATAAGGGAAAGAACAAGTACATGTATAGTCCCCTATTCTTGGGGCACTTTAAAACTATTGATTTAAAATTATGGGATATGAAGGTGGATCTTTGTGTTATTGATAATGGTATGGCATACAGATACTGTCTTATGACATAACCACAAGAACCCTCCGAAAAGAAAAATGAACAATGAAACTTAAAAGGAAACACAAGGAACCTTTATTGTCCTACACTTTGAGGGGCTAGCCAATGCTGCAGTAGCCTGGTGGCTTGGTATCAGTAAGTCCACAACAGCAACATGGATTAACCACTTCCATACAGTGCCGCACACGTAGGTGTCATGAGGAGCAAGTGGGTATGTGATGATGCCGACGTCGGCCTTTTGATTATATTTATTGTAGTCATACCTATGCAAGATTCATTCTCTCTAAACTGGCTGCATCATATTTTCTATGGTTATCAAAATTCACGGGTGAAAGAGAACGAACAATCAAGCACAGACTTTATTTTTTATAATGAGACTATTATGACGCGACATCGCACATCGGGCATCTAATGCTGCCAGATGTGCGATGTGCCCTGTATTGAAGGGGTTAAGCACTATAAAGCAACTGGTGCCACTGTTGATCAACCACAGATGGGCCAGCCATCTACATTGCACAACATCAGAACAGGATGAGACTGCTATAGAGGATAACTCATTCTCAAGTGGTTGAAATCCAAAAACAGCATTAGATACCTTACACATCTCAAATCATTAGGAATGAAAAACAGCCTAAACTCAAAAAACACTGCAGTAGACAGGCAACAGCATAACATGAAGAAGTGAATAGATTTTGTATTGGAATATGTGGACAAATGGCCCTCCTCAACCACCCCTCTAAAAGTTCCTTCTCCCTTGCCTGACAAACCTTGTGATTAATTTCATACCTGGCTCAGAGAATGGAGTATAGTGTGCGAGACTTGTGGTGGAGGGGAAGGGCCCCCTTGCCCCTATAGGGCCTCTTACTAAGGACAAGCATTGCCCAGACCAATAGAGTGAGGATTTTAAAAACACAGTGTTTAGCAGAAGGAATCCTGTGCTATGCGAAGTAGTTGTAAGGAGTACTGAAGAGTTTGTATCAAGGAAAAACTAATTTTACAGCAAAAATTACATTTCTCACCAGATGCCTGGTAAAGTAATCCCTGTCAGCTAGTGGACCTCATCACAATAATTTTTCTCCATTCTTCTCTATTTTGATATTTCTCTCTTGGTCTATTCTCACATGTCCGTTCCACTTAAGTCCATTTCTATGATTTCAATCATTTGTTATTCCAAATTCCTCCCTTATTTGTGCATTTCTAATTCTGTCCTTTTTAGTCATCCCTTTTATACTACTAAACATTTTCATCTCCACTTCTATTTTTTTTTTACTTTGATTCAGTTGTAAGTAACCATGCTTTTGATCCATATATCAGAATTGGTCAAAGTTTTGTATTATGCATTACAATTTTGCACTTAACCAGTATATTTCTGTCCTCAAGTGGGTATAGTGCACCGATATTTTGGTTAAATTTGTTGACTCTGTTCATAGTTTCAATTTCTTGTCTGTTCTCCTCATCCATCTTGACTCCCAAATACTTCAAATATGTGACCTGCCTCAGCCTTTCATTTCTAATACATATATTTAGCTGTTTATTTTCTCTACTGATGTTCAATACTTCTGTTTATGTGACATTAATTTCCATCCCCTTTTCAGTCATCCCTATATCATAAAGTATTCAGTTATCAAGTTATCAGGACTATTAAAGAGGGGAAATTATAACATACTTCTTGATTTATATCACTTGACTTTAAAGTACTGGTGTCAAGTACAATACAAATGATCTCAAAACTACATGTGAAATTATGAAATTACACAGTTCCATTCCAAAGGTCACTGGTTGATTCTTAAAATTACATCTTTTGTTTTGAATGCATCATCATGAAATTATACAGTATTCTATCTTATTTTTCTGCAATTAAAATTTCAATATCTTAAAAAACCTTGTATGCACACATTTTCTCCCCTCTGTTCACTAGTTGTAAAATGTGTGTGCATGCACACACATGCATAAAACTTGGAGGGATCATTTATCATCATACACATAACACTGGAATGGCTTCTCTCTGGTGTGAGTAATCATGTGATAATTGAGAGATTGTTTTGGGGTGAAAGCAGAATTGCACAGGTCACACTGGAAAAACTTTCTCTCCTGTGTGGGTCCACATATGTCTTTTGATATTACTTTTATTTGAGGAAGTGTAATCACAAATATCACACTGGAAAGGCTTCTCTCCTGTGTGGGTCATCATATGCCTTTGGAGAGAACTCTTTTTTGTGAATGCAGAATTGCACAGGCCACACTTGAAAGGCTTCTCTCCTGTGTGGGTCATAGTATGCTGTTTGAGAACACTTTTTTGTGAGAAAGCAGAATCACACAGGTCACACTGGAATGGCTTCTCTTTGGTGTGAGTAACCATATGATGATTGAGAGATCTTTTATGTATGAAAGCCGAATCGCGCAGGTCACACTGGAAAACTTTCTCTCCTGTGTGGGTCATCATATGCTGCTTGAGATGACTCTTTTGTAAGAAAGCAGAATCACACAGGTCACACTGGAAAGGCTTCTCTCCTGTGTGGGTCATAGTATGCAGTTTGAGAACCCTCTTTCGTGAGAAAGCTGAATCACACAGGTCACACTGGAATCGCTTCTCTCTGGTATGGGTAACCATATGTTGATTGAGAGAGCTTTTATGTATGAAAGCAGAATCGCACAGGTCACACTGGAAAACTTTCTCTCCTGTGTGGGTCCTCATATGACTTTTGATACTACCTTTATGTGAGGAAGCGTAATCACAAATATCACACTGGAAAGGCTTCTCTCCTGTGTGGGTCATCATATGCTGTTTGAGAACACTCTTTCGTGAGAAGGCAGAATCACACAGGTCACACTGGAAAGGCTTCTCTCCTGTGTGGGTCCTTTTATGCCTTATGAGGCTATTCTTATCTGTGAAAGCAGAATCACAAAGGTCACACTGGAAAGGCTTCTCTCCTGTGTGGGTCATCATATGCCTTTTGAGAGCACTTTTATTTGTGAAAGCAGAATCACACAGGTCACACTGGAAAGGCTTCTCTCCTGTGTGGGTCATAGTATGCTGTTTGAGAACACCCTTTTGTGAGAAAGCAGAATCACATAGGTCACACTGGAAAGGCTTCTCTCCTGTGTGGGTCATCATGTGATATTTGAGAGCATTCTTATCTTTGAAAGCAGACTCACACAGGTCACAATGGAAAGGCTTCTCTCCTGTGTGAGTCATCATATGCTTTTTGAGACCACTGCTTTGAGAGAAAGCAGAATCACACTGGTCACACTGGAAAGGCTTCTCTCCTGTGTGGGTCATCATATGCTTTTTGAGAGCACTCTTATTTGTGAAAGCAGAATCACACAGGTCACACTGGAAAGGCTTCTCTCCTGTGTGGGTCATAGTATGCCATTTGAGAGCATTCTTTTGTGAGAAAGCAGAATCACACTGGTCACACTGGAAAGGCTTCTCTCCTGTGTGGGTCATCATATGCCTTATGAGGTTATTCTTATCTGCGAAAGCAGAATCACAAAGGTCACACTGGAAAGGCTTCTCTCCTGTGTGGGTCCTCATATGACTTTTGATACTACCTTTATGTGAGGAAGCGTAATCACAAATATCACACTGGAAAGGCTTCTCTCCTGTGTGGGTCATCATATGCTGCTTGAGATGACTCTTTCGTGAGAAGGCAGAATCACACAGGTCACACTGGAAAGGCTTCTCTCCTGTGTGAGTCATAGTATGCTGTTTGAGAGCACTCTTTCGTGAGAAAGCAGAATCACACAGGTCACACTGGAATGGCTTCTCTCTGGTGCGGGTAACCATATGATGATTGAGAGATCTTTTATGTATGAAAGCAGAATCACACAGGTCACACTGGAAAACTTTCTCTCCTGTGTGGGTCCTCATATGTGTTTTGATACTATCTTTATCTGAGGAAGCGTAATCACAATATCATACTGGAAAGGCTTCTCTCCTGTGTGGGTCATTATATGGTTTTTAAGATTACTCTTTTTTTTGTGAAAGCAGAATCACACAGGTCACATTTGAAAGACTTCTCTCCTGTGTGGGTCCTTATATGCCTTATGAGGTTACTCTTATCTGTGAAAGCAGAATCACAAAGTAGAATCACACAAATCACACTGGGAGGGCTCGTGTCCAGTGTGGGTCATCATGCGATATCTACGATGACTTGTGATATAGCTGTATTGCAAAAGTCATACCAAATTTTCTTCATCGTATGATGCATATGGAATCTGCGGATAGCTCTTCCAAAGAAATGGTGATAGTTACCCTCATCCTGAAAAAAGAATGTAACCATAAGACTGACATCTAACTCTTTGAAATTGTGTAATACACTGTAATAGGGTTGTGGATGTTTCGTATACAAACTATTTCATACTTGAGTCCCTTGATGCCTAAACAGACTGTCCATCTCATCACCTAACAAAAAATAGGTAGAAACACTCACAGATATGGTGCTATCATACATTGCATTCTACTTTTTCATTAGAAATGTGCTGGAAATCATCCAAGAGATACATGCTGCTGCATACTCAACCCACCATGACCAGAAGGACTCAAGCTTTGCTCTAGCTTTCTTCATCACATCGCAAGATTTAGAAGTGGGGAATGGCCCATCTGGCCGAAATCTTTACAAGACCTACTCTAGGAAGGTCTATTCAATTCATCGCACTCAAATAAGTGATACAAGTCACATTGTTTAGGACACATTAGTAAGTGGTGTACCATGTTTTTGATCCAAGAAATTGTACAGATACTTTCTAGAGTTTCATGTGGGTATATAGTACGATTAAGTAGTACTTTTGCCCAATATTTGATAAGGAAGAAGGATGTATCTAAGTGGTGCAATGTGTTTTTGATCTAAGAAACTGTACAGGTACTTTCTAGAATTTTTCATGTGGGTATATGTAAGTGTCAGGAGTGGTCAAATGTGGGTATATGTTTGTGTCAGGAGTGGTCAAATGTCTAACACATTATTTGTCCATTTAACCCCTTCCATACGGTGCCGCACACGTAGGCGTCATGGGGAGCGAGGCTGCCATATCGGCGTCTTGATTATATTTATTGTAGTCGCCCCTCCATAATGACATACTTTCTAATTCTTTTGTAATCGCATTTTCTATGGTTATCAAAATTCACGGGTGAAGAGAGAACGATCAATATAAGCGGTGACTATATTTTATGATGCGAGTATTATTATGACACGTCGTACGGCTGGCATTGGCTGCTGCCACCGAGATCTAAGTCCATGACGCCTATGTGTGCGGCACCGTATGGAAGGGGTTAAGGGGCTTTAATCATTGCATTAGTTGGGTGGGTGCAAAAGAAATTATTAGAAATAAGTTATAATTGACTAGAAACATAATGGAGTCCAGTTTGATTAAAGATACATCTATCAACAGTTTAAATTTAAGTAATGTACAAACTTGATCATTTTATTGTTAAAAACAGTGGTGGGCCAAACATCCGCTGCCACAAACTGCATAGATTAACCATGAGAGACTCCCTCACAACCTCTTCCTCTTCCCATCTATGGCTTCTCACTTTGTATACATACTCATCTTTGTATCATCATTGTACGTACCCTGAAGATATCTAAATAGACAAAAGGGTTCAGTCATCCTTTTATTATTTTCCTTGGTGATTTTTTTCTGCATACAGTGGTACCTTGACATACTAGTGCCCCACCTTATGAGATTTCCAAGACACTAGTTGCTAATAGTTCAATTTTTTGCTTTGAATTGTGATCCAAAATTTGAGGTACAAGCCACCACTAGTTAGGACATCAAACACCACAACACAACATCTGCCCAGCATCCTCAGCTCACATGTGCAGTCAACATATTTACCTCTCTGAGAAAGCATCTGTGATAAGTTGTGCTCATGTTTTGTACTTATTGTTCATCTATTTGATAAAATTTCTATTTATAACCATGGGTCCTAAGAAAGCGAGTGGAAAGAACAGTGTTGAGAAGAGGGTTATATCCAATGAATTAAACCATGAAATTATAGAAAAAAGCTAGCATGGTGTGCAAGTAATCGACTTGGCAAGGCAGTATGAGCATAGTACCTCTATGATATGTACCTTACAAAAGAAGAAGGAGTCAATAAAGGCTGCACTGCCTGCCAAGAGCGTTAAAATAATTCATACGCTCCAGACCTCTGTCCATGGAAAGATGGAAAACCTGCTCTTTGTGTGGCTAACAAAGAATGAGCTTGCAAAAGATACCATGATGGTGGCTATTGTCTGTGAGAAGGTAAAAGCCATTTACATTGAATTGCTGCAGCAGATCCAAGGCACTTCAGTTGATGAAGCACCAGAAAAGTAGTTTAAACCCAGTCAGGGGTGGTTCAACAATTTTAGAAAAAGAACTGGTATTCACTCCATCATCACCATTTTAAACTTTCATTAAATCTGGCTTCTGCTAAATAGAGACTAGTTAAATCAGGCTTCTACTGTACTACAATTTGAAAGGAGATTTGATCAACTCTGGGTCAATCAAGAGGCTAAAAATAATTTTGAACAAAGTCACTAGTTGACACATCTGGTCAAGGTCAACTGTGGGAGGACACAGAGGACCTAATCAGAGGCCTGACCTACCCAAGCTACAAGTAGGGTTCATCAAACGACAACCCGGTATCCTTGGGTTTCCTAATTTTCCTGAGCTATATAGTACTACTCCTGGGATTTTTCCAGCATAAGTTATTTGAGTCATCTACAAGCTAGAGATCTCGCAAATTTCCTGGGATTCCCACGCCTCCGTGAATACAGGGAAATCGTGGTATGTCTCAGTTTCCTGTCAATACATCGTAGAGGTATGAATTATAACATTTTAAACACATGACATGTTGATTATGTTAACCTCATACTTAATATGAATATTTAATACATAATATATATGTACAGTATATATACTAGCACATTTTGCGGGTAACACATAAGAAAATACATACATACATATACCAAGGCTTTTTCCCCCTTACTAGGGAGGTAGCCAAAAAGGAAAAGGCATAAAATCATTCCCACCCATTCCATCCCTAAAAACACTCCACACCCCTCCACCCTCCCTCCCATCTTAGCACCTCCTAGATGACGGGTCATCCCTGCACCTTGTCCACTGCCCTGGGTCAGAAGCAGTGTCGCAAGATACAGCACATCCACAGCAAGGCCGCTTCATAAATCGGTGACCCCCCCCTCTCCGTCCCCCCATAAGAAAATGTAAGTATATAAAGAAAATGCCAATTCTATTTACAAATGGTTAATGTACTACACAGTCAAGACGTCAGCTACCCCCTCCCCCTCCCTACGACCCCCTCCCTCTTTCCACTCTTGGCTGCTCATTAGGATTTCATGCCCAAGTTTTTCAGAGTAACATATGTTCTCAATTACTTTTTATCTGATGACAAAAAATGAATGTGAAGTGTGTGGAAAAAAAAAATGGTAACATCAGTAAATGACGTGGAAAAAGTAATCAAGAAAATGTCGACACTTCATTACTAATAATAAATACTGATTACGAGTAATTTCTAATTACTAATAACTACTAATTATTAATTACTAATGGACTCACTAAATTGTCGTCCTCATGGAAAAGTTGGGAATCCTGAGAAAATCCCGAGACATGTTGTTACATGTGCTTCACTTCCTGTGCGCCAGGATAGTCCCCGGAGTATCAAATACCTTTCCCGGGAATGAATGTCTATGGGAATGACGAGATCCCGAGATCTCATAGCTACAAGTGATCTGGGCATATAAGTCATATCTGCATACAGTATCAATGTAAGATTATATTAGGGAAGGTATACCTTCTCAAGCTATAATTCACTGACTTGTAATTCATACATGGATTTGTGCAGTGAACATAAAAAAAACTTTTTACTCACAAGAATATCATAATCAGTGCACAGTGAATTCAGAGTGAACTTTATGAATTCTTGATTTTCATACCGAGGAAGACAAGATGGAGCTCCATCTCCTAATAGATATGTAAGAACAATGAAAGTACACAGGATACACACATTGATAAATATGAAGATACTTCTCAGTTTGATTTTTTTTTCATGCATCACTACCAACATTAACTTAATTTGTGATACATACATGGTATTCAAAATCCTCAATGATAAGAGCTAGCCAATTATAGAGGTAAGAAATGCAACTGTGAGACCTGACCTGAACTAACCTACCCTAAACCCGTGGTTTGCCAATCTCTCTTTTTTTTTCTTTTTTAATACCCACTATAGTTTGGTGTACTTATATATGAATGTCAAAATACTCACAACAATAAGAACTTGCCTATGATATAGGCAACTGCAATTGTGAGACTCATGAAAGTCTTGACAAATACCTGCTCATTTACCCCTGCCCAGAATGCCAAATAAGCCTAACAGGAATTCTTCCATCAAATTCAAAGCACATAGACTCAAAATTATTTGCTATGAAAAAAACTATTGTAAAGGCTTAAATGCTCATTGATTTTTTGCTACTTACATCTGCATCTTGTAGTTTTGCAAACCTAAGCTAGGGTTTGACATTAGAAATGTTGCTTTGAGCAATTGGATTCCCACAAAATAGTCAATTCGCCTTCTAATAATCATATAAGGTAGAAAACATAACGAGTTAATGCAGTCTGCCTGCTGAGACCCCGATATAATGGTAAGACTCGCCTTTAAAATAAGGTTCGTCTTTTTCTGCTGATTCCTCAGATACCAAAATTGCGAAAAACCCAATTATTAGACTTAAATGTGTTCTGCCTTTTGACGGCAGATTTGTAGTGTAGCAAGTGTCGATGCGAACACACAATTCATGCACTAAGCTACCTTACCACTATATGATTGCACTTACGAATTCAAGAAGAAAGCACGCTTGCTTGGCTTGTATAAAACACAGCATAAGTTCTAGAAATAGCTGAAAGAGTGCAACTCCAGGCTCATGAGTCTATGACACCATATGTAAACACATATTAGAGCGTATGCGGGGTTGCTAGATTCTGAACACAATAATATCGTTCAGGGACCTCAAATATATTGTTTTCATGACAAAATTATGATACTGTTATCAAAGAAATATCGTACTTTTTGAGATCTAATATCTATCCCTTGAGATGAATAGAATGTGGACTCAATGCGTCATTTCTAAATTTTATTGAGACACTTCAATAAATGAGCTTTCAAAAATTTGTGTTTCATTGGATTAATCAGATAATCACATTTTTACGCATAACATATCTCAAAAGCAAATCACATATTATAGGCCCCATCATCAGTGTAATCAAATTATTATTTTTTCAAGACCAACGTGTCACAACTTTCCGTTGTAACACACTGCCTATTACTTCTCAATTATTTCGTCCCGTTTCAACACTTTTCAGTTATTACGTTCGTCCACTCTATGGAATCGCTGGGAGTCTTGAGATCTCTAATAAATATTTCTTGATATTTTACCTCCCACTATCTGCTGTACCAATTTAACAGTCAGTTGCAGTGTCTTTACGAGTTTAAAGGTTTCCTATTTACTCAAGAATTCCCTCCCCCTTTTCGTTCAAGGTGTCTCCTCGTATGACTATAATCGAAGACATCACGGATGTTATAATGTTAAGACTGGAATACCGTTTCTCCATGTTGTAGTTGTAACTTTCTGCTTTAGGATTAGGATTAGTGTATTTCACCCAAGTGTTACGGTGCGAATGGAACCTTTCGCAGTCAGGTTCACAGATTCCTATTAGCGCTAGAATTTTCAATTGTCTCGGATTTCACGTGGCAAAGGGGTGACTTAGCTAATTTGGAAACCGATAAAAAAAAAAAAATAAAATAAACGACATATATTTCTGCATAAGTGTATTTAAAATAAAAAAATGACTTAATGTTATAATTTTTACTTACTGGTGTGTGATAAGGCTTTATTAATCTAATTATAAGATAAAACTATAAATTGGTAATTATTTTACTGGAGTAAGTATGAGCAGTAAAAATAAGAGGGTGTTGATTTCGGTTTGTGCGTTTTATATGAGTGTTGAAAAATAATGGCTATCGCTGTCACGTCCTGTATATGAAGATAATCAGTGAGATAAAAGATAACAGTGGTGGCGGACGTACGGGTATACTGAAGTGAGCAACGTTTGTGTAAACAATAGCCTCTTAGATCTGCTGGGAACTATTTTCAAACATATGACTAATTTTACGTGTGCTGTGGCAGACTGCACATCATATTAAAGAAGCCGAGGGTTAGTAATCGTACCGGAAAAATTAAGTCTTCGATGCAAAATTATATTTTCTATACATTACATGGTTTTGCCTATTGCTTGGTGCATTCAAATGAAAGTATATATCAGTATACGTCCATTAAAGTCGGTAGAAAATGACAAATTGCTTGGCTTGATACAATTATAGGCTATTTTACGAATATCATCTGTAATAATAAATAGAGGCTCAAACAATGCTATATGCCGTTTGCAATCATGAAATTAATTGACTTAAATTTCGGACACAATAATGTACAACGATACACCTCTGTAATCTTATAATACTCACCCAAAAAAGTATTTATTTTCCGGCAAGAATTACAAAATCTGGCGGTGTCTGGTATCAAATCGCTCACTGCGAAAAAGTCTCATTGGTTTTATAACGGTTTTAAATCCCCCTACCCTGCGCGATTGCCATTTATTGTCTGAGCTAATTAATTAGGTTAGTTTTAATTAGGCTAATCAGGATTATATAGTCCTTTCCCGTAACTAGTGATTACCTCATAGGACTACTAGAACTAATTCAACTCCCACATAAACGTTGCACTGCATTCCTCTCCAGATTTGGTGATTAGAAAATGGGATTACCGTGTATCGGAATGGGCAGTTCAAGGTCTAAATATACAGGTCAGACCGTTTGAATTCTTCTGCGCAGCTTCTGACGTCATTAGGCTGGGTCCGTTTTCTCTTTGTGAAACACTGAAGGAAACTGTGAAACGCCAAGGAAGACAGGAACTATAATATTTTATATATATATATATATATATATATATATATATATTATATCATATATATCATATATTCATATATATAGACAGGAACTATAATATCTTATATATATTTATATATATATTTTATATAACATTTGTTAGAATATAACTAATTGCGTGGAGCGGTGCGAGCGAAGGCAGCAACCTATTCGAACGACGGACCAGCTTCAACTGACAGTTATAGGACCCCTGAACTCCACTTTGAACAGCCAGGTGACGTTCACGGGCCCGCTGCGCCAACTCTCTCGAAATTTGGTCGGAAGTGGTTAGACCTTATATTCTTAGATCTTGGGGCAGTTGACCCGACGCTGGCCGCGGCTAGTGGGCACGGAGAGTTAGCATCACGTTCGTAGATAGGAAGGGGCTTTAGCGTCCACACGGAAGGAACAGACACGTCACGCTCTCCAATAGGGCACCTTTCGAGGACCCCACTCCTTTCCTCAACGTGAATCGTTTGATTTTTGCAAACCATGCATCAATGACTGGAAGTGCTGCGGAAACTTTCTGAAACGGGAATGTGTTAGGATTATAGCGCGCAGGGATACCCAGGTAGGATAACTTAGTGAAGTTTACCCAGTTAATTGATATTGGTTTCATGATGAACAAGTTGCATATTACTGTTTGTGGAAATAATTTGAGTGATGAATTTAGTGCTGGATGTTCTGTTTGATTAGCCCAGGACTGTGAGACACTTGAGTTTGTTCCCCTCTTTGAGAAATAAAGGCGCTCGACGTGAAGGGAACTACGTGCGTGGTCCCGGCCGGTGACTCAAATGTCCTGGACCTTAATTGGCTCCCACTGCAGTTATCCATCCCCCTTTGCCAATGTCCCAATGTACAAACATTGTCATGCCCCACAACCACAACCACCTCCTTCAACTACCCAGGGATTTCGGGACATATAATATACATACATACACACAACACACACACACACACACACACATATATATATAATATATATGTATATATATATATATATATATATATATATATATATATATATATATATATATATATATATATATATATATATATATATATATACATATATATATATATATTAAGGTGTGAAGCGGACGGTGTGAGCGTGGCTCCCGTGTTGTTGTTTTTTCCGCGCGGGGGGAGTGCCAAATGAGGGGATAGGAGGTTTCTAAGGGACTTGTGAATGGATAATCTATGCATCGCTCACAGATGCAGTGACTAGCCGAGCCAGTGGTAGCTACAATTAGGAAAACAAAATTGAAAGGAAGAATCGAAACGCCCGAGGCCGAGCCTGTTTACAAGTTGAACAAGAGTGTCAGTGTGGCAGTGTTTGAGGGTCATTAACCAACCTACCCCTCTTTCCCCCAAACACACCTCGCACGCCCTACTTCGTATTCTTCTCTTTCCGGACTTTTAATCATCCTGACTTCACTGCTCATCGTGGTAAAGGCGGAAAGGATAGACCTGGCACAGAGAAGTGATCTTAAATGACTTGTCTAAATCACCGAGTGGGGCCTGTTGTGAGTACGTGTGTTTTAAGTGTCTCCAGTTCAAGAGTTCGCAATCGGTGCTTCGGATCCTGCCGTGAATAGTGTATACACGTGAAAATTTACGACATGGCGTCAGGGATGACCGGTATCCTTTTAACCCTGCTGGGAGCGATCTTGTTCATCAACGTAGCTGCAAGTGGTCAACCTTCATACGCTGCAGTGGGCATTCCTGGTTACCCTCCTCTCCTCTAACATTCTGGTGAGAAACAAAATCTCAAGGATCTCTTTCAACCACCGTACTCTGTGCCAGTTCCCTCCCCCGCCTGCCTCAACAAAAGAAATCAGAAAGTGGCGTCGGATTCGTTTAGTTAAACATAGGGGAAGTTCTATAGCACCGAAGAGAAAAATCAACACTTCCAAGATTCTGGTATCCTACGCCCTCCTTCTCTGTGGCGATATATATCCCTGTCCTGGCACAGCTGCAACGAGAGTCCCAAAACACTTATATATTAGCTGTCTAAAAGGAGTCCGTCGCAACAGTAGAGCCATCAGCTGCAAGTCATGTGGAGAGGGGACTCGTGTCCAGTGTTGTGGAATTTCTCTCGAAACCTGCAGTGCTGCCTTGGTGAATGAGGATATTCTCCACTTCACTTGCAGTGGGTGCACACTCAAAGAACTACCAGACTAAGTAGTCTGACACATGATGTTTCTCTGGTGCGAGTGCGAAGTTAAGGCCAAGGCCCAAAACTTCTAACTGTGTCCTTGTAAGATCGACAGAGGAGAGATTAATGACGTTTGCTGTGAGGGCAAATTTAGACCAAAGACTGTTGTTACATAACCGGTGAAGTTTTCGATTGAGGTTGGGCTGGTGTAAATCACTAACGTAACAGGCTTTCCGAAGGGCTTGGTCACAAAGAAAGCTGAAGATTGGGGCAAAACAGACGAAGATTTCTCCGGGAAAGTCTGGTGGAACGAAAAAGATCTTCAAGGTCCAACGAGGCAACACGCACTCGTTCCGACAAAAAGCCGCTGATGTACGAAGGAAAGCTGTTGCCCAGGGAGGTGTGCGTAAGGAACCTGAAAGTGTTTAGGCAAACCTGTTCAGCCAAGCAGTCTGACAAAACACTTTTTGATTTTTCCTCTTTTTGCTGGCGATGAGTGACGATTCAAGCTTTCCGAAAGCTTAATACAGTCCTGGATGGCAGTTGAAGAGAAGGTTTGTGGTAATTGTTGTTACGGGAATTGCATTGTTTACCTTGAGTTACGGCGATTTCCCGAAGGCTTCTTTAATTTCGAGTCGGGAACCTTTCCTGAAACTCCATTCCACACTATCGTAATTTTAATTTACTACTAAACTCCCCTCCCTCTATATTTCTATTAAACCTATGTTGTAATTTTGATTAACAAATCGGGAACTTTGAGAATTTACTTAAAGTATTAGTTGTCCCGTGGCTTTGAAGCTTTATATGAACTTGTAAGAATCCCAGCCCAACGAGACTACGTTTCGTGAACTGAATGCCAGATCACCTTCAGCGCTGGTTCCAGACGCTTCTCATAGAAACCTCGTCTACGGAATTTTACCGTTCGTACGAAGCCTCAAGTATTCACTTCAAGTTTAGACCTAAAGTCAAAGAACTCAACCAGGTAAGTTCTCAGACGTTCTTGTAATTGATGAATCTTAATTACCATAGGTGAAGAGGAAGAGATCTCTCCATCGTGGGCGTAAAATCACTTAGACAAGATGTTGTAGCACATTTGTAAATAATAATCACGAAGAACCCACAGTTGGAATAAAAGGAAACTTGGAAGAATGTATGACTTATATATTTCAGCTGGTAGCTATAGCCCTCTCCAGGAAAGTAAGGATTACAAGAATTTGCAGAGACATAAGTACAATTGAGATGTGAGTAGAAGGGGAACACATTGAGCTAAAACAGGACAATCCGTCACGCAGGGCGGAGTCAGAGGTGAGGGGATGTGTGGGTGGAGGTGTGAGGTCAGGAGGGTGATAATTCTTAACCAAGCGGCTCACAGCTAGCCGTGAGATTATGTCCGGGGACCACTGACCTTTGGAGATGCTCAATTTCGGACATTCTTCGATTAAGGCTGATTCAACAACTTTTCTTCTAAAGCTACAGTTGGGCTTAAACAAAATTTTGGCCTTGTTCATGTCAAGACTGATTTTTAGTACTGACGTGTTGGAACACAGCGGAATTTTCCTGGGCATACCTAACGGATCTTTTGTGCTCCATTAACCTGGTGTTAAGATCCCTTCCGGTCTGACCAAGGTCCATTAAATCACAATCTTTAAAAGGAAGGTTATACACTCCTGGGGACTCATTTCCCTTTAACCTTTGAAGAACATTAACAATTTGTTTGTGTACAGTGTTAGGGTAATCGTAGGCAACTGTGAGACGCTTGTTGGGCATTAATCTAAAAGAAGGACTGATGGAGTTACAATAGGGGATTTTTAAAACATCTTTGAAAGAGGGTTGTGTAGTGGGAACTGAATTTTTAAGGCGGCTGGCTCTAGCCTTGCTGAGGGCTTGATCCAGGAACCACGACGGGTATGCCAAATTCAAAAGTTGCCTTTTGATGAGGTCAATCTCCCGGTCCAAGAATCTAGGACTACAAATCCTAAAAGCTCTCAAGAAAGGGCCGGAGGCAACACTCCTCTTGGCTTTGTCGGGATAGTTGCTGAAAAAGTGGAGATAGCTACCTGAATGAGTGGGTTTTCTATAAACTGTAAAAAATCATTCTCCATCAATCCTTCTAATTAAAATGTCTAGGAAAAGGATCTCATGACCTTCCCATTCTGCTTTGAATTTGATGTTAGGGGATAATTGGTTCAACTTGTGAAGAAATACCTCGAATGCACCACCTATCATCCCACGCTGAAAAAATGTCATCAACATAACGGAACCAAATCATCTCAAAATGCATTCAAAGTACTCCATGTACAAGTTAGCCAAAACAGGATATAAATTAGAGCCTATGCTGCAACCGAATTTCTGTCTAAAGAATCGGTCCTGGAAAGAAAAGACAATGGAGGAAACATATAGGCGAACTAGATCAATGATTTTGTTGACTTGAAGAGGGAAATTGTCGTGAAACGGTTGCAGTCTGGTTTCTAAAAATGAAAGAACATCATCAACATTAAAGTTAGTAGAGAGGTTATGTCAAGACTGAGTAACTTGGCATCCTGTATATTGACATTCTTAATTTTGGAAATGAAATCTGAGGAGTTTTTAATGTGAGAGTTAGAAAATTGGGCAACAAAAGGTAACACAAGGTCAGAGAGCCATTCAGAAAGTTTACTCGTATAGGAGCCTCGACTGGAAATAATGGGCCTCAAAGGAATATCTGCTTTATGAACCTTCGGAAGACCATAAAAGTAGGGGAGCTTGGGCTTTGTGACCTTCAGATTATCAATGCAATTATCCACGGAAATCTTGCGAACTTGTTTGTTGAATTCAGTGGTTGAGGTCTTAAGGGGGTTTTGTTGAGCTTTTTGTAAGTTTCTGAGTCACTTAACATATCATAGGCCTTCTTAACACAATCAGAAAGTTCCAAAATGGCTTTCCATAAATAAAACAAGTCATTAGGCATATATTTTAATTCTATTGTTTCTTATTTGTCACCAATGTCTTATGTGTGACAACAATGATAGAGTTGACAAAAAATATTTAATACATATTCAACATTGATCTGATCAATGAAAAAAAAAGATACACAAAATGGCTGATTACCTTTATTCAAAATTCCTAATTTTGTAAATAACTCTTAAATATACATACATACATATACCAAGGCTTTTTCCCCCTTACAAGGGAGGTAGCCAAAAAGGAAAGGCATAAAATCATTTCCACCCATTCCATCCCTGAAAACACTCCACACCCCTCCACTCTCCCTCCCATCTTAGCACCTCCTAGATGACGGGTCATCCCTGCACCTTGTCCACTGCCCTGGGTCAGAAGCAGTGTCGCAAGACACAGCGCATCCACAGCAAGGCCGCTTCATTAAATCGGCGACCCCCCTCTCCGTCCCCCCATATAAAGGAGAGGACGGAGAGAAATCCCTTTGGGCTGCGTCAAAATTTTGCTCACACACACTACCTCACCCCCCATCCCCCCTGTCCATTCCACCTCATGCATCGCAACATCTTCCATATACAACCATTCTCCATTCACCCGTCTTCGGTCCTCTCCCGTCCTTCCTCAACAGACATTCCCCTCTTCCCCAAAGCCCCTATACACTATCTAAATTGATTTAATTTTCAAACAATTGCCAGCTTTTCACTCTCATAAGCATATCTAAATAGCATTCTCCTAAACAGTGTCTAAATTTGTTTTTATTTGATTCATTAGACTAATCTTGCTCACAGTCTGTACAGTATCCATCAACTTTGAAATGTCACAGAACTGTTCATTTTGAAGAGCAAACACCACTATTTGAGTAAAAAGAAATTATATTTTTTCTCTTACAGAGAAAATTTAAAACCATTAAACTGACCAATCAAATATTTCTGTAGCATCAGCCACAAAACTATATTTAAAACTAAGGGCATCATTACCAAATGAGAAATCATAATGTAAAATAAGTGAAGACAAGTTGATTGTTGGGATGGGTCTTTCCTGTGGCTCCCTTTCCCTGCATCATAATTTTCAACTTCCAATTTTTGCTTTGGCTTTCTTTTAGCATTGCACTTTTATCTTAGTATTTTTCCCATTCCAAAGCTCTTTTAGTGGCCTTTTTTCATCAGTATCTTCTTTCCTCAGGTTGTTATTCTTCAACAGTAGGTCTCAGCAGGAAATTCCATGGATTTCTTCCTTAAATAGTCCTGATGACCACTAACTGGATACTTCATACAATTCTAGTGTTTTATCTTTCTAATGTATCAAATTCTATCTACATATACCAAAGCTTTCTTTCCCTTGTAAGGGCAAATGAGCCCTTGGTAAATAGAAGTTGTTACTTTCATTTCTCACCAGATGCCTGGTAAAGTAATTCCTGTCAGCTAGTGGACCTCATCACAACAATTTTTCTCCATTCTTCTCTAATTTGATATTTCCTCTTCTTCCATTTGCAGATCTTCTTCACCTCTTCTTTCTAGCACTTCCCACACATTGTCAATCCATCTCTCTCTGGGTCTACCAATTGGTCCTCTTCAGCCAGGCTTCGATGTCAGTGCTTGTGTTGTCAGTCTCTCTTGGTCTATTCTCACATGTCCGTACCACTTGAGTCTGTTTCTATGATTTCACCAATTTGTTATTCCAAATTCCTTCCTTATTTGTTCATTTCTAATTCTGTCCTT
This sequence comes from Oratosquilla oratoria, assembly GCF_046742065.1. Taxonomy (NCBI): domain Eukaryota; kingdom Metazoa; phylum Arthropoda; class Malacostraca; order Stomatopoda; family Squillidae; genus Oratosquilla; species Oratosquilla oratoria. The sequence continues at coordinate 30,794,607 of NC_134788.1, forward strand.
TTTAGTCACCCCTTTTATACTTCTAAGCATTTTCATCTCCACTGCTCCTATTTTTTACTTTTAGTTGTGACCATGCTTCTGATCCCTTAATCAGAATTGGTCAAAGTTTTGTATTATATATTACAATTTTGCATTTAACCAGTATATTTCTGTCCTTAGGTGGGTATAGTGCACCAATATTTTGGTTAATTTTGTTGTGTTCATAGCTTCAGTTTGTCTATTCTCCTCACACATCTTGACTCCCAAATACTTCAAATTTGCAACCTGCCTCAGCCTTTCATTTCCAGTGCTTACATTTGTTTATTTTCTCTACCGATGTTCAATCCTTATGTTTAAGTGACATTAATTTCCATCCCCTTTTCATTCATCACTATATCCCACATGAAATATTCAGTTATCAGGTTATCAAGACTATTTAAGGGGGGAAGTTATAACATGCTTCTTGATTTATACCACTTGACTGAAAAGTACTGGTGTCAAATACAGTAAAAATGATATCAAAACTGCATGTGAATTTATGAAATTACACAGTTCCATTACAAAGGTCATTGATAGATTCTTAAAATAACACCCTTCTTTTATTTTGAATGCATTATCATGAAATTATACAGTATTTAATTCTATATTTCTGTAATTAGATTTTCAATATCTTAAAAAACCTTGTGTGCACACATTTTCCCCCTCTGTTCACTAGTTGTAAAATGTGTATGCACACACATGCATAAAACTTAGAGGGATCATTTTTCATCATACACATGACACTGGAATGGCTCGTCTCTGGTGTGAGTGACCATATGATGATTGAGAGACCTTTATTGGCATGAAAGCAGAATCACACAGGTCATACTGGAAAAACTTTCTCTCCTGTGTGGGTCCTCATATGTTTTTTCATATTACTTTTATCTGAGGAAGCATAATCACAAATATCACACTGGAAAGGCTTCTCTCCTGTGTGGGTCAATACATGCCTATTGAGAGCACTCTTTTTTGTGAAAGCAGAATCACACAGGCCACACTGGAAAGGTTTCTCTCCTGTGTGGGTCATCATATGTACTTTGAGATCACTCTTTCGTGTGAAAGTAGATTCACAAAGGCCACACTGGAAAGGCTTCTCTCCTGTGTGGGTCATCATATGCCTATCGAGCGCACTCTTTTTTGTGAAAGCAGAATCACACAGGTCACACTGGAAAGGCTTCTCTTCGGTGCGAGTCATAATGTGCTCTTTGAGACTAATCTTTTGTGAGAAAGCAGAATCACACACGTCATACTGGAATGGCTTCTCTCTGGTGTGAGTAGCCATATGATGAGTGAGAAACCTTTTATGCATGAAAGCCGAATCGCACAGGTCACACTGGAAAACTTTCTCTCCTGTGTGGGTCCTCATATGTTTTTTTATATTACCTTTATTAGAGGAAGTATAAACGCAAATATCACACTGGAAAGGCTTCTCTCCTGTGTGGGTCCTCATATGCTGTTTCAGATTTCCCTTATGTGTGAAAGCAGAATCACACAGGTCACATTGGAAAGGCTTCTCTCCTGTGTGGGTCATAATATGCTCTTTGAGAACACTGTTTCGTGAGAAAGCAGAATCACACAGGTCACACTGGAATGGCTTCTGTCCGGTGTGAGTAACCATATGATGAGTGAGAGATCTTTTATGTATGAAAGCAGAATCGCACAGGTCACACTGGAAAACTTTCTCTCCTGTGTGGGTCCTCATATGACTTTTGATACTACCTTTATCTGAGGAAGCGTAATCACAAATATCACACTGGAAAGGCTTCTCTCCTGTGTGGGTCATTATATGCTCTTTGAGAACAGTCTTTCGTGAGAAAGCAGAATCACACAGGCCACACTTGAAAGGCTTCTCTCCTGTGTGGATCATCATGTGAACTCTGAGTTGATAATTTTGTAAGAAAGCTTTATCGCACAGGCCACACTGGAATGACCTCTCTCCTGTGTGGCTCCTTATATGCCTTCTGAGGTTACTCTTATCTGCGAAAGCAGAATCACAAAGGTCACACTGGTGGGGCTTCTCTCCTGTGTGTGTCCTCAAATGCTTTCCGAGATAAGCCTTTTGTGAGAAAGCAGAATCACAAAGGCCACACTTGAAAGCTTCTCTCCTGTGTGGATCATCGTGTGAGCTTTGAGATGACTTTTGTGCCATTTGAGATCACTCTATTGTGAGAAAGTAGAATCACACAGATCACACTGGAAAGGCTCATCTCCAGTGTGGGTCACCATGCGATATAGCTGTATTGCACAAGTCACACCACATTCTCTTCATCGTATGATGCATATGGAATCTGCGGATAGCTCTTCCAAAGAAATGGTGATAGTTACCCTCATCCTGAAAAAAAAGAATGTAACCATAAGACTGACATTTAACTTTTTGAAATTGTGTAATACACTGTAATAGCAGTGTGGATGTTTTGTATAGAAACTATTTCATACTTGAGTCCCTTGATACCTAAACAGACTGTTTGTCCATCTCACCACCTAACATATAATAGGTAGAAACACTTACAGATACGGTGCTATAATATATTGTATTCTACTTTTTTATTAGAAATGTGCTGAGAATCATCCAAGAGATACTACATGCTGCTGCATACTCAACCCACCGTGACCAGAAGGACTCAAGCTTTGCTCTAGCTTTCTTCATCATATCACAAGATTTGGAAGTGGGGAATGGCTCAGCTGGCCTAAATCTTTACAAGACCTACTCTAGGAAGGTTTATCCAATTCATCTCACTCAAATAAGTGATACAAGTCACATTGTTTAGGACACACTAGTAAGTGGTGTACCATGTTTTTGATCTAAGAAATTGTACAGGTACTTTGTAGAGCTATTCATGTGAGTATATAGTAAGATTAAGTTGTACTTTTGCCCAATATTTGATAAGGAAGAAGGATGTATCTAAGTGGTGTACTGTGTTTTTGATATAAGAAATTGTACAGGTACTTTCTAGAGTTATTCATGTGGGTATATATAAGATTAAGTAGTACTTTTGCCAATATATGATAAGGAAGGAGGTTGTATCTACTCAATTCCATGTAAAAATTGTGACAAATGCTATATAGGTTAGACTGGAAAAGAATTAACAGTAAGGTTAAAACAACATTAGTACCGTGTCAGGAATGGTCAAATGTCTAACACATTATTTGTCTATTTAAGGGGTTTTACTCACTGCATTAATTGGGAGGGTGCAAAAGACATTGTTAGAAATAATTTATATTTGACTAGAAATATAATAGAATCCAGTTTGATTAAAGATACATTTATCAACAGTTTAAATTTAAGTAATGTACAAACTTGATCATTTCATTGTTAAAAACAGTGGTGGGCCAAACGTCCGCTGCCACGAACTGTATAGATTAACCATGAGAGACTCCCTCACAACCTCTTCCTGTTCCCATCTATGGCTTCTCACTTTGTACATATACTCATCTTTGTATCATCATTGTATGTACCCTGAAGATGTCTAAATAGACAAAAGGGCTCAGTCATCCTTTTATTATTTTCCTTGGTGATTTTTTATGCATACAGTGGTACCTTGACATACGAGTGCCCCACCTTACAAGATTTCCAAGACATGAGTTGCCAATAGTTCGATTTTTTGCTTTGAATTGCAATCCAAAATTTGAGGTACGAGCCACCACTAGTTAGCACATTGAACACCACAACACAATGCCTGCCCAGCATTCTCAGCTCACACGTGCAGTCAACATATTTACCTCTCTGAGAAAGCATCTGTGATAAGTTGTGCTCATGTTTTGTACCTATTGTTCATCTATTTTATCAAATTGCTATTTATAACCATGGGTCCTAAGAAAGTGAGCAGAAAGAACAGTGTTGAGACGAAGAGGGTTATGTCCATTGAATTAAAGCATGAAATTATAGAAAAAAGTGAGCGCGCTGTACAAGTAATGGACTTGGCAAGGCAGTATAAGCATAGTACCTCTATGATATGTACCTTACAAAAGAAGAAGGAGTCAATAAAGGTTGCACTGCCTGCCAAGAGCGTTAAAATAATTCATAAGCTCCGGACCTCTGTCCATGGAAAGATGGAAAATCTGCTCTTTGTGTGGCTAACAAAGAAGCAGCTTGCAGAAGATACCATGATGGCGGCTATTGTCTGTGAGAAGGCAAGAGCCATTTACACTGATTTGCTGCAGCAGATCCAAGGCACTTCAGCTGATGAAGCACCAGAAAAGTAGTTTAAAGCCAGTCAGGGGTGGTTCAACAATTTTAGAAAAAACTGGCATTCACTCCATCATCACCATTTTAAACTTTCATTAAATCTGGCTTCCACTAGATAGAGACTTGTTAAATCAGGCTTCTACTGTACTACAATTTGAAAGGAGATTCGATCAACTCTGGGTCAATCAAGAGGCTAAAAACAATTTTGAACAAAGTCACTAGTTGACGCACCCGGTCAAGGTCAACTGTGGGAGGACACAGAGGACCTAATCAGAGGCCTGACCTACCCAAGCTACAAGTAGGGTTCTTCATCAAACAACAACCCGGTATCCTGGGGTTTCGTAATTTTCCTGAGCTATATAGTACTACTCCTGGGATTTTTCCAGCATAAGCTATTTGAGTCATCTACAAGCTACAGATCTTGCAAATTTCCCAGGATTCCCACATCTCCGTGAACACAGGGAAATCATGGTATGTCTCAGTTTCCTGTCAATACATTGGGAAGGTATGAATTATAACATTTTAAACACATGACATGTTGATTATGTTAACCTTATATTATGTTTACCTTATCTGAATATTTAATACATAATATATACAGTATATATATACTAGTACATTTTGCAGGTAACACATAAGAAAACGTAAATATATAAAGAAAATGCCAATTCTATTTACAAATGGTTAATGTATTACACGGTCAAGACGTCAGCTACCCCCTCCCCCTCCCTACCACCCCCTCTCTCTTTCCACTCTTGGCTGCTGATTAGGATTTCAGGCCCGACTTTTTCAGATTAACACATGTTCTCAATTACTTTTTATCTGATGACGAAAAATGAATGTGAAGTGTGTGGGAAAAAAACTGGTAACATCAGTAAATGAGGTGGAAGAAGTAATCAAGAAAATGTCGGCACTTCATTACTAATAATAAATACTGATTACGAGTAATTTCTAATTACTAATAACTACTAGTTACTACTATAAACAAAACTCAAGAGTTTCCAGGGAGAGACATGATCCCAGTGTCCCGGGAAAATCATGGGCTCTCACTAAATTGTCGTCCTCATGGAAAAGTTGGGAATCCTGAGAAAATCCCGAGACATGTTGTTACACGTGCTTCACTTCCTGTGCGCCAGGATAGTCCCCGGAGTATCAAATACCTTTCCCAGGAATGAATGTCTATGGGAATGACGAGATCCCGAGTCCCGAGATCTCGTAGCTAAAAGTGATCTGGGCGTAAAGTCATACCTGCATACAGTATCAATGTAAGATTGTATATGGGAAGGTATAACTTCGCGACCTATAATTCACTGATGTGGATTTATGCAGTGAACATAAAAAAACTTTTTACTCGCAAGAATATCATAATTAGTGCACAGTGAATTCAGGGTAAACTTAATAAATTCTTTATTTTCATACCGAGGAAGACAAGATGGTGCTCCATCTCCTAATAGAAATGTAAGAACAATGAAAGTACACAGGATACACACATTGATAAATATGAAGATACTTCTCAGTTTAATTTTTTTCATGCATCACTACCAACATTAACATTAACTTGTGATACATATACGGTATTCAAAATCCTCAATGATAAGAGCTAGCCAATTATAGAGGTAAGAATTGCACCTGTGAGACCTGAACTGAACTAACCTAACCTAAACCCGTGGTTCGCCAATCTCTCTCTCTCTTTTTTTTTATAGCCACTATTGTTTGGTGTACTTATATATGGAGTTCAAAATACTCACAATAACAAGAACTTGCCAATGATATAGGTAACTGCAATTGTGAGGCTCGTAAACATCTTGACAAATACCCGCACATTCACCCCTGCCCAGAATGCCAAATACACAGCCTAACAGGAATTCTTCCATCAAAATTCAAAGCACATTGACTCAAAATTATTTGCTTTGAAAAAATTTATTGTAAAGGCTTAAATAGGCATTGATTTTTTGCTACTTACATCTGCATCTTGTAGTTTAGCAAACCTAAGCTAGGGTTTGACATTAGAAATGTTGCTTTGTGGAATTGGATTCCCACAAAATAGTCAATTCGCCTTCTAATAATGTAGAAAACATAACGAGTTAATGCAGTCTGCCTGCTGAGACCCCGATATAATGGTAAGACTCGCCTTTAGAATAAGGTTCGTCTTTTTCTGCTGATTCCTCAGATACCAATACTGCGAAAAACCTAATTATTAGACTTAAATGTGTTCTGCCTTTTGACGGCAGAATTGTAGGGTAGCAAGTGCCAAGGCGAACACACCACTCATGCACTACGTTACCTTACCACTATATGATTGCACTTACCAATTCAAGAAGAAAGCACACTTGCTTGGCTTGTATAAAACACAGCAGGAGTTCTAGAAATAACTGAAATAGTAAAACTCCAGTAGCCCTGGCTCGACAGTCTTTGACACCATATGTAAACACACATTACGGCGTAGGCAGGGTTGCCAGATTCTGTATTTCTGATATCGTTCAATCATTCAGGGACCTCAAATCTATTGTTTTCATGACAAAATTATGGTAGTTATTAAAGAAATATCGTACTTTTTGAGATCTAATATCTATCCCTTGAGATAAATAAAATGTGGACTCAATGCATCATTTCTAGATTTTATTGAGAAACTCCAAAAAATGAGCTTTCACAAATTAGTGTTTCATTGGAAATAATCAAATAATCACATCTTAACACATACCATACCTCGAAAGCAAATCACATATAATAGGCCCCATTATCAGTGTAATCAAATGAAACATTTTTTAAAGACAAATCTTTGTCACAACCTTGCGTCATGACCAATGGCGATTCTAGGGGGGGGGGGGCATGTATATGTATATATATATATATATATATATATATATATATATATATATATATGTGTGTGTGTGTGTGTGTGTGTGTGTGTGTGTGTGTGTGTGTGTGTGTGTGTGTGTGTGTGTATTATATATATATATATATATATATATATATATATATATATATGTATATATATGTATATATATGTATATATATATGTATATTGTTTACTTCATATTTCTGCTCCCAGGTAGGCTTTCAGCCTGTCAGTCGGGCCAGCACACTTCTACAGATTGTCCTCTCGAAGCTTCCTTCTTCTCTCAAATCCTCTATTCTTCCTAATCCATTTGCCTCTAGGATTTCTTCAACGACATCTTTCCATCTTTTCTTCGGTCTACCTCTAGATCTGCTACCTTCTAGTCTCCAGTTCCATCTTTTCTTTGCAATTCTCTCTTCATCCATTCTCTCCACGTGCCCAAGCCACCTTAGTTGTGCCTTTTCTATTTTGCTTCTAGTTGATTTTACTCCAATCATTTCTCTTATTTCATCATTTCTAATTCGATCTCTTTTGGTTTTATTTACTATTGCTCTCAACGTTTTCACTTCTACCGACGGAATTCTGCTCCAGTTTCTTGATGTTAATGTCCAGCTTTCAGCAGCATACATTAAAATCGATACCAAAACTGATTCAAAAATAGTTTTCTTTGCCTCCGTAGGTACATTTATATCTTTTAGGATAGGGTACAAGGCACACACACACACACACACACACACACACACACACACACACACACACACACACACACACACACACACACACACACACACACACACTCGGTGGCATGGTTGGTAGAGCGCTGAACTGGGAAGCAGAAGTGCTCCCAGTACCCAGTTCGAATCCTGCCCAGGGCCGAAATTATTTCGGTATCGCTGTGCCTCGGGTCGTACTCTGACTCTCGTGGGCGGGGAGTTGGGTGTGTGTGTGTGTGCAAGGTCATAGCATTACCCATAGATCGGACCTACGAGCTCTGAGCTCTCTTCCAGGAGGGAAATAGCTGTCGATCACGAGTCCAACACATGATCCAAAAGACCAAGTGAATACACACACACACACACACACACACACACACACACACACACACACACACACACACACACACACACACACACACACACATATATATATATATATATATATATATATATATATATATATATACATACATACATACAAAACTCATTACATATATAGAGATATGAAAGCAGGTTAAGAAGGCGCATGCATAGTCGACTGACATTAATGAATTTAAGAAAGATAGGGAATATTGTAAGACATATAGTTTTCCAAACAGAAGTGTGGATAAAGGAATTAATGACGAAGTCACCTGGGTAGAGACGGAACGTGTGCAAGAAAAGAAAGTCGCATCAAAAAGACTAAATAATCCTAGTTTCAAATCGGAACAGAAGCAAACACGGACCCATAACTGATTTCAATCTCATTTTTCTGCGCAATCACTCTTATAAGTTCTTGGACAAGATGAGGTGTAAGTCTCTTGAAACGAATTTATGAATACAATTTTCTCTATAGCAACTTAAAAATGATATGATACCTACTCATCAAAAGGTTCGTTCCATCAAGAATTTAGACGAGTCACTTTAGAAAGTCTCTGACAAGGACCTTATTTAAATTTTCCTTCTCCTTCCCTAACCATGACAGGTGGAGGGACGGAGTTTATCTAATAGTATACTGTTACGTACTAGCATGTACATTAACTCACCTTTTTCTCTTTCACGTGGGCCGTGATCATGGAATCACGAGTTAAAGACAAGTTCACGCCTACAATTGTCCGGATCAGGGAAAGGCAGGAGTTCAGTCTTCTCTTGTTTATTCTGCTTAGCGAACATGAGGATTTTACACGTGTGTTCAACACCAATGCTAGGCTTACTCTCTCTATTCGGGGTATGGCAGGCGACGCCGGGACCCCCCCTGGCGTCCCCCCATGCATACCCTCGCTACATACCCCCTTGCTTATGCTTCGACTCTCCGACATCACGCATCACTTACACGCATACCAACCATCCAGGCACACTATGCAACATTCATACATGCAATTTCGCCACACTACGTTTATCAACCCTCAAACTACCCCATCAACTACTTATCTACACATTTCTACCTTTCCATCTGTTCTGAATAGAGAAGAGAAAGGAAGGGTCAGGTTACCCTTGGTTATCGTGAGACTTTTAATTAACATGACTGTACCTATCATTGCATACCACTAACCTAAAGCATAAATCCTCCACAAATTGTTATGCGTGGCTGCGAATTGCTATTAGCCTATGTGACTACATCAACAATAGTTCTAATCTCATGCGATTACCATAATGTATTCTAAACAAAAAGAAAGTTGATATATAAACATTCTTTGGGGTTGACTTAATTTTCATACAGGTTAGTACTTAGTAGTAGTATATTTAGTACAGCCTAATTCTTCGATTATCATGCCTACTGTCAAATTCGTCAACAAAACAGTCTAAATCAACATTCTCAGCACTAGTCGCTGAACTTCTAAGAAATGTTTTAAGTAATTACATTTTTTTCAAACTTCTCTCACAAGAAGCATTCGTAACCGGAAGGGTGACAGAAATCAACAATAATCTGTATAGACAGTCAAATGCAGCCTTAAAGGGACTTTAAAATTTACAGGAACTGTGTTACTGATATAGGCTGCATTGGCTCTTTCATGAGCAATTTCTTGACCAGAGGGATCTCGTGTTGTAGATCGCTTTCGTTGACAGAATATGCCTTTGCATATGCCTTTAAAGCTTTTTCAAACAAGAATGCCCCCCTCCCCACCCAGGGCACAGTGCTGAAATACCACAAACAAAAACAAAACAAAAAATGCATTTGAATCTCTGGAGAAACGACGGTCTAATTCAGGAATCAAAGGGTCTAGGATTTCATAGAAGATCCTGATGTGTTGCACATGACTTGGATCAGAAGGTCTTTGACCAGATGTTTCGAGCATGATCAATTCATCAAGCTTTCGAGGTTTCTTTATCCGTTTTCTCTTGTAGTTGTTGTTGGTGCAATGCAGCATTTCCTGCAGAGTTCGTTGACCTTCTCAGAGTAATGGTCATTCAAGTCAGAGTTACGTGCATCAACTGAATCTTCACGGATAGATGATATTAGCTTTGTTGCTTTTCCCAAGTCTGTTTGTTTGTCCTGTAGCAATTTAGATTGTTGATTTTTCTAAGAACATCTGAAAAGAAATGCAGTAAGTAAACGAACTCTGCATCAATCTGAGCAAGTAATCCGCGAACGAATACACTCGAGCGCCTCCAATGTCGCCCGCAGAAGTTTCCTTCAAAAGCTTCATTATGGATTCATAAGAACATAAGAACGAAGGAGACTGCAAGAGACCATAAGCCCTACACTAGGCAGCTCCGTATCCATCACCACCTGTCATCCCCATCCATAAAGTTGTCTAATCGTTTCTTAAAACAACTGATAGTTTCAGCGCTTACTACATGGTTACCAAGTTTATTCCATTCGTCGACCACCCTATTAGTAAACCAATTCTTGCCTATTTCCTTTTTAAATCTAATTTTGTCCAGTTTATAGCCATTACTGCGAGTCCTGCCCTGTTGTTTTAGAATGAAGACCTTGTTTGCATCATCCTTGTTAAAGCCTTTGATCCACTTGAAGACGAAGTGGAGCATTTTCACACGAGGTGGCCCAACACCACCACCTTGTGTCACTGAGATGCTGCAGTTAGTTCTCTTACTTGCCCTTCAGGAAACCTTTCACGCTGTATCAAAAGGAATTTCACATGAACTACAGAGTTACTAGCAAAGATATAAAGTTCTTCAAGGAAACAAAATAATTCAGCAGCTTGGGGCACATACTTTGCAACGTTTATCAACACTAAGTTGAGCCTGTGCCCATAGCAGTGTATATAATATGCAAAAGGAGCTTTATCATGAATTCGTTTCTGAGCACCACTGATCCCTCCACTCACCAGTGATGCCCCATCAAATCCCGAGCCTACAAGAGAAGATTATTTTGTAATCTAACCCCAATTGGTCAAAACTTTTCAAGATTATATCTGTGATAGACGCAGCATCCAACAAGTCCATCTGAGAGAAAGAAATGAAGCATTCCTGAATACAATTTGCTATTTCATCATAAAATCTAACAACCAATGCCAACTGTTCTGCCTTACTAACATCCTTGGCTTCATCAACTTCAACAGAAAATTGATGACATGACCTAACTTTTTCTGCAATTTCTTCCCTCATCATATATGCAAGTGTGTCAATCATCTCATTTTGTATTGCAGAACTAGTGTATTTTTCATTATTTGGACCATATCTGACTATCAGCTATAATAGGATTCAGTTCGTCACCTTCTCTATGTCCTCTCTGGGAAATATCCTGTTATTGTCAACAGGATGATTTCACCTAATGTCTTGATGTAACGACGATTTTCACGAACTTTTTTTTTTTGGTATGCCTCACTTATACACTGAGCAACTGATATTTTATCGGCTTTATTTCGTTGGTAGTCAGCCCATGCAATACAAGAAGATTTGTGGCACTGTGAGGAAATGTGCTTTTCAATGGCACCATCTTTTCCATGGGCTTTCTTCCATCGTCGGAAGCCACTATTTACGTATGTTTCATCTGCATTGCCGTAGGGTGGTGGCGCAAAGTGCCTGCATGCAAAACAAAACATTGCATCTCGTTCTTTAGAACATTCTGCCCATTCATATTTGTCGAACCAAGCACCCACAAAAGAACGAGCATGAGACTTTCCTTCAGAATTTTTTTGGACACTCTTTCAAGCGTGGCTGAAGAGGGTTCTCAGAAGCAGATGGAGAAATGTCAGCAGGTGCAGCAGCAGCCCCCCCCCCCTCCTTTTCCGTTTCTCTGTTGGATGATCATGTGACGAGCTTGATCTTGCAGAATCGCCAGTACTTTCACGATCACTGTCTCCCTTTGACTTCTTAGCAGGTTTGTCTGCTTCAATTTCTTTGTTTGCCGCATCACATTCACTACGCTTTTGAATAAATTCAATTACAAAATTCTCCCTCCTTGCGGCACTGGGCGACTCACATCACATGGTCGGGTGACTGACATGTAGGATCTAGTATGACGTCCAGCAACAGAAGAACAGGAACCCGTGCGAGGCTAGAGATTCCCCAGTACACAGAATACACGATACAGACACTCAATTTTCAACTGTACGTTATAAGGATTAAGAAGTCGCTAGCACTATACAGTATAAAAGACACTGTCGACACAGTCACACACACTTAACCCATTTAAACTCCGATGACAAGATTCCTTGTCATTTGGTCAAATAAAACAAAAAATCATAAAACACCAAAATGTTTGATCAAACACCAGAAAAATATGACGTCAGTCCTCCTCGCTTCGCTCGCTCGCGAGCGAAGCGAGGACTACTGACGTCATATTTTTCTGGTGTTTGATCAAACATTTTGGTGTTTTCTGATGTTTTGCTTTATTTGACCAAATGACAAGGAATCTTGTCATCGGAGTTTAAATGGGTTAAACACTCAATTTCCACCTTCTCGTTATAAGGACCACGCATTCGCTAGTGCTGTACACGGCACAGACACTTATTAAGCGCTAACGCTCAATTTTCAATGTACTGTTGGAATAAGGAACGGAAGTAGAGTAAACATACTAGACCAGCTGAGAGATGGGACCGTTCGATCATCATCAATGCCACACCACGAATAACCCAGTATCATCAATGACACCAACTCTACTCTCAATCATAATACCGCAAGTCCGCAATACAGTGAGTCCTCCTTATACAGTAATTTTTATCCGGCAAATTCACATACATACATACATGCATACATACATACATACATACATACATACATATACCAAGGCTTTTTCCCCCTTACAAAGGAGGTAACCAAAAAGAAAAAGGGTACCTCCCTTGTTTGTAAGGGGGAAAAAACTTGGTATATGTATGTATGTATGTATGTATGTATGTATGTATGTATGTATGTATGTATGTATGTATGTATGTATGTATGTGAATTTGCAGGATAAAGAAATACTGTATAAGGAGGACTCACTGTACTCCTACAGAAGAATATATCCTGAAAGTGGTGGTTGAGGCGGCAGCAACACTCACGCCAGTGATCGACACTCACTAGTTCAATGTTCACGCTCTGACTGAGTAATGAGGAGTGACGGGGGGGGGGGGAGTCAAACGGTGCGTAGTAGCGGATTAACAAGTATGATACGTGTGACGCCGTGACGCGGTCGGTAACGCAGTAGTATTTACCAAGGTGTATATATATATATATATATATATATATATATATATATATAATTCAAAAATAGGATATACAAAAAAAACGGGGGGGGGGCAACCTGGGGGCCAGCTGAAAAACGGGGGGGGGGGCATGGCCCTCCCAGCCTTCCCCCCCCCCCTAGAATCGCCACTGCCGATTGGGGAGGTAACTTCTTCTGGAACTGTGCATTAACTATTTGCACGGATTTCTACAATAAATATGCCCCGCTGTATGGTAATATTAACTAGTTTTGTAATCCCACAAATACACCATCAACCAAACGCTCTCATCCTAGTCACGTGACCGCCCCATGTAAACAAACTTCCTTTGTCAACTCGACACTAAATTACAATTACTATATGCTGTATTAGACTTTGTAGTTTTTGAGTTGTACAAATCGAGGTGGGGGGTGAGTGCAGACATACACGCTTACTGACAAACCACATATCAGCATAAATCAAAGTGGATTGACCCACGTCCAGCGTTGGTTTGATAATGTCGACAAGATGTAAAAATTCCAATCCTATTGTCGTGCTACATGCAATGCACCCTTGTGTGACGCTCCTAAATACCTTAAAATCTTTACTTTATCGACACTGCCAACCACTGCGGTTAACTATTCTTACAACTGCTGTGATGTGAAAATAGGGACGGAGAAATTAATATCTTTTGACGTTCGTTCAACAACAAAATTAACGAATTATATATATGTATATATATATATATATATATATATATATATATATATATATATATATATATATATATATATATATATATATATATATAATATTGAACTGATGCCAACCTTAAACTCAAGCTGAGCAAATGCTCTTTCCTTAAGAAAGTAATCCGTTTTCTTGGTCATGTCCTGACTTCTCATGGCATTCTTACTGTCCCTGATAAAGTCAAAGCTGTTGCTGACTTCCCTCGTCCCACAGACGTCGAGCACCTTCGCTCCTCCTTTCTTGGACTTTCAGGATATTACCGAAGGTACATCCGCAATCATTCAACTATGGCAGCTCCTCTTACTTCACTGCTAAAGAAAGATGTTCTTTTTCACTGGTCGTCTGCCCAGGAACAAGCTTTTGCAGACTTAAAGAATGCCCTTAATACTGCTACTGTCTTAGCTTTTCCTGACAATAAATTACCTCTCATTCTCTACACTGATGCTTCTTTCCAAGGTCTTGGCGCTGTCCTTGTGCAAGAACAAGACACACACCTTTGCCCCACTGCCTTTGTCAGCAGACTCCTTAACAAAGCTGAACGTAACTATTCTGTTACCGAAATTGAAGCTTTAGCGGTTATTTATGATCTTCGACATTTTAAGGAAATAATATTAGGCTATCCTGTCGGCAAGAACTTGTCCGGGAAACTTGCTCGCTGGTTTTTGATCATTCAGGAATTCAACCCCACCTTAACTTATGTGCGCGGTAAAGCAAACAATGTTGCTGACGCACTTCCTCGGAATGTTGCTGCTATCGATTCCCTCGCTCAGACAGTCACTCTTACTCATGCGCGTATTCATGCAGCTCAAAGATGCGACCCAATTTGGAAACGTGTGATATTTTCTCTCGAGTCAGGAGATACATCAGACCTTACAGACTTCCCTACTTCCTTGGAACATTTCAGACTAGTCGATGACGTTATTTACCACGAAACAACGCTTTCCAACAAGCATGGACCGCACAGACCTGTACAACAACTCGTAGTTCCTTCTGACTTAGTACCTGAAGTTCTGTTCCTTTTAGATGATTCTCCACTTGCTGCACATTCAGGTAAAGACAAATGCTTAATACAGGCCAGACTTCAGTACTTCTGGCTTACCATGAGAAAAAATATCTATGCCTGCATTGACTCCTGCCATCCTTGTGCTACCCATAAAGGTCATATTCACAGTAAAGTTCCCATTTTGACATATCCAATCCCTAGCAAACCCTTTGATATTGTTGCGATTGACCTTCTCAAGTTACCACTCACGTCTAGTGGAAATAAGCACCCCTTTGTTAGCATGGACCATTTTTTTTTTCCAGATTCTGTATCCTTGAACCTGTTCCGGACAAGACTGCTAAAACGATTGCAAAGACCTTCATTGACAAAATTATTTGCCTCATCACTTCTTCCAAAACCCTTCTCTCTGACAATGGAACGGAATTCAACAATGATATTCTTTCAAATATTTGCAAATCCTTTCAGATAACAAAATGTAATATCGTTGCTTACCACCCCAGTTCAAATGGCATTGTCGAACGCCAAAACAGAAAGATTCTCAATGTTCTCCGACACCTCGCTTCCGACCTTCATCTCTCTTGGGATCACCATGTCCCTATGATTCAGTCTTGCCTTAACAGTGCCATCAATAGGTCCATATCGGAGTCGCCTCACTTTGTCTTCTTTGCTTCAGACAAGCGACTTCCACATGACCTTCTTGCTTCATATATAGGCCCTATTTACAAGCTTGATGATTTTGTAAAGGTTTTACTTGCCAACTTCAGCACTCTCTTCAAGGGAATTACTCAGTCTCTTTCTCTCGCCAAAGAGGAGATGGCCCGTTTTCTTAATAAAAATGCGAGAGAGTCTAACGTTGCAATAGGTGACATTGTTTATGCCTAGAACCATTCTCCATCTTCCAAGCTTTCACCAAAAATCCTTGATCCCCTTCCGTGTCCTCGCCTTCGAACCTACTAACAAAGTCAAACTGAAACATCTACATTCAGACACGGAAACCATTATGCACCTGGACACCCTTAAGCTCTTCTCTCGAGGTGTAGACTGCGACACTGACCCTTCGACTCCCACTGACACACTTACTCCTTCCCTTCCCCCTTCACCTTCACCTATCTCCCACTCATATAACCTTTGCAGCCGTAATAATTCTTCTTGAACCTGATGACCTTCTAGCTGTCAAAGTGTTCTCCACTTCCATCCTTTCAAAACCCTTACAATTCATGAAAACATGTGTTCTTATATATACAGTAGATTTTATGTCCATGTTCATCAAATTACACCAACCTCATTTGTTTATGTTATTGCACTCTCTGTTCAAATTCATACATCGCTGTGGTCAGCGACAGATAGCTGGCCGAGCATTTATGGTATATTACAAATTAGCATTTTGTATACATGAAGGAGATGCAAGTAATGCGTAATTGGAAGTGTGTGTGTGTGTGTGTGTGTGTGTGTGTGTGTGTGTGTGTGTGTGTGTGTGTGTGTGTGTGTGTGTGTGTGTGTGTGTGTGCGTGTGTGTGTGTGTACGTGCGTGTGTCAACTTGTTCTCGAAGCTCCAGGAAGGAATCGCAAGTTGTCATTTCTGTTTGCTTATTTGATTATCATTTCAATTATTGCAATGTAAAAATGGAATGAATGTAAAATAGATTATCATTAGACAATTATACATAATAGCGTATTATTTTGAGTGTCCGCTTTTTTTCTGTATGAAAGGAAATAAATGAACCAAATTGAGAAAAGGGTGGAAGGGACGCGCAGAGTGACGCTCATTAGTGAACTGTGAGGAACAGGTTACCCGAGTGAAAGGTTGTTCGAGTGAATGAGAGGTCTGCACATTATCAGTGCCCCAATAAGCTGTGACCTGGAACTCTAATATCTTTCGTTACAGCCTATGTTGAGTCTTAAAACGACACCCAACATATATATATATATATGTAGATAGATAAATAGATGGATATTAATTTGTTTACTGGTACGACCCTAGGCTTACGAGCGAGCCAGCTGGCGCGTGACGGACCTGCTGCGTCGCCGGGTCGTCTCGGCCTCGATCGAAGGTCGGAACGCCCACGAACGGGGCCAACGACGACCTCTTCCCTTCTGATTGACCCCCGAGAACTACCTCGAGTGGCACTCAGGCAATTGTTATCAGTGTTATCATTATTTTTACTATTATTATTATTATTATTATTATTATTATTATTATTATTATTATTATTATTATTATTATTATTATTATTATTATTATTATTATTATTGTTATTTCATTATTATTACTATTATTAATGTTATTATTATCATCATCATCATCATCATTGTTAACGTGAAAAGAGTCTTCTTTTTTGTTTTCCTAATGACCTATGCATTTATCTATTGCATTTATTACTATTTATATTAATATAATTTTCATTTATTTTTCTTTTATTTATCTATCATCATTACACTTTTTTCCGCATCCGACCTAGTTATGGACCAAGAGGTTTCCCATCGGCATGCTCCTCCCCCTCTTTTGTAATCCTTTTGCCATCCCTTTTGTGACCTCTGACCTCGTGATCTGACCTGACCTCTCGCAGGACCGCGTCCTCTGACGGGCAGAGCCGGAGCGTCCGCGTCTCCTGGCAACCGAACTTCGGGGGGACACTTCTTCGGGGGATCTGGGTCGGGGACCCGACGCGACGTCCTCGTGACGAGGTCGGGGACCTCCGGGTGTCTGAGTCCGGTCTCGGGAGGACGTCCTCGTGCGTAAGTCAGCTCTCGGAGGTGGACTTACGTCCTCGTATGTAAGTTGGCGAAACGTTAAATACATTGGATCCCATACTCTGCGTTGGGCCTCTCCCCTACAGTACTACTTGATATCTTATCCTTTACTACTGTCCTCATGTATCTTTCCTTCAAAAAAATCTTCAATCCATTGTAGCAGTTTGGCTTTCAGTCCTCCAACGTGATCAAATTTCTACGTAAGTAGATTATGAGGTTATCAAATTACTTTTCCATGACGAGGTACACACAGTCCACATACCCCTATCTCTCTTGCAAATCACCAATTACTCTCGAGTAAAGGTGTAAAAGGTTCGACACACACAACCTTCCGAATCTGAAGCCAAGATATCTGGTCCAACAATCTTTCACAATCCTTTCACATAATTTCACTATTGTGCTAGTCAGTGATACCGGCCTATGATTTAGTGGTGTCTCGTTATTTCCACCACATTTGTTCTTTTCCAATTAAGCGGCACAATGCCTTCTTTAAGTGAACATGAAATAAAACTGTGAATCTTGTCCGCTAGTTGTTCCCTATATTCTTTAAGTTCTTTAAGTTCTTTAAGTCTTTAAGTTATTTTTGTATGTGAGAACAGTGTACTAAGGAACATTTTGGGCCCAGTATTCGACGAACTAGACCAAGAATGGAGAAGGCGGCATAATGAAGAGCTAAGGGAAACATCAGGCCAAATAAATATCATGAATATAATAAAGTCAAGGCGACTGCAGTATGCCGGCCACATCGCAAGAATGGAACAAGAAAGAAGACCAATGAGAGTGATGATGGATGGGATGGTAGGAGGAAGACGTTTCCCAGGAAGACCACACATAAGATGGATGGAGAATGTGAGGAAGGACCTGGAAAGGGCTGGAGCAGATGTCCAGGATTGGATGACAGTGGCACAGGACCGTAGAGTCTGGAGGCATTTGGTGCTAGCGGTGAGGGGTCAGCAAGTGGCCCGACCACCACCGGAGTGAGTGAGTATTCTTTAAGTATCCGGTTTGAGATCCCATTAGGTCTTGAAGCTTTTGTCACATCTAATGATCCCAAGAGAATTAGAAGATATAAATGTCTCCCTTTACGACATTTATATCTTCTAATTCTGGTTTTGTGCTACCCTCACTTTCCTCCAAAAAGATGCTCAATATTGTGAACAATGATTGGAAACTCTTTACGTCCTCCCTTGGCTTCCTCTAAGAGCTTTCGTATTTTTTCTCATTACTCTTCGTTAGCATCTTTCCTAATCTAAATATCTTTATCTTATCTTCTCGTGCTCACTTGCAACATTTACTGATTACTTAGCTTGCCATGGTTTGCGCCTTGAACTCATTGGACGAGTGCCTTTCTTTTCATACTGATCTAACCTATACATGCTATCAAAATATGACGTCATCAGTCCTCCTCGCTTCGCTCGCAAGCGAGCGAAGCGAGGAGGACTGACGTCATATTTTTCTGGTGTTTGATCAAACATTTTGGTGTTTTATGATTTTTTGTTTTATTTGACCAAATGACAAGACATCTTGTCATCGCAGTGTAATGGGTTAAATCCAAGCCCTTCCCTAGAGTTACTGAGGTAATTTCCCTAATCATTTGCATTTCTTGTTCGTGGCGTATCTTCCATGAGGTGATGTATTCTTCTCGACAATCAGGAAGTAAAGCGCATCTTGACCTGTCCACTACATCTCTGACAACAGATGCCCTTTTTCTTATAACCTTGACTATTCCTTTTTCTAGGCAATCTCTTTCCTGTTCCTTCACGATCTCCTTAAATGTTTCCCTATCCAAAGTATTACAAAGGAGAAGCATGCCGACAGGAGACCTTTTGGTCCATACCCAGGTCGGATGCGAAAAAAATTATAATAAGGATAAAAAAAAATAAAAAAAAATAGGTAAAGTTAAATAATAAACAAACAGGTAGATAGTAAATAATAAATGGACATAAATAATAATAATAATAATAACCAAATAAACAATAATAAACAGATGAATAATAACAATATAAAATACATAACAGGATTACAGTACCTTGCTTAGGTGTTTATCTAGATGAACCTTAAAACTTCGAACTGAACTACATTGCACTACCTCTACAGGAAGTTTATTCCATTCATTAACGACACGGTTGGCGAGGTCGTTTCTACCCACTTCCAAGTTGAATTTATTTCCTGACAGTTTGAGACCATTATTGTTTCTCTGATTCTCATTTTCTCCCATCCTCGTTTTGTTTGCTGTGTGTGTGTGTGTGTGTGTGTGTGTGTGTGTGTGTGTGTGTGTGTGTGTGTGTGTGTGTGTGTGTGTGTGTAATTGTAGTATACAGGAAAGGACCAACGGGTCATGTCTCCTATCATCTAATTTCCTAACACACCTAGACTCAAATTTATGTACAGTTTCAACTTAATCTATATCCATGTTTTCCAATAATCATATTTAGATTTTAACTCATGTATTGTTTAAGCTTGGACTATACCACCTTCTAAGCTATTCCACATATTCATAGATCTATATGAAAAACTGTATTTTGAACAAGAACAATATAAGTTATAATATTCTATAGTTACCCCTCACTTTACATTTTCTGTCAAGAAGCCAGATATTGATTAAGAAAAAGTAAACGGCTTCTCCTCTCGATTGTTTGTTTACCATCATCTCTCACACAAATATTTTTTTTTCAGTAATACTGCATTATACACGAAGCAATATTATTCAGTTAATTTATTTCAAGCTATATTATAAAATGATTCAATAGAACGATTATAAAAAAATATGATAATAGGACGAAGTAATATTTCATCAAATGTCGACATTACGTCGTCACCAGTCGTAAACAGACTCCGTCTCTGGCATTAGGGCAAAAATTATTACTTCTTTCAGCAGTATTGTATTTTAGACGAAAGAACATTATTCAGTTACTCTATATCCATCGAAATTAGATAATGACCCAATAGAACGATTATGGAAAGAGAAGCGAAAACAGGACGGGGGGTAATTTTTCATGAAGGTACCCTTTGACGTCCAATGTCGACATTATGGCGCCAAGAATTGTAAACAGACTCCGTTCATTGTCTGATATTGGAGCCTGAGAGAGAGAGAGAGAGAGAGAGAGAGAGAGAGAGAGAGAGAGAGAGAGAGAGAGAGAGAGAGAGAGAGAGAGAGAGAGAGAGAGAGAGAGAGAGAGAGAGAGAGAGAGTGAGAGAGAGAGAGAGAGAGAGAGAGAGAGAGAGAGAGAGAGAGAGAGAGAGAGAGAGAGAGAGTCCCATAAATGCGAAGATTGATTTATTCCATCAACTGCCGCCCAACGATTGTATTATACATTAGATAACGTCATCAATAGAATGGCATGCATACACGTCACAAGTGTGACGTCATCAATACTGCCATAGAATTCAGGGCCGACACTCCGACTCTGGTGGGCAAGGAGTTGTTCTGTGAATTGCTATCGTAGTCTTAGATCACGTGCTGGGTTCGTGATCGACAGCTATTACCCTCCCGGAAGAGGAGGAGGAGGAGGAGGAAAGTGAATATGAGAAGGAAGAGGAGGAGGAGGAGGAAGAAGAGGAAGAGGAGGAGGAGAAGGAAGAGGGGAGGAGGAAGAAGAAGAAGTGGAGGAGGATGAAGAGGAAGAGGGAAGAAGAAGAGGAAGAGAAGGAAGAGGGAAGGAAGAAGAGGAAGAGGAGGAGGAAGAAGAGGAAGAGAGGAGGGAAGGAAGTCGAGGGAAGAGGAGGAGGAAGAAAAGGAAGAGAAAGAAGAGGAGAGGAAGAAGAGCAAGAGGAGGAGGAAGAAGATGAAGAGAAGAGGGGAGGAAGAGGAGGAGGAGGAGGAAGAGAGGAGGAAGAAGAGGAAGAGAAGGAAGAGGGGAGGAGGAAGAAAAGGAAGAGGAGGAAGAAGAGGAAGAGAAGAGGGGAGGAAGAAGAGAAAGAGAAGGAAGAGGGGAGGAGGAAGAAGAGGAAGTGGAGGAGGATGAAGAGGAAGAGAAGAGGAGGAGGAAGAAGAGGAATAGAAGGAAGAAGGGAGGAGAAAGTAAAGGAAGTGGAGGAGGATGAAGAGGAAGAGAAGAGGAGGAGGAAGAAGAGGAAGAGAAGAGGGGAGGAAGAGGAGGAGGAAGAGGAGGAAGAGGGGGGAAAAAGAGGAAGAGGAGGAGGAAGAAGAGGAAGAGGGGAGGAAGAGGAGGAGGAAGAGGGGAGGAAGAAGAGGAAGATGGGAGGAGGAGGAAGAAGAGGAACAACAGAGGGGAGGAAGAGGAGGAGGAAGAAGAGAAAGAGGAGTAAGAGGGGAGGAAGAAGAGGAAGAGGAGGAAGAAGAAGAGGAAGAGAAGAGGAAGAGGGGAGGAGGAAGAAAAGGAAGAGG